>NC_041387.1:96430072-96461997 GCF_002162155.2 Triticum dicoccoides
AGAGTAAATATAGATGTGATAATATACGAAAAAATGGAGAATATTTAAGATAAGATGAAGAGTGATGCTACATAACCAAGTAGCTATAAATGTAAGTGCAGCGATACAGGCAAAAGGTACAGCCAAGAGCAATGCACAGCTAAACTTCTTCAGTACCAACCTTATGGTAAGAGTAAATATAGATCTGATGTGTAGAAAATGGAGGGCAAAGGAAAATAAGCTGCAGAGTGATGATACATGAATAACTACCTGTCATTATAAGTACACTGATAAAGGACAACATGTACTTACAAGAACAATGCTGAGCTAAAAAAATCATTGGCATTGGATATATTCTACACTAATGTAACCATTCATACAGATCAGATAATTTGGAGCGAACAATTGATAAGCAAGCTATCATGCATACTGCCGTCACATAATGTACCAGGTATGTATGCAAGTACAGTGATACAGGACAACAGGTACTAACAAGAGCAAAGCAGCGGGCAGCATATTTGTGATATCATGTCATTCTTTTCAAACCGGAATTCTTCTTCGAGTAGATTTCCTGCAAAAAAGATCTGTAAGGCACATGCGGAAAAGTAGAAGTTCAAATTGTCATGTGATTTCATAGACAGTACCTCATCCTGGGAACGAGACCAGTGCATAACAAGGTTTTTCCATTCAATGTCTTCTAAATTTAGCACAGGAGACTTCACCGGAAATTCGTTTATAGACTTGCCATCAAAGTGTGATTTCCTCAGGTAACACTGATACTGCTGCAATGCTTCCTTGAAAAGCACAAACAAGCTTTGCTCGTCATGACTATCCAGATTGACCCTCGCCTAGTTACAACAATGTAATGTAAATCATTGATGTGTTCAATCAGCAGAAAACAGGAAAATAATAACCATGAATAATAGCACTTACACGTAAGTTGGACAGGAAGATGTGAGAATGGTGTTTGTCTTCACTATAATCTTCCCATGATGGGAATATATGCACGTAGTCCCTAACAACATTGAAAGCATTGTCTTTTAAACTGGCAATAAATGGAATGGGTTTCCAATCTGCAAGAATTGGCCGTCTCTGCAGTTGGGATAGGTCTTCGGCCGGTGGACTTGCTGTACTTTTTGCTGGAGTGGGATTTTTCTGTGGTACGACTAGTGCTATGGCAAATGAAATCTGTATACCTTTTGTTGGAGTGCAGGTCCTGTGTGGTGGGGCTAGTGGTGTGGCCAGTGAAGTATGGGTACAGTCTGCTGGAGTCGGTCCTATGTTTTGTGTCACTGGTTGTACAGCCAATATAAGTGGGGTGCTATCTGATTTCTCCGGCACCACCATGTTTTTCAAGGACTTTGCTGGTGCTCCTTCAGGTTCGGTAATCACCCTCTTCCTTTTTGATGTCTGATGCACAAGAACATCATTTGAGTGGAAAAACATGGTATGATGACAGATGGAATATTTATTGATAATGGATGGGCATGGCATCTCAACATATATGATGAGTAAACTAAGCAGATGGCGGTGCAACAAAGTAGAAGAAATGCAAGACAACATATGCAAGATGCCCGCAATCAATAAAACCTTGCCAAATTAGAACATGCACCTTGATGGGTGAACAGGACAGGCCATCTGCCTTTGACTCCTCGAGGTTAGAATAGTCATTAGGATCATATTCTGAACAAGAATCAACATGTGGGGAGTGTATGAGTTTCATTTCATCCAGAATGGCACTCAGTGCCTTGGTGCCAATTTTGTAAGTCATTGCAGTGTTTAGCTTCAAGAGTGGACTGCTGCTAGTGCGACACAAAGCAGCTACACAGATCATAGTGTAGATATAACGGGGAAAATCGTAAGCATCAGAGTAAAATCAGCAAAGTGGAACTTGCTGGAATATATGTGCTAGTACTGCCGGTACGGCTAGAAAGGCTTCGGATACCAGTTCTCTTCAACTGAAGGTGCGGTACTGTTAATATCAGTGTAACTCTCAAACGCGACACGGCTCCCCGCATTTCCTTGCTATTCTTATAGGATTCAAGTGGGCAGGTCACTACAAATCCTATTCCTATGTTTACAAAATCCTACGAATCAAAGAGGCTCAAAGTGTCCATCACAACCGACCGTATAGACCTCTACACTGCAAATGTCCCTACTCATCTTCAGTACAAGGAACATACTGTACCACTATCATACTCCCTCCATTCCAAAATATAAGTCTTGGTAGAGATTTCCACTATGGATCACATACAGAAGTATCCAAATACATTTTAGAGTGTAGATTCACTCATTTTGCTCCATATGTAGTCCATGGTGGAATCTATACAAAGACTTGTATTTAGGAACAGAGAGAGTACATATTAAAGAAGAACGAAAGAGGAACATGGTAAAGAAGAGCAAGCAGATTTTGGATAATAAAATGTTGGTTGCGCAGTGCCCACACATGATGAACCAGAGCGCATTAAGAATGCAACTCCCAGCTGTTTCTCTACCATTTCAGGCGGTTGGATGAAGATCCTACGTGTCCTAACCCTTCTTCTTCCTTGTCTCTGATTCTTCCCATACAGAACACCGCACGGGCCGCCGGCCGGACCACCGCCCCCCACCGCGTGTGTTCCTCCGCCACCCCCACCCCCACCCCCGCCCCAACCCCCACCAGCATCGAGTTTTCTTCGTTCGGTGAGGCCCCACAACCACCCGAGCCCCTTCGTTCGCACCGGTGAACTCCGGCGAGCTCTGAAAAATCGACTGACCCAATTTTGAAATTTAGTCTTGGTAGAGATTTCCACTAGTGTGGAATATAAAAGGGGAAAACCATAAGCATTGGGAGTATAGTGTTGAGCGTGCCATGGCAGATCTGAAGGTGCAAACCAGACAAAGGCAACTTCGCAACCAAGACAAGAAATCAGAGTAAAGCAGTGGCGGTCTATTTTCTTGTTGTGATAAATAAGTTGAGCAGATACGAAAGAATACCGCCTCTGGTGCGGCCGTGTATGCATCTACTGAGAATTTGATAGTGCTGTGGTAGCGATGGCCGTCGGCGGTGTGGAAGTAGATCTAGGAGGGTAGACGGTGGCGGCCGGGTGCGGTGGACGAGACGGTCATAGGAGCAGCACCGGTAAGGTGGATGGTGGCGGCGATGAAGCGAGAGGACAGGATGCAAGGATCCCGGTCCGAAGCCGTGGATGAGAGAGGTCGATCTCTTGTAATGGACGGCAGCAGCGACGTATCAGCTCCGGCATGGTGGAGGAGGACGGCGGTGGATGGGGTGGCGGACGGCGGCAGACGGAGGAGGGTGGGGTGGAGAGGGTGTTTTGGCGCCCACGAAGTACGAATGGGGAAACGGGAGGTAGAGAGGAAGGGGGAACCATGTATTCAGGGCGCGCTTGTCTCAAATGCGAGGAAATTTACAAACTTAGCCACCATTTCAAATTTCCTACATCACAACAATATTAGTCGGTTGGGGATAGGATGGTAATCTCGCATACACTGAATATTTGCCGACAAGAGTTTGTTTTTGGTGCCCACCGTGTATGAATATGAATCGGGGAGGGAGTCGATTTCGGCCGAGGACACACTGTGTTTTGGCGCCCACCGTGTATGAATCCGGGTGAGAGGCGATTACGTCACGTTTGGGTGAAATTACAAACCTACCCCTATTGAAACCTATAAAAATCCAGTAGATAGGCTTTGCGTGGCAGGGATAGGCAGTAGTAATTTCCATCTCACAGATTTTGGTTTCGGGCGGTTACTGCGACTTTCCCCACTTCGTTCAAATTTTGCAGAGTGCACGTTTACCATGCCAACTCAATTCGAATTCCATTTGTATTCTAATTTTTTTTGGGCGGGGTCCATTTTCAATTGGAATTAGATTCTATATACATCATTTTTTATATATACTTTCAAAAGCACAACAAAGAATTCTGCTCCTTTATATGTAATGATTTACAAATACAATGATCTCAAAATCTTAAGGTTGAATTCTAAAAAATTTAACCAAATTATGTTCTACTAAAATGTATGGATCAGTAATATCTACATATTAAATAACATAGATGTGCGTGAATTCATATGAGTATGCATGTTTGATAGATCAATTTTGGTTCGAGTATGGATTACATGTATCATCATCTCGAATTCAAATATTTGAATCCCTTTTTTGTTCACTCCTTTCACGCCCATCTCTCTCGCATGCATGCTCCTTCAGGTAGCTATCACTCTCTTTTCTCCAGCTCACCCGCATGCTCACTTCATGTTTCTCCTATTGTCACAAACATGGTCTCTCGATGTCTCCCTTGAGAAGTGTCACACTCTCCCTATCATTATACATTACACGGTTTTCATTATCTCTCACGTCTCTACTGTTCTCTGGTATCACTTGGTACCTAAGCTTTCTTTTTCACCGCCACACACACAGTCTCCACTCGTCTTTCACTTTGTATTTCTCTCTATGGGATTCTCTCACACACCATATATGTCTCTACATATGACTCATACCACTAAAATTACTCTCTCTCTCTCCTGTAGACACAACATTTGTTGCGGTCTCCTTTTCGTCTCCATCCCAGACTGACATTATTCATTTGTTTACCGATCAGACAACCCCCCCTCTCTCTCATAGACACACACACACAACTCCTGCTTCCACTCCCCTTCCCGACTACCGTCTCTCTCTCTTTCACACAAAACTCTCGCTTTCGCACCCCGACTCGTATTTCTCTCACAAACATTTATCGACTAGCTAGCCTCTAGATAGGTTTATACACCCGCACACTCGTGCTTCCACTATCGCATACATGTCTCTCTCCCGCTCCTTGTATATATGTAGAGTTTTCCTCCCTTCTTCAGACACGCCCTCTCGATCGTGCACACACACATGATCGCCTCATTTTAAGCTGATACCTATTGCACACACACTCCTTGTGTCTTTGTCACACATGCACTCCATCCTCCTCCACTCTCCCTCTCTCTCACACACACATGGGCTTTTTGCAACAACTAGCAAGATGCCCATGCGTTGCACGGAACATCAAGATGCATTTGTATGAGTAGTTTATCTTGTGGGGGAAAAGGATGAACGAGGGAAGGCCTTATTTGCAAATGTGGAGAGGGGTGTGGGTATCTTTTTGCAAAATTGCCATAGTTTCCTTCCTATCCGTCAGATATAGATCGGACGACCTATATTGCAGGATGGCAGGCACACGATCATCATCGACAATGTTTTTATAAGAGTAGGGATAAAAATAAGAGTTGGTGGTGATGCTGGGCCTGCCATCCTGCAATGTAGGTCGTCCGATTTATATCTGACGGGTAGGAAGGAAAATATGGCAATTTACCCGCACTCTTCACCACATTTGCAGATAAGGCCTTCCCTCGTTCATCCTTTTCTCCCACAAGATATTGATGTTCCGTGCAACGCACGGGCATCTTGCTAGTAAGAGTAGAAATTAGACATATACCACTTCTCTAATCTTGAAACCAACAACACTCCTCCCTTATCTCATCGAAACCACCAAAGGAATATATTTTGAGTGAAACATAACATATTTTTAGTGATATACGTATTTCAAAACTAGACTTTTTTTTTCTATCAAATCGGTGAGTATGTATTAATCTACTTTGATCGTGTGGCAACGCATTGGCACATTGCTAGTAGTTATTATAATTTTTTGGACACCAGACAAATGGTGGAGTACATATATGAAGAGAAGAGGCGCACACACGCAGTCGGCCTCTCGATGTCTCGCACACATGAGTGTTACGTAAAGGCGACGTTAACAAATAAACCCTAAAACCCTAGGTGCATGATTGCTGCATTCGCGGGTACCGGGTACGTGGTGGAGCACCTTTGTAGGAATAGTCAGCTCGCGTGATAATTTGATCCGTAGGAGTTGATGGTCGGGACCACAGGTGAACGACTTGGAGCGCGGTGGCTCGCCAGTTGCCACAGATCGAGTAGCCACGTTTAAAATATCGTTTTTTAGCGGGGTTAAGAGTTCCTATTTTCAATGGCGCATTATAAGTAGTAAGTAGTTTTTAGAACGATTGGTATGGAGCGAAAATGGAATTCATAGTACTACGTACTGCTACGTCTTGAGCTAGCGTTGGTTTTCCACGAAGAGGAGAGGGTGATGCAGCAAAGTGTAGCGTAAGTATTTCCCTCAGTTTTGAGAACCAAGGTATCAATCCAGTAGGAGGCTCCTCAAAAGTCCCACACACCTACACAAACAAACTAAGAACTCGCAACCAACGCAATAAAGGGCTTGTCAATCCCTTCACGGCCACTTATGAAAGTGAGATCTGATAGAGATAGTAATATTTTTTGGTATTTTATAAGATAGATGCAAAAGGTAAAGATGCAAATAAAGATAGATTGAAAGCAAATATGATAAGAGATAGACCCGGGGGCCATAGGTTTCACTAGAGGCTTCTCTCGAGATAGCATAAGTATTATGGTGGGTGAACAAATTACTGTCGAGCAATTGATAGAAAAGCGCATAGTTATGAGATTATCTAGGCATGATCATGTATATAGGCATCACGTCCATAACAAGTAGACCGACTCCTGCCTGCATCTACTACTATTACTCCACACATCGACCGACTCCTGCCTACATCTAGAGTATTAAGTTCATAAGAACAGAGTAACGCCTTAAGCAAGATGACATGATGTAGAGGGATAAACACATGCAATATGATATAAACCCCATCTTGTTATCCTCGATGGCAACAATACAATACGTGTCTTGCAACCCTTTCTGTCACTGGGTAAGAACACCGCAAGATTGAACCCAAAGCTAAACACTTCTCCCATGGCAAGAAAGATCAATCTAGTAGGCCAAACCAAACTGATAATTTGAAGAGACTTGCAAAGATAACTCAATCATACATAAAAGAATTCAGATAAGATTCAAATATTATTCATAGATAAACTTGATCATAAACCCACAATTCATCAGATCTCGACAAACACACCGCAAAAAGAGATTACATTGAATAGATCTCCACAAGAGAGGGGGGAGAACATTGTATTGAGATCCAAAAAGAGAGAAGAAACCATCTAGCTAATAACTATGGACCCGTAGGTCTGTGGTAAACTACTCACAACTCATCAGAGGGGCAAGGGTGTTGATGTAGAAGCCCTCCATGGTCGATTCCCCCTCCGGCAGAGTGCCGGCGAAGGCTCCAAGATGAGATCTCGCGGATACAGAAGGTTACGGCGGTGGAAATTGTGTTTCGTGGTGCTCCTAGATGTTTTCGGGGTCCGTAGGTATATATAGGAGGAAGAAGTACGTCGGTGGACGCCCGAGGGGCCCACGAGATAGGGGGGCGCGCCCTACAGGGGGGCGCGCCCTCCTATCTCGTGGAGGCTCCGGTTGTTTCTTGACTTGCACTCCAAGCTCTCCGGATCAGATTTGTTCCAAAAATCATGCTCCCGAAGGTTTCATTCCGTTTGGACTCCGTTTGATATTCCTTTTCTTGGAAATACTGAAATAGGCAAAAAAACAGCAATATGGGCTGGGCCTTCGGTTAGTAGGTTAGTCCCAAAAATGATATAAATAAGTAAAATAAAGCCCATAAACATACAGAAGGGGTAATATAATAGCATGGAACAATCAAAAATTATAGATACGTTGGAGACGTATCAAGCATCCCCAAGCTTAATTCCTGCTCGTCCTCGAGTAGGTAAATGATAAAAAGAGAATTTTTGATGTGGAATGCTACCTAGCATAATTCATAATGTAATTTTCTTCATTGTGTCATGAATGTTCAGATCCAAATGAATACAAAATAAAAGTTCATATTGACATAATAAATAGTAACACTTCAAGCATACTAATCAAAGTAATCATGTCTTCTCAAAATAACATGGCAAAAGAAAGTTCATCCCTACAAAATCATATAGTTAGGCTATGCTTCATTTTCATCACACAAAGATGTTCCCAACTTCTATACCACCGATGACAAGCCAAGCAATTGTTTCATACTTAAATAATCACAAACTTTTTCAACCTTCACGCAATACATGAGCGTGAGCCATGGATATAGCACTATGGGTGGAATAGAATATGATGATGGGGATTGTGTGGAGAAGACAAAAAAGGATAAAGTCTCACATTGACGAGGATAATCAATGGGCTATGGAGATGCCCATCAATTGATGTCAACATAAGGAGTAGGGATTGCCATGCAACGGATGCACTAGAGCTACAAATGAATGCTCAACAAACGAAAATTAGTGGGTGTGCATCCAACTTGCTTGCTCATGAAGACCTAGGGCATTTGAGGAAGCCCATCGTAGGAATATACAAGCCAATTTCTATAATGAAAAATTCCCACTAGTATGAAAAAGACAACTTATGAGACTCACTACATGAAAAACAAGGTGCTACTTTGAAGCACAATATATGAGACTCACTACATGAAGTACAAGGTGCTACTTTGAACCACAAGTGTGGAAAAAGAGATAGTAACATTGCCCTTTTTATTTATTTATTTCTTTTTTTTCTTTTTTTCCTTTTTTGGGCCTTTCTTTTTTTTTTCTTTTGGCCTTTCTTCTTTTTTTCCTTTTTTTCTTTGGACAATGTTCTAATAATGATGATCATCACACTTTCATTGATTACAACATAAGAATTACAACTCGAAACTAGAACAAGATATGACTCTATATGAATGCCTCCGGCGGTGTACTGGGATGGTGCAATGAATCAAGAGTGACATGTATGAAAAATAATACATGGTGGCTTTGCCACAAATACGATGTCAACTACATGATCATGCAATGGGAATATGACAAAAGTAATGCGTGTCATGATAATGAACGGAACGGTGGAAAGTTGCATGGCAATATATCTCGAATGGCTATGGAAATGCCATAATAGGTAGGTATGGTGGCTGTTTTGAAGAAGATATAGGGAGGTTTATGTGTGATAGAGCGTATCGTATCACGGGATTTGGATGCACCGGCGAAGTTTGCACCAACTCTCAAGGTGAGAAAGGGCAATGCACGGTACCGAAGAGGCTAGCAAAGGCGGAAAGGAAAAAGTGCGTATAATCCATGAACTCAACATTAGTCAAAAGAACTCATATACTTATTGCAAAAATTTAGAAGTCATCAAAAGTCAAGTACTACGCGCATGCTCCTAGGGGGATAGATTGGTACAAAAAGACCATCGCTCGTCCCTGACCGCCACTCATAAGGATGCACAAGCCAAGTACACTTCATGTTTCAAATTTGTTACACAACTTTAACCACACGTGCATGCTAAGGGACTTGCTAACTTCAACTCAAGCATTATTTGAATTCATAATCACCCAACTAGCATGACTTTAATATCACTACCTCCATATCTCAAAACAGTTATCAAGTATCAAGTTGATCATAGCATCCAATTCACTTCCTATGATAGTTTTTATTATACCCAACTTGGATGCTCATCATTCTAGGACCAACTTTATGATAATAGCAAATACTGTGCTGTTCTAAAAGACTCTCAAAATAATATAAGTGAAGCATGAGAGACTAGCAATTTATTCAAAATTAAGACACCACCGTGCTCTAAAAGATATAAGTGAAGCACTAGAGCAAAAACTATCAAGCTCAAAAGATATAAGTGAAGCACATAGAGTATTCTAGCAAATTCTAATCAAATAGGCTTCTCCCAAAAGGTGTGCACAGCAAGGATGATTGTGGTAAACTAAAGAGCAAAGACTAATATAATACACGACGCTCCAAGCAAAACACATATCATGTAGTGAATAAAAATATAGCTCCAAGTAAAGTTACCAATGAACAAAGACGAAAGAGGGGATGCCTTCCCGGGTGTCGGTGTACTAGAGTAGGGGTACCCTAGTATCCCGAACTTGTGCACGGGCAGTTGCAGCACCCTGCGGCAAGGCTTGTCGGGTGACCGCCAAGGTCCTCCATGATTCTTTCGGAGCCATTCAAGAACAAAGTATTCAAGCCAAGGAGACAAGGCCTCGGCAAGAGGAGCTTGCCGGGAAGGCCAACCAAGGCATCTCAAGGAACTTGCCGCGACGCGCCACGCGTCCCGGCGAGGCCCGGTGAGTGACAAGCTTCCGGACATGACAAGACAACGACCGCGGCAAGGCGCTTGCCGCGGCAAGCTACCACCCTGTACCCGCGCTCCAGCACATCCACCAACGTGTCGCCCTGGGGCCTTTCCAGGCACGCGTGGCAAGAGGCTGTGCAGCCAACGGTGCGCGGTGGCAAGCGGCGCTGACAAGATTGCCATCGTGGCGAGCGGTGGCGTCCCTGACGGTCCCTTTTTGCACTATTTGGGCGACGTAGACGGGCATTTAATGCCTTTGTCCCCTGCCGTCAGGGTTAGGTATGATACACTGTATAGGTAGTTGTACCAACCGCAATTCCTTTTCCATTTTTACCCTTGTCTACGTTGCCACCTGTCGGAGACCCCTTTAGCATATAAAAGGAGGCCCATGCGCAACGTAGAGGGGGGTTCGAAGGCAGAAAAACACTCACGCTCGGTCTCGTTAGCAGCTAGTGTGTACTGTAGTACTCAGCGCTCCCGAGCAAGAACTCAATACACTCAGACATGCAGCAGTAGGAGTATTATCTCTCCGGAGAGCTCCGAAGCTGGGTAAACCGCTCGTGTGCTTCGCCTCGATCCGCTCTTCATGCGATCTCCGCCCCCTGCCGAACCGAAAGGGGCCCGGTCCGCCGGTCCCATAGGTGTTCGTGGATCAGCCTCCCCGACATCTTTGGCGCGCCAGGTAGGGGGAGTTGAGGTTGTGTGAACCTGATCCGGCGTTCACACGAGCTAGATCTTCATCTTCTTCATCGACATGCCACCGAAGAAGAAGGCTTCGGCGGCAACTGTTCCGTCCACGTCGATCCCACCACCACCGGAGCAAACGGGTGGTGGGGTAGATGCCGGCGGAAGAACGGGCATCGACGAGGGAGCTCACGGTGCTGCCAGGTCCAAGGACAAGGCTGCGCAGACCTCGGCGTCCGTACATGCACCGCGCCCATCTTAGGAGGCGCAGGACCGACAGTGTCATGGTATTCGCAGGGCCATACGCTCATTGGACCAAGATCGAGCTGGTGGATCTCGGGGTGCTCAAGACCAGCATGCACGCCAACATGCTGGCGCGAGCGAGGCACGGTCGCCTGGACGGGATACTGCTCCTTCTAACATAGTTAGGAGTCCGAGCATATCCCGCTCCTCGCACCGTTCGCCACTGCCGCCCACCACTCCAACAGAAGCTTTGGCGCGAGCTCAACTGCTCCTGGATTACCCTCCAACGGCAGACAAGATCGATGAATGGAGGGCCACCATTCAGAGTCTCATCAGCTTCGCCAACGGCGACACTCCACGACAGCCGAGTACATCGCTGTCGCGGCAGGACTGCCAGGCACGAGCCGATGGCGACGAAACCGGTGGGGGTGCAACCACCATGCACTCTCCACCCCGAAGGCCAAGATCGCCGACTCGCCGGATCCACCTCAACAGCGACTCCACCGCATCATCAGATCCACGAGCTCGTCGCGATCAGCGCCAAGTTCTTCACGAACGACAGCAAGAAGACGCTCGAACTCGCATCGAGCGCCGAAGAGAAGCGCGGCATCAATCGGACCAGCGCGCTGGGCCCTCTGTCGACATGCATGCACCAGGGGAACCAGGCGACTTGCCGTACACGGTAGGTTGCCCTGGGTTCACTCGTGAGCTGCGGCAAGTCCAGTTGCCCAGCACGAAGAATTTCAAGCCAGACGTACCAGAGAAGTACGACGGCAAGTCGCATTCGTCGGAGTTCCTCAGCATCTACACCATCGCGGTGCAAGCTGCCGGGGGGCGGGACGACAAGATCCTGGCCAACTACTTCCCGCTGGTACTCAAACCCAATGTCAGATCCTGGCTCATGCACTTGCCGAACAACTCCATATCCTCCTGGGCAGACCTATGCCATCAGTTTGTCGGCGCCTTTACAGGCGGCCACAAGCCTCCTGGCCAAGAGAGCGACCTTCATCTACTCGCCCAGAAGGAAGGAGAGCCCCTGCGCAAGTACATTCAAAGATTCAGCCGCGTACAGCACAACATCCCAGATGTCCACCCTGCCGCGGTAATCAGCGCGTTCCATCAGAACGTGCGAAACCGCAGGATGCGGGAGGAGATGGCGATGTGCAAGATGAGAGACGTCAGTGAGCTATATGCCCTGGCCAACAAGTGTGCACATGCTAAGGAAGGGAGGAAACTCCCCGGAGAGAATACAGAAGCAGGAGGATCTGATAGTGAGGAGGCTGCCCCGGCAAAGAAAAACCGGCGGAGGAACAACAGGAAGAAGAAAGGCAAAGATGTGCTAGTCGTTGAGCAGTCCGGCAACGGAGGTGGCGCCAAGAAAGCCAAAGTTGGTAGCTCTGGCGAGGAGATTGCCGCAGGCACCAACTACCAGGTTGTGGTGGTCGCCGACAAGCAGGACGGCACCAACAAGCAGTACTGCAAGATCCACCGCACCAAGGGTCATGACCTCCAGAGCTGCAAGAAGGTCGAGCAGCTTGTCGAGCAGCAAAAGGCTGAATACGAGCGACGCGGCAAGGAGAAGGCCCAGGAAGGTGCTGGAGGAGCCGGCAAGAAACGCCCCGGGCGAGGAGGACGCCGCGGCAAGGCCAAGCAGCGGCAAGGAGATAGACCTCCTCGCGGCCGCGACAAGGATGAAGATGACGACGACGATGAAGATATGAATGATGACGAGACCGATGAGCAGGAGTTCCAGAAAGCCACAGAGGTCCTGTGCGTTGACGGCGGTGCTTCTCTGCATACTTCACACCGCCAGCTCAAGCAGTGGGTGCGGGAAGTCAATGCGGCAGAACCACCCGTCGAGTCACGCAAGACTCTGAAATGGTCCAGCACGCCTATCATCTTTGATATTGAGGACCACCCTGATCGCATAACTGCGGTCGGGTGCTTGCCGATGTTGGTTTCACCAACTATCCGCAACCTCAAGGTCACTAAGATGCTAGTTGACGGCGGGGCCGGCTTGAACCTGATCTCCTCCGTGGTACTCCAGAAACTCCAGATCCCTGATGGCGAGCTCGAAGTGACCGGCACATTCCAAGGAATCAATCCGGGAAGGAGCAAGCCGAAGGGAAAGATCACGTTGCCGGTGACATTTGGCAGCGAGTTGAACTTCAGGACTGAGAGGGTCACTTTTGACGTTGCTGACTTTCCATTGCCTTACAATGGGATACTCGGTCGTCCAGCACTCGCCAAATTCATGGCAGCCTCTCACTATGCATACAACATGTTGAAGATCCTGAAGATACCCTGGCGACAAGAAGGATGCTCTTATCTGTGCCGACAAGATCTACCGGGAAGCAGCAGCCGCAACAGATCGCAAGTCACTTACCGTTGAAGCTCCCGGGGCGAAGAAGAAGGCCAAGTCCGGCAAGAGTTCTGATGCCCACTCCGGCAAGCGCACCTCTTCGGAGTGTTGCGCTACCATCGAGGACGCACCATCAAGCTCCACCGGCAAGTGTAAGAAGACAATGGCAGCCCCACCAGAGACCAAGAAGGTGTCCGCCAAGGAGGATGGCACTGGTGGTACCTTCACCATCAGTGCCACTCTCGACCCTAAATAGGAAAGCGCGCTCGTTGCTTTCCTGCGGGCGAACGTCGACGTATTTGTGTGGCAACCGTCTAACATCCCCGGTGTTCCCAGGAAAGTAATCGAGCACCATCTTGCCGTCTGTCCTCATGCGCGGCCCGTCAAGCAGAAAGTTAGGAAGCAGGCAGTGGATCGCCAAGAATTCATCGCAGAAGAAATCAAGAAATTGGAAGCAGCAGGCCTTGTCAGAGGAGTGCTCCATCCTACGTGGTTGGCCAACCCTGTAGTCGTGCGCAAGGCAAACGGGAAATGGAGGCTTTGTATCGACTTTACCGATGTCAATAAAGCTTGTCCCAAAGACCCATTTCCCTTGCCGCGCATCGACCAGATTGTTGACTCCATGGCCGGATGTGACTTGCTTTCATTTCTTGATGCATACTCAGGATACCATCAGATCTTCATGGCAGAAGAGGATGAGGAGAAGACCGCATTCATCACCCCATGTGGCACATACTGTTTCATACGGATGCCTTTCGGTTTAAAGAATGCTGGTTCAACATTTGCAAGGGTAGTCCATAACGCTTTTGAGCCGCAAAAAATGCACAGAAATGTGGAAGCCTACATGGATGACATAGTGGTCAAGAGCAAGGACAAGGCGACTCTGATTCAAGATTTAGACGAAACCTTTGCAAATCTGCACAAGATCAACCTCAAGCTTAACCCCGAGAAG
Organism: Triticum dicoccoides; assembly: GCF_002162155.2. Classification (NCBI taxonomy): domain Eukaryota; kingdom Viridiplantae; phylum Streptophyta; class Magnoliopsida; order Poales; family Poaceae; genus Triticum; species Triticum dicoccoides. Next base: position 96,444,369 of record NC_041387.1, read on the forward strand.
TGTGTGTTTGGAGTCCCCTCCGGCAAGCTTCTCGGGTTCTTCGTGTCTCAGCGGGGAATTGAGGCCAATCCCGACAAGATCAAGGCCATTGAGCAGATTGAAGCACCAAAGCGCGTCAAGGATGTACGAAGACTTGCCGGTTGCATAGCTGCTCTCAGCAGGTTTATCTCTAGGTCTGCTGAGTGTGCCCTGCCATTTTTTAAAATATTGAAAAAGGCAGGTCCAATAGAATGGACTCCGAAAGCGGAGGCTACACTGCAGGACTTAAAGAGATACCTGTCCTCCACTCCAACACTTGTCGCACCTAAGCCACAAGAGAAGTTGCTGCTATATATAGCGGCAACCAATCAAGTGGTTAGTGTTGCGTTAGTAGCGGAGAGGGAGGCGGACGATGAGCCAGCAACCACGGCAGATGCATCCAGCGACAAGCAGGGGACTTCATCGGCAAGCTCTGGTCCCGACAAAGATGGATCTGCGCAGGCGCGTGAGAAGATGCAGAAAAGAATGGTGCAGCGCCCAGTTTACTTTGTCAGTTCCCTTCTGCAGGGGGCTAGGTCAAGGTACTCTGGTGTGCAGAAATTGCTTTTCGGCCTTCTCATGGCCTCGAGAAAGCTGCGCCATTACTTCCAAGCACATGAGATCATAGTCGTCACTCGTTTTCCGCTAAAGAGGATACTGCAAAATCCAGAAGCAACAGGCAGGATTGTCGAGTGGGCACTGGAACTGTCAAGCTTTGGCCTCAAGTTTGAGAGCACTTCGACTATCCAAAGCAGAGCATTGGCAGAGTTCATAGCAGAATGGACGCCAACACAAGATGAAGAAATTCCAGAAACGAGCATCCCCGTCAAGGAAGCAAGCAAAGAGTGGCTAATGTACTTTGATGGTGCCTTTGTGCTGCAAGGCGCCGGTGCGGGCGTGCTACTTGTTGCACCCACCGAAGAGCACCTCAAGTACGTAGTCCAGATGCACTTTCCCAAGGAGCAAGCAATGAACAATACCGCAGAGTATGAAGGTTTGCTTGCCGGTCTCAGGATCGCAGCAGACCTTGGGATCAAGAAGCTCATTGTCAGGGGTGACTCACAGCTTGTCGTCCGCCAAGTGAACAAGAATTATCAGAGTCCGTTGATGGAAGCTTACGTTGATGAAGTGAGAAAGCTAGAAGAGCACTTTGACGGCCTATAGATGGAACATGTTCCAAGAGCTCAGAACGACATTGCCGATGGCCTGTCGAAGTGCGCCGCACTTAAGTTACCTGTGGAACCAGGGATCTTTGTGCTCAAACTAACTCAACCATCTGTAACGCCATCAACTGGACAGAGCAAGAAGAGGAAGTTGATTTCTGGTGACTATTCTCCGGCAGAGCTCCCCGAAGCCGCCGCCAAGAAGGTCCTCAAGATCAACACCAAGGGTGCTGAGGAGCAGTCTACTCCGGCAAACCTTAGGGTTTGTTCTGTTGAAGCAGACGCTCCCGACAAGTTTTGCTCCGGCAAGCTTGCCGGGGGACGTCAAGCTCCGGCTGAGATGCAGGTTCTCGCCGTAGAAGCGGATGTTCCCACAACAGCAGATGTGCCTTTAGTCCTTGTTGTCGAGCCGCAAGCTCCAGCATGGGCACAACAGATTGTCCGTTTCCTTCAGACAGGAGAACTTCCCGAAGAGCAAGAAGAAGTGGAAAGAGTAGCCCGACAGTCAAGTATGTACCAGTTTGTCGACAACACACTGTACAGAAGAAGACTCAACGGCGTGAAATTGAAGTGTATTCACCGGGAAGACGGACAAAATCTGTTGGTAGAGATACATGGAGGCATATGTGGTCACCACATTGGCGCAAGAGCACTTGCCGGCAAAGTGTTCCGGCAAGGTTTCTTTTGGCCGACAGCCCTCCAGGATGCAACTGCACAAGTAACCAAGTGTGAAGCGTGCCAGTTCCATTCCAAGCAGATACACCAGCCAACTCAAGCTCTCCAGACGATCCCTTTATCCTGGCCATTTTCGGTCTGGGGGCTCGACATCCTCGGCCCCTTTCCCCGAGCTGTCGGGGGCTTTGAGTACTTGTACGTTGCAATCGACAAGGTCACAAAGTGGCCAGAAGTGGAACCAGTGAGGAAGGTGACAGCACAGTCAGCAGTCAAGTTCTTCAGGTCGATTGTTTGCCGCTTCGGGATCCCTAATAGGATCATCACCGACAACGGCACGCAATTCACGAGCCGCACCTTCATGCAGTACGTCCAAGATCTTGGCGCCAAGGTCTGCTTCGCTTCTGTTGCTCATCCGAGAAGTAACGGTCAAGCGGAGAGGGCGAATGCTGAAGTGCTGCGCGGGCTCAAGACCAGGACTTTCGACAGGCTGCGCAAGTGCGGAAAGAACTGGATTGAGGAGCTGCCGGTGGTTCTTTGGTCGGTCAGGACGACGCCAAATCGAGCCACTGGCCAGACACCTTTCGCTCTAGTCTATGGAGCAGAGGCAGTTCTCCCCACGGAACTCGTATACGGGTCACCTCGAGTGCTCGCTTATGATGAGCTTGAGCAAGAGCAGTTGCGACAAGATGACGTGCTGCTCCTTGAGGAGGACCGTCTTCAGGCCGCTGTACGAGCTGCTCGATACCAGCAAGCTTTGCGCCGCTACCATAGCCGCAAAGTTAATGCCAGAAGTCTCGAGGAAGGTGACCTTGTTCTTCGGCGCGTTCAGTCCGCCGAGAATTCCAACAAGTTGACGCCGAAGTGGGAAGGCCCTTACCGGGTGAAACGAGTCACTAGGCCTGGCGCTGTCCGCCTTGAGACCGAAGATGGCATTCTGGTGAGCAACTCCTGGAACATTGAGCATCTTCGTAAGTTTTACCCGTAAGGCGCGGTTGCCGGAACCTGTTCCGGCAACCACCTTTTGTACAAGTCTTGCCGATGTTGCATGTAATCCTTTGTACAAAGCCGGGCGCAGACCCCGTGCACAAGTAAAGCTCATGTGCTCCGCACATCTTGTCAATTTCATGCTTTCTACTTTTCTTTGCATGCATTATTTGACACTTTGTGCAGCGCCTACCCCCGGTAAGCAATAACGAGCCGTAAGGCCCCATATCTTTATTTTCTCTTCTTTCTCTTTCTCAAAGAAGGGAAGGTTCCCTCGCCCACAAGTTTGCCGGGGGGAAAGGAGAAGATAATGGTGTGGACCAAGCGTCGTTCGAGGAAGTTTCGCCTTACCGGGAAGCAAACGACAGAAAAGCTAAGTTGCTAAAGTTTGAGCAATCAGTTTTAAAAAATTTAAGTTATCTTCCTCGAACCACCGTGCTTTGTATGGAAAACCTGTGCGCGGAGGAACCAACTCGTAGCTAGTTGCGCCCTTACTTTGTTTCGAGTCCTCTCAACAACTTAAGTGAGATGCGACTAGTTGCGACAAGGTTTCTTGTCGGTAGCGGCACCGCCAGCAGGCTGCTGACGTCCCGCACTCAGCGCTCGCGGCTAAGGTGCCTGCACCGACAAGTTCCCTAAAAGCGTAGGGCAAAAACATACAAAGGAAGGAATCAAGTAAAGGAAATAACATAGCAATCGCTACCCAAAATAGAGTCATATTATAAGATAGCTTGTCGCAGCTCTAACAGATTGTTCTCATAACATGACCAGCAGCGACAAGAAAAAGAGAAAACGGGTGGCCTAATCTACGCGATCGCCCTCAACCCTCTTGATCCCGCTCACCTTGTCCACAATGGGTGCGACAAGGGCCTTGAGCGCTTCCAGATCAGCATCCGGCGGCAAGGTCCTGAGGACGTTGGTGAGGTTGAGGCCTGGGTTGCGGAAGGCCACCTTCACCAGCACCTTTTGAAGAGCTCCCGCGCCGATTTTGCGCGACTCGTCGGCCAGCTGCTTTGGGATCTTCTCCCGGAGTCGCTGGAGGGTCGTCGCCACGCCTTTGAAGAACAAGCTGAGCTTGGCGCTGGGTTGGAGGTGCTCGTCGGAGGAATACCCGAGATCCTCCGTCCCCAGCTGCGCCAGCTCCCCGTCGATGGATGCGGCAACATCCACGAGACCCTCGGTCCAGTGCTCCACATTCTCCCTAAAAGCGTTCTGGGCGGCAGCAGCATTCGCCAACAGCGTCTCGTCGGCCTTGATCTTCTCCTTCAAGGCCACCTCCTGCTCCCTGGCGTCGTCCAGCGTCTTGGTCAAAGTACTCAGCTTCAACTCAAGATCCGCGTTGGAGTCCTTGGCGGCGCTAAGCTCTTTGCTCCTCTCAGCGAGACGACCTTGCAGCTCGCCATGAGCGGCGGCGTCCTTCTCGCGCTCACGCTTGAGCGCAGCAAGCTCCTCGCCGCTCGCCTTGAGATCGGCCTCCAGCTGCGCCATCTTCGTCTCCAGCTCCTTATTGGCGGCCTCGGTAGCTGCGGCAGCATCCTCTGCTTCCTTGAGAGCCCCGCCAAATGTTTGCTCGCGCGCGGCAAGCTCCTCCTCGTGGCTGTCAAGGTTGACCTTGCGCTGCGCCAACTCGCCTTCCTGCGCAGATAGCTTCTCGGCAACAAGCCGCTGTTGCTCTTCAACTTCAGCCTTCTCGAGGAGGAAGGCTTTCCGCTCCTCGGCGACTTGCTCCCGCTCCTCTGCCAGGGACCGGAGAGTTTCCTGCCTGAAACCCCGGAGCTCCTCCGCGCGCTTCTCGATGTCCACTCCCGCCTTCGCGACAAGCGCTTCTCGGGATACCAGCTTGGCCTGTCGGGCGCGGTAGAGCGACAACAGCTTCCGCAGCAGCTGCTCCTCCTCAGGCTCGTCACTGCTGCTGCTTGGCGCGTCGACTAGCGTCAGCCCAGCGGAGGCGAGCACCTCTCCATCCAAGATCTCTCCTTCGACCGGCGCCCTGGAGCTTGACGCCCAGGGGAGCTTGATGAAGATGTCGTCGCCGGCCTTCAAATAGGCATCGGGCTGGGGCTCTTCGGAGCCTGGCGCTGCAGCAGCGGTGGAGGGATCGGCGGTCGGCGTAGCGCCTGACGCTCCTGCGGCCTCGAGGCCGTCAGTGCGATTGCCGGATCCCTCGCCAGCTTCTGCAGCGGCAGCTTTGGCGGCCTCTTCGCCGGCGGGATCATCAGCGCCGGCTTCTCCTTCGGTGGCAACGGCATCGTCGGTATTGCTGGGCGTGTTCTCCTCGCTGGCGACCTCGGTTTCCATCGGCTCCGTGGCAGATGGATCTGACAAACGGAAAAAGGAGAAAAATCAAGCAAATATTCAAAAAGAAAATCAGAAGAAGAAGAACCCAAGGGAAGTTTTCAAGCAAGAGGATTACCTGTACTAGGACCTGCAGTCGTGGTCTCAACCACCGGAGGGTCGCTGGTGCTGTCCCTTGCCGGAGAATTCTCCCTTGCCAGAGAATGCTCCCTTGCCGAGGAATCCTCCCTTGGCGGTGTAGTTGAAGCAGATGGCATTTCGGGAGCGGCTTCCGGGCACTCCTGGTGAAGCTGCTTTGCTCCTACACAAACCAATAGTAAGATATCAGCAAAGAAAGAGCACCCATGCGCGCCTAGCAGCAGGAAGTAAACCATATACTTACGCTGGGGGCTGCTTTGGGGAATAGTTGCCGGGTCCGGCAACATGGTCTCGGACACACCCCCTGCCGTCGCAGTGGGTTCGTCCTCGATGACAATCACCAAGACCTTGGCTCTCTTCGCCGCTCTCTGGGCCAGCGTCCTGAAAAGGAATGGGTTCAGAGTGAAGCAAATCAGATACAAGACAAAGCAACAAAATTGAAGAACTACAAGTACAGCAAAGAATCTTACTCTTCTTCTTCCTCGTCGGAGCTGAGCGCGGAGAGATCGAAGTCCGGCTCGCCTCCGGTGCAACGAGGCGGAGGAGTAGGTTCCCTTGTCCGCTTGGCAGGAGCAGCAGCGGTGGACCGGGAAGACCCCGCTCCAGTTGCCGCAACGGCGTGAGGCGCTCCCGCGGCAACAGTGCTTGCCACGGTAGAGCGTGTCGCACGGCACGGCGGCTGTTAACTCATCTGCCACCCCGCTACGTCCCCGGCCTTGTGGAGACGCCTTCTTGGTGGAGCTGGGGGCTCCGCTTGCGGCGAGCTAGCTGAAGGTGGGGAGGAGGAGGAGCCAATCTTCAACGAGTCACTCGCGCCCTCGGCGGGCTTGCTCGACTCAGCTTCAGGCCCGACAAGCTCTTCTTCGCCGGCAAGCTCCTCTCGCTCGACAAGGCTTGCCGCCTTTGATGCCTCTGCCTCCTCCACGGTGAATCCAAACTCGCCTGCGGCAGCTACTGCCGCCGCCTCTTCCAGCCTGGTGGCGATGCGCTGCATCTCCGCATCGGTGGTGTCGCGGGTGAGGCTCTTTTGTTCATCGAGGCGGACCGGCACTTCTACCAGGCCATCAAAGAACTCCTGCACGACATCATCTGCAGGCTCTTGCCAAGTTGGGACAATTCCATGCGAATCGCACAGCGGCATCATTGCACAGATGCGGTCGAGCGAGGAGTTGTTGCACAGCGGAACGACACCCCTCGGCAACATGAACGCTTGGGGATGTTGAGGATCGCGCTTGAACAGTTCCAGGATCATCGCGTCCAGTTCCAAGACAGTGAAGTTGAAGTTGAGGCCCGGGCGCAACCTCATGATATCCGCCGCATTCTGGAACTCCCAGGCGGGTCTCCTCCTCTTCTGCAGAGGGGCGATGTGGCGGTGAAGAAAATCTGCGCCAACGGCGCCTATGGTGAGCCCGGCAAGCCTGAGGCGCAGGATCCGGGTGACGGCAATCTTCAGCCTATCATCTTCCGGGGCCACGTTGCTCCAATCGTTGCCGCGCGCTATTGGCGCTTGGCGCTGGGTGGTAAATGGCTGCGGCTTCTCCTCGACAATCTAGCACCAGTCTGCTCTCCATTCCTCCCACTTGCTGCGGAGCTCTCCCTCCAGATAAGCTTACTTCTTGCCAACTCTCGAGATCCAGGCGATTCCGCCGGATAAAGGCTCCCCTCTCTCAACTCGGGGCACAAAGAAGTGGCGAAAAAGAGCTACATTTGGATAGACTCCGACAAAGTTTTCACAGAGATGTGCGAAAACTGCCATGGTCAGAACAACATTGGGGGTGAAGTCAAGGAGGCGGAACCCGTAGGTGTTCATGATATCGCAGAAAAATTCAGAGAAAGGCGGGCAGAGCCCGCAGTAGAAGAACAGCGCGAAGAAAGGGTATCCATTCGGAGCCAGTTCCGAAGCGGCAGCTGGGAGTACCTTCGTACGCGGATGCGCTTGTGTTTCCGTCGACCAGAAGAGGTAGTAGTACTCCCTCAGCTCCTTCGCGGCGAGCTGGGGGGGGGGGGAGATTGCCCGCTCCTTTCGCAGCGCCGCGAGCCGCTGCGCCTCGGCCGACTTCACGACCTTCCCCTTGTCGGCTTTCGGAGCCATGGCGGAGGTGGTGGGGGAGATCGACGGCGTTAGTGATGCTGGTGGCGATGGGGGGCGGAGCGCTGCTCTCTTTCAGCTTTGGGAAGAAGGGGGGAGCGGCGGAGATTTCTGAAATTGGAGTAGCGACCGGCGAGATGGGCAAACTGCCCCTGTTTCCCCTGCTTATAAAGAGGAAGGGGCAGGCATTCCGTCTTTCCAAATAAAGAAACCACCCACGATCTCTCCCACGATGCCGCATTCGACGCGTGCCGTTCGGGGAGGGCGCGGTGGATACAGAGTGAAATACGGCGTAACCCAGGCCGCGCGTGCCCGTGCCCTGTTTTGGGCCTGGCCTAACAGCGCTCCACACCGTGTGTGGCCCAGGCCCGGGGGCTCCTATCGGTGTACTAGAGTAGGGGTACCCTAGTATCCCGAACTTGTGCACGGGCAGTTGCAGCACCCCGCGGAAAGGCTTGCCGGGTGACCGCCAAGGTCCTCCATGGTTCTTTCGGAGCCATTCAAGAACAAAGTATTCAAGCCAAGGAGACAAGGCCCCGGCAAGAGGAGCTTGCTGGGAAGGCCAACCAAGGCATCTCAAGGAACTTGCTGCGACGTGCCACGCGTCCCGGCGAGGCCCGATGAGCGACAAGCTTCCAGACGCGACAAGACAACGACCGCGGCAAGGCGCTTGCCGCGGCAAGCTACCACCCTGTACCCGCGCTCCAGCACATCCACCAACGTGTCGCCCTGGGGCCTTTCCAGGCGCGCGTGGAAAGAGGCTGTGCAGCCAGCGGTGCGCGGTGGCAAGCGGCGCTGACAAGATTGCCATCGTGGCGAGCGGTGGCGTCCCTGACGGTCCCTTTTTGCACTATTTGGGCGACGTAGACGGGCATTTAATGCCTTTGTCCCCTGCCGTCAGGGTTAGGTATGATACACTGTATAGGTAGTTGTACCAACCGCAATTCCTTTTCCATTTTTACCCTTGTCTACGTTGCCACCTGTCGGAGACCCCTTTAGCATATAAAAGGAGGCCCATGCGCAACATAGAGGGGGGTTCGAAGGCAGAAAAACACTCACGCTTGGTCTCGTTAGCAGCTAGTGTGTACTGTAGCACTCAGCGCTCCCGAGCAAGAACTCAATACACTCAGACATGCAGCAGTAGGAGTATTATCTCTCCGGAGAGCTCCGAAGCTGGGTAAACCGCTCGTGTGCTTCGCCTCGATCCGCTCTTCGTGCGATCTCCGCCCCCCGCCGAACCGAAAGGGGCCCGGTCCGCCGGTCCCATAGGTGTTCGTGGATCAGCCTCCCCGACACTGGGGCATCCCCAAGCTTAGGCTTTTGGCTATTCTTGAATATCTTGGGGTGCCTTGGGCATCCCCAAGCTTAGGCTCTTGCCACCCTTTATTCCATAGTCCATAAAAGCTTTACCCAAGACTTGAAAACTTCACAACACAAAACTCAACAGGAAATCTTATAAGCTCCGTTAGTGAAAGAAAACAAAACCACCACATAAGGTACTGCAATGAACTCATTATTTATTTATTTTGGTGTTAAACCTACTGTATTCCAACTTCTTTATGGTTCATAGACTGAATTACTAGCCATAGATGCATTGAAATAAGCAAACAACACAGGAAAAACAGAATCTGTCAAAAACAGAACAGTCTGTAGCAATCTGTAACTAACGCAAACTTCTGGAACTCTAAAAATCCTACCAAAATAGGACGTACTGGAAAATTTGTCTATTGATCATCAGCAAAAATAATCAATGCAAAACCACGTTTCTGTGATTTATTGAATTTTTTCTCGTGAGCGCAAAGTTTCTGTATTTCAGCAGAATCAAATCAACTATCATCGTAGGTTATCCTATAGGTTCTACTTGGCACAAACACTAATTAAAAGATAAAAACACATCTAAACAAAAGGTAGATGCAAGATTTATTCCTAATCAGGAGCAAAAACAAAGAACATAAAGAAAATTGGGTTGCCTCCCAACTAGCGCTATCGTTTAACGCCCCTAGCTAGGCATAAAAGCGAAGATAGATTTAACTAGTGCCATCTTTGGCACTAGATTCATAAGTAGCACGCATGATAGATTCATAAGGTAATTTGACTTTATTTATTGGAAAGTGATCCATGCCTTTCTTTAAAGGAAATTGGAATCTATTGTTCCCTTCCTTCATATCAATACTCGCACCAATCGTTCTAAGGAAAGGTCTACCAAGAATAATAGGGCAAGAAAGATTGCAATCTATATCAAGAACGATAAAATCTACAGGCACCAAATTTCTATTTGCAACAATAAGAACATCATTGATCCTTCCCATAGGCTTTTTAATGGTGGAATCCACAAGGTGTAAATTTAAAGAGCAATCATCAAGATCATGGAAGCCTAGAATATCACGTAAAGTTCTCGGAATCGTGGAGACACTAGCACCCAAATCACACAAAGCAAAACACTCATAATCTTTAATTATAATATTTATAGTAGGTTCCCACTCATCATTAAGTTTTCTAGGTATAGAAACTTCTAAATTAAGTTTTTCATCATAAGATTGCAACAAGGCATCAACGATATATTTGGTAAAAGCTTTATTTTGACTATAAGCATGAGGAGAATTAACAGCGGATTGCAACAAGGAAATGCAACCTTTTAAAGAGCAATTATCATAATCAAATTCCTTGAAATCCAAGATAGTAGGTTCAATATTATTAGAAGTTGAGGATTCTCCAATCTCTCTTTTACCAAATTTAACATCAAGATCTAAAGATTCAGAATTTTTGGGACGCCTTCTAGGTAAAGTTGATTCATCATCACTCCCATAATCATAAAAATTCATATTGCAAAACATAGATCTAATCGGAGATGCATCAATAACTTTAAGATCCTCATCATTATTTTCATGGAGACTAGAAGAACACGCTTTTATAAAGCTTTCTTTTTTAGCACGCAATCTAGCATTTCTTTCCTTGCACTCGTCAATGGAGATTGTCATTACTTTGAGAGACTCATTGATATCATGCTTAGGAGAAGAAGATCCAAGTTTAATAGAATTAACATCAAGCGAAAGTCTATCAACGTTGCTAGCCAAATCATCAACTTTGAGCAATTTTTCTTCAAGCAAAGCATTAAAATTCTTTTGAGAAATCATAAATTCTTTCACACTATTCTCAAAATCAGAGGGTATCTTATTAAAATTACCATAAGAATTATTGTAGGAATTTCCATAATTATTAGAGGGATTACTAGGGAACGGTCTAGTATTAAAATTTCCTCTATAAGCATTGTTTCCCAAGCTATTCCTACCAACAAAATTCACATCCATAGAATCATTATTATTCTCAATCAAGGAAGACAAAGCCATATCATTGGGATCAAGAGGAGTATTTTTAGTAGCAAACATCTTCATAAGTTCATCCATCTTTCCACTCAAAACATTGATTTCTTCTATAGCATGCACTTTTTTACTAGAAGATCTTTCGGTGTGCCATTGAGAATAATTAGCCATAATATTATCAAGCAAATTTGTAGCATCTCCTAACGTAATTTCCATAAACGTGCCTCCCGCTGCCGAATCTAAGAGATTTCTAGAAGCAAAGTTCAAATCGGCATAAAATTTTTGTATGATCATCCATAAATTCAAACCATGAGTAGGGAAATTGCGAAGCATAAATTTCATTCTTTCCCAAGATTGGGAAACATGCTCATGATCAAGTTGTTTAAAATTCATAATATCGTTCCTAAGAGTAATGATCTTAGCAGGAGGAAAATACTTAGAGATAAAAGCATCTTTGCACTTGTTCCAAGAATCAATACTGTTTTTGGGCAAAGACGAAAACCAAATTTTAGCACGATCTCTAAGTGAAAACGGAAATAACTTCAATTTGACAATATTTTTATCCGTATCTTTCTTCTTTTGCATATCACACAAATCAACAAAATTGTTTAGATGAGTAGCGGCATCTTCACTAGGAAGGCCGGTGAATTGATCTTTCATAACAAGATTCAGCAAAGCAGCATTGATTTCACAAGAATCAACATCATTAAGAGGAGCAATCGGAGTACTAAAGAAATCATTATTATTGGTATTCGAGAAGTCACACAACTTGGTATTATCTTGTGCCATGGCAACAAGTAATCCAACACACAAGCAAACAGAAAAACGGCAAGCGAAAAGAGAGGAGGAGATTGGGAAAGAGAGGGCGAATAAAACGGCAAGGGTGAAGTGGGGGAGAGGAAAACGAGAGGCAAATAATGTAAATGCGAGGGAGATGGGTTTGTGATGGGTACTTGGTACTTGACTTGAGCAAAGACCTCCCCGGCAACGGCGCCAGAAATCCTTCTTGCTACGTCTTGAGCTAGCGTTGGTTTTCCCCGAAGAGGAGAGGGTGATGCAGCAAAATGTAGCGTAAGTATTTCCCTCAGTTTTGAGAACCAAGGTATCAATCCAGTAGGAGGGTCCTCAAAAGTCCCATACACCTACACAAACAAACTAAGAACTTGCAACCAACGCAATAAAGGGCTTGTCAATCCCTTCACGGCCACTTACGAAAGTGAGATCTGATAGAGATAGTAATATAATTTTGGTATTTAATAAGATAGATGCAAAAAGTAAAGATGCAAATAAAGATAGATTGAAAGCAAATATGATAAGAGATAGACCCGAGGGCCATAGGTTTCACTAGAGGCTTCTCTCGAGATAGCATAAGTATTACGGTGGGTGAACAAATTGCTGTCGAGCAATTGATAGAAAAGCGCATAGTTATGAGATTATCTAGGCATGATCATGTATATAGGCATCACGTCCATAACAAGTAGACCGACTCCTACCTGCATCTACTACTATTACTCCACAGATCGACCGACTCTTGCCTGCATCTAGAGTATTAAGTTCATAAGAACAGAGTAATGCCTTAAGCAAGATGACATGATGTAGAGGGATAAACTCATGCAATATGATATAAACCCCATCTGTTATCCTCGATGGCAACAATACAATACGTGTCTGGCAACCCTTTCTGTCACTGGGTAAGAACACCGCAGGATTGAACCCAAAGCTAAACACTTCTCCCATGGCAACAAAGATCAATCTAGTAGGCGAAACCAAACTGATAATTCGAAGAGACTTGCAAAGATAACTCAATCATACATAAAAGAATTCAGAGAAGATTCAAATATTATTCATAGATAAACTTGATCATAAACCCACAATTCATCGCATCTCGACAAACACACCGCAAAAAGAGATTACATCGAATAGATCTCCAGAAGAGAGGGGGAGAACATTGTATTGAGATCCAAAAAGAGAGAATAAGCCATCTAGCTAATAACTATGGACCCGTAGGTCTGTGGTAAACTACTCACAACTCATCGGAGGGGCAAGGGTGTTGATGTAGAAGCCCTCCATGGTCGATTCCCCCTCCGGCAAAGTGCCGGCGAAGGCTCCAAGATGAGATCTCGCGGATATAGAAGGTTACGGCGGTGGAAATTGTGTTTCGCGGTGCTCCTGGATGTTTTCGGGGTCCGTAGGTATATATAGGAGGAAGAAGTACGTCGGTGGACGCCCGAGGGGCCCACAAGATAGGGGGGCACGCCCTACAGGGGGGCACACCCTCCTATCTCATGGAGGCTCCGGTTGTTTCTTGACTTGCACTCCAAGCTCTACGGATCAGATTTGTTCCAAAAATCACGCTCTCGAAGGTTTCATTCCGTTTGGACTCTGTTTGATATTCCTTTTCTTCAAAATACTGAAATAGGCAAAAAAAACAGCAATATGGGCTGGGCCTCTGGTTAGTAGGTTAGTACCAAAAATGATATAAATAAGTAAAATAAAGCCCAGAAACATCCAAAAGGGGTAATATAATAGCATGGAACAATCGAAAATTATAGATACGTTGGAGACGTATCACGTACCTCCTTGGCGTATGGTTGTATGGGTTTATGTTGCGAGATGTTGAACCTGGTAGTTCTAGGGCAAATATTATGGTTTAGATTTAGATGCTGGTTTTCAGTAATGAAAATCGGAAGGGGAAACCATTCTTTGATTAAAAAAACTACTACCTCCATTCTGGTTTACTAGTCCCCATCGTACTTTGGGTCAAAGTTTGTCCACGAATTTTACTTGTAAAATGTGAATGGAAAATGAGATTTTGTTATACCCAAACAAAAAAGGACTGGAGGGAGTGATTGCTCTGACACGGACGCAACCTCTCATAGCGCAGGCATTGAACCGGCGCGCCGGCCAAGAGGGCCGCACTCGCTGCAGGCCTGGCTGAGCACGCCTCCTCGCTGCGTGCAACCAGCTTAAGACTGCCCCACCTGCCTTCATTGAATCTGCGCATGTGCCAGCAACATGTCCTTGCGCGAGCCGGCAGGCATTTTAGAACACAAAAAATGAGTAAAATATAATTAATTTACGCATGGTCTTGACTTGTTGTGCTCGCACTGGTAGCAGGAACTAGTAGAGGTTTTTCTTTATTTATAACTCTCCTCACGTTTTTATTGGCTTTGAAGTGAATCATGGTTGTGGACATTATGTATGAATATGCAGATATCTGTGAACATGAGTTTCATGTGGTAGTTGAACTTGGAATGTCGGGCTTGCGCGTGAACTATACCATGTCCAATGCTTTGTCTGTTATTGTTTGGAAAGTAATTGCTGTTATTACATGACCCGAAAAAAATATTTTGTGCCACATCAGTAGATGCACGGACATCACAACAGGCATGCTGACTGGATAAACATTTGAACCTAGCTATTATGAAGGAAATTTTGTATTGACAACAGTTTTAGATAGCAGGAGACGCCTAGCCTGCTCTGCCTCTGCTAGCTTATTTCTGGCTTCTTCCATCTCTTCTTTGGCTTGGGTGAAGAGAGCATCTGATTGCTCTTTTCGCTTCTTCAGGAACTCAGCTACATTCTCAAGGGCTGCTGCATGCTTTCTTTCAGCCTTTACTAATGCCACGAGGACACGAACAGCTGACGACTCCACATGGCTTGTGTGTAATGCAGCATCATCTGGGAATTTGCACCTTGTGTCTAATCCAGCATCATTAGGGAACTGACACCTTGTGTGTAATCTAGCCTCATTTTGGAAACATGATCTCAAGGTTGACCATACTTCCCTCCTCGCAGGAACTACATCCTAAAATGAAGTTACTTCTTTTTTAGATCAATACTCAGAGTAACCTAGATCCATTTAGTAGAAGCCAGATAAACAGAACTCGAAGAAGTGAATTCAAAAGGAAAAAATATATAAAAACAGACTACAAGGTGAGAACACCCACTTCCTACATCAAGCTAAAAACGAAAGCATTAGGATGATTAAGACTCTTCTTATTACACATCGAAAAACACTAGGCTTAAGAGAAATAGAAACTACAACATATACACATTGAAGAACACGAGGCTAAACGAAAGTAATTGAAAGGGTGTTAGTTACCAAAGCTCGTTTTACAGGTTTGGTGCAGCTCCTCTTTAACTTGCCACGCTCCTTGAAGATGTCCCCAATATCCCGTGTTTGGTATTCATTGCTCCTCTGCATGTTCGCACTCGTGGTTTTAAAATCTCAACATGGCAAGAAAAATATAATACTAGTAATACTCGCGCATCTTGTGGGCAACATTAAAGCACTCGTCTGCCATGTTAGAGCATCTCCAACAGAATCGCAATGCGCGGCGCTTTAAAAAAGCGTTTACGGTGTTGAGATCGAGAAGTAGAGACTAGAGAGTAGAGGATAGTTCTCAACATAGATAGATAAAAAAAGATAATTCAACTACTCCTCGTCGTCCGACTCCTCCTCGGTGATGTCCTCCTCCGACGTCTGACTGTAGGCATGAAGATACCGATCGTCGTCGAATTCCCAGGGCGACGCTGCTCCTAGCCTCATGTTGAATTGAGCGTCCACTTTTCGCCTACGCTTGTCCTCACGATAGGCGGCTCGCTCCGCCCTCCTCTTATCCCTCTCCGCCCTCCTTTGCGCGTAGAACTCGCGCTCGTTGATGATATCCTGCGGGAAGTGTTGGCGCCACAACGCCATGACTTCTTCAGATGCCGAGATGGTGCTCCCGCCTCCGGTTGTCGCGACGATCCTCGTCGGTGCTAAGTCGCGGTAGAGGCGCGAGCTCCTGCGCCCGCTCCCGCGTCGACATGTTGGGGAATTTCAATGTTCTATGAGGTCACCAAAGGCACCACGCCGTCGTGTCATACGCGCGGGTGGCCTCGTTGGCGGTGTCGAAATTGCCGAGGCCGAGGCGCATCCCACGGAACCGGATCTCGGCAGAGAAGCCGCCCGAGGGGCGCGCGCGGACGCCGCAGTATCCCCAAGTTTCCCGGCGACGCGGCGGCATGGTGGCGCGGCGGTGGCGAGGCACAGAGCAGTTAGAGAGCGGTGGCAAGGCAGAGAGCGGTGGGAGGGCGTTGGATTTTATAAAGCGCGTCGGACGCTGCGCGCCAAAACTAGCGCACGCCCGGCCGCTTTTTCCCGCGCACGCGCGATCCTTTCCCAACGTCTCTGCTATCTCTACTCTATTCTCTACTGTTATATTTATTTAATATTTAATATTTATCTCTACTTCTCTACTGTCTACTTTTTTCTCTATACTTTTTTTCTTATAAAAAAACAGAGTTGGCGATGATGGTGTGCCCGCCATCCTGCAATATAGGTCGTCCGATTTATATCTGACAGATAGGAAGGAAACAAATGGGAATTTTGCAAAAAGATACCCATACCCCTCTCCAGATTTGCAAATAAGGCCTTCCCTCATTCATCCTTTTCTCCCACAATATAAACTACTCATACAAATGCATCTTGATGCGTGCAACGCATGGGCATCTTGCTAGTTCTAAAAAACTTTCCATCATTTGCCACACTACTGGTTGTAGATGAAAAACCTACCCAAGCACAGCGCAATATAGGAGCGACGCACAATTACAAGCTGATATTCTGTTGGACAATGGAGGCTATAACAAATTACTTTTATGGGAACAATAGCACCCAGGAAATTTGAAGGGTAGGTATGAACAAAATTGGAACTGCACATATACTGCTAAGTGATTCAATACACACATTACCAATCGAGGAGGAGAACGATGGTCGCGGCGGCCTCTGTGAGTCATGGTCGGCAACGGGATTCAGTTCATTGTCCATGATGGTGGTACTTCTACGCTTGGCGTCGGCTTCCGGGAAGCAGATCCAAGACCGTGGAAGACGATGCCGGGGAAGAGGCTCCGTGTACGACGACGACGGTGGACCGGCTCCAGTGCGGCGTACGAGGTCGTCGATGAGGCAGATGCGCTGCAGTGGACGAGTGCGCCGATGTAAAGGGGAGGAGCACGAAGGCTGCGGTGCTGTGGAGAAGTCTATTTTGCAGTGGGGATAGAAAATGGGGAGTATTCACGTGTACTACTCTGGGTGCCGGGGTGGAGTTGGCTGGGTAGGGTGAACCTGAAGTTACGAAAACAGCACCCTACCAAGCGTCATCCGCAGGCCTGTTCCAAAGGCTATGATGGTAACTTCCCACTGCTCGAATCAAGGTCGCGGGAGATTTTCCCGCCGACCTCAAAATTTTGTGACACTGAACTCCCCGTGTGGCGTGTTGAGTGATTCGGCTAAGCAACTAGCGAGTACTAGTAGTAAACTCTGCATATTAGGTTTGACCGAAGTCAAACTTCCTAAAGTTTTACCAAGTTTATAGAAAAATATAAACATTTACCATAACAAATATGTATGATGTGAAAGTACATTCATTAATGAATCTAATGGTATTTATTTGTTATTGTATATGTTCATATTTTTTGTTATAAGCTTTCTGAGAGTTTAAAAAACTTGACTTTGACCAATGCTAATACGCGGACTTAAATAAAAACGGAGGGAGTACACATTTGTTTTCTTAGTTTGTAGTGA
The DNA here is from genome assembly GCF_002162155.2 of Triticum dicoccoides. Taxonomy (NCBI): domain Eukaryota; kingdom Viridiplantae; phylum Streptophyta; class Magnoliopsida; order Poales; family Poaceae; genus Triticum; species Triticum dicoccoides. Next base: position 96,461,619 of record NC_041387.1, read on the forward strand.
ACTAATCATTTGTTGAAATTGTGAGTAAATATATTAGGTTATTGACTTCGAATGTAATGGTCTATACAATTCAATAGTTACAATCATTGTCGAATCCCAAGATGTATACAAGGTCTATAGTACTTCACAACATGCTCAAACTCACATAATCCCAGTCAAATGAGAGTCTAAATGCATTTCATTGTTATTACTTTGTAGGATGCAACAAAACCAACCATAACTCTACATCAGCCATTATAGAAGCAACATTTTAACATATCCCAATGTGTGAATGATACGTGCAGAGAGAGCTTTCGAAGATGGAGCAGATAGGGCGGGAAAGATTGTATGTATGTGGACGAGAGAGTAGGAGACAAACCTAACGAGACACAAAGAGAGA
>NC_041387.1:96462482-96614126 GCF_002162155.2 Triticum dicoccoides
AGTTGGGTCTGTGAGAAAGATGGAGACATGTAATATACGCGAGATGCGTGTGCATCCGGATTCTGTATACGTGGAAGGAGAAGAGACAACATGTTTGATGAGAGAGCTGGAAAAACATGGACGAGAGGGGAAGGATCTCGTGGGTTGAGGGATTGATAATTTTGTGCGGGGGAGAGAGGGATTGGTAATTTTGTGCGAGAGAGAGAGGGTGGGGGAGGAGTTAGTCAGCCGTCGTCACATCACCCTGCTTCCAAATGGCCCCGCATTCTCTAGCGCGGTGTGGTTGCCATCTTCGATCTGCTTGATGCCCTCTTTAACGATTGAGGTGTTGTGCATGTTGGGGTGCAAAGAAGCACAAACGAGAGTGGTCGCCGTATAACCTTGGATGGGGATGAATTGTGTGCTCGGGGGAGGGTCTGTGTGTGTTGTGTTGTGTGTGTCTGTGTGTGTGTGTGTGTGTGTGTGTGTGTGTGTGTGTGTGTGTGTGCTACGTCTTGAGCTAGCGTTGGTTTTCCCCGAAGAGGAGAGGGTGATGCAACAAGTGTAGCGTAAGTATTTCCCTCAGTTTGGAGAACCAAGGTATCAATCCAGTAGGAGGCTCCTCAAAAGTCCCACGCACCTACACAAACAAACTGAGAACTCGCAACCAACGTAATAAAGGGGTTGTCAATCCCTTCACAGCCACTTGCAAAAGTGAGATCTGATAGAGATAGTATGATAAGATAAATATATTTTTGGTATTTTATAATAAAGTAAAGATGCAAATAAAGTAGATTGAAAGCAAATATGATAAGAGATAGACCCGGGGGCCATAGGTTTCACTAGAGGCTTCTCTCGAGATAGCATAAGTATTACGGTGGGTGAACAAATTACTGTCGAGCAATTGATAGAAAAGTGCATAGTTATGAGATTATCTAGGCATGATCATGTATATAGGCATCACGTCCATAACAAGTAGACCGACTCCTGCCTGCATCTACTACTATTACTCCACACATCGACCGACTCCTGCCTGCATCTAAAGTATTAAGTTCATAAGAACAGAGTAACGCATTAAGCAAGATAACATGATGTAGAGGGATAAACTCATGCAATATGATATAAACCCCATCTTGTTATCCTCGATGGCAACAATACAATACGTGTCTTGCAACCCTTTCTGTCACTGGGTAAGAACACCGCAAGATTGAACCCAAAGCTAAGCACTTCTCCCATGGCAAGAAAGACCAATCTAGTAGGCCAAACCAAACTGATAATTCAAAGAGACTTGCAAAGATAACTCAATCATACATAAAAAAATTCAGAGAAGATTCAAATATTATTCATAGATAAACTTGATCATAAACCCACAATTCACCAGATCTCGACAAACACACCGCAAAAAGAGATTACATCGAATAGATCTCCACAAGAGAGGGGGAGAACATTGTATTGAGATCCAAAAAGAGAGAAGAAGCCATCTAGCTAATAACTATGGACTCGTAGGTCCGTGGTAAACTACTCACAACTCATCGGAGGGGCAAGGATGTTGATGTAGAAGCCCTCCATGGTCGATTCCCCCTCCGGCGGAGTGTCGGCGAAGGCTCCAAGATGGGATCTCGCGGATATAGAAGGTTACAGCGGTGGAAATTGTGTTTCATAGTGCTCCTGGATGTTTTTGGGGTACGTAGGTATATATAGGAGGAAGAAGTACGTTAGTGGCTGCCCGAGGGGCCCACGAGACAGGGGGCGCGCCCTACAGGGGGGGTGGCCCCCTATCTCATGGGGTCCTTGGGAGCTTCTTGACTTGCACTCCAAGCTCTCCGGATCACGTTCGTTCCAAAAATCACGCTCCTGAAGGTTTCATTCCGTTTGGACTCCGTTTGATATTCCTTTTCTTCAAAATACTGAAATAGGCAAAAAAACAACAATATGGGTTGGGCCTTCGGTTAGTAGGTTAGTCCCAAAAATGATATAAATGTGTAAAATAAAGCCCATAAACATCCAAAAGGGGTAATATAATAGCATGGAACAATCAAAAATTATAGATACGTTGGAGACGTATCAAGCATCCCCAAGATTAATTCCTACTCGTCCTCGAGTAGGTAAATGATAAAAAGAGAATTTTTGATGTGGAATGCTACCTAGCATAATTCATAATGTAATTTTCTTTAATGTGGCATGAATGTTCAGATCCAAATGATTCAAAATAAAAGCTTATAAAACATAAAAATAATAATGCTTCAAAGCATACTAACAATTAATCATGTCCTATCAAAATAGGATAGCCAAAGAAAGCTTATCCCTACAAAATCATATAGTTAGGCCATGCTTCATTTTCATTACACAAAATACTCCCATCATGTATAACCCCGATGACGAGCCGAGCAATTGGTTCATACTTTTTAACGGGCTTCAGCTTTTTCAACTCATACGCAATACATGAGCGCAAGCCATGGACATAGCACTATGGTGGTATATGGTGGTTGTGAGGACAAAAAGGGAGAAGATAGTCTCACATCAACTAGGCGTATTAACGGGCTGTATGGAGATGCCCATTAATAGATATCAATGTTAGTGAGTAGGGATTGCCATGCAACGGATGCACTAGAGCTATAAATATATGAAAGCTCAACAAAAGAAACTAAGTGGGTGTGCATCCAACTTGCTTGCTCACGAAGAGCTAGGGCACTTTGAGGAAGCCCATTATTGGAATATACAAGCCAAGTTCTATAATGAAAAATTCCCACTAGTATGTGAAAGTGACAACATATGAGACTCTCTATCATGAAGATCATGGTGCTATTTTGAAGCACAAGTGTGGAAAAAGAGAAAGTAGCAATTGTCCCTTCTCTCTTTTTCTCTCTTTTTATTTCTCTCCCTTTTTTTCTTTTTTTTCTCTTTTTCTTTTTTTTCTTTTTCCTTTTTTTTCTTTTTGGTGGGCTTATTTGGCCTCTTTTATTTTTATAAAGTCCGAAGCCTCATCCCGACTTGTGGGGGAATCATAGTCTTCATCATCCTTTCCTCACTAGGACAATGCTCTAATAATGAAGATCATCGCACTTTTATGGATTTACAACTCAAAAACTACAACTCAAAGCTAGAACAAGATATTACTCTGTGAATGCCTCTGGCGGTGTACCGGGATATGAAATGAATCAAGAGCGACATGTTTGAAGATTATGAAGGTGGCTTTGCCACAAATACGATGTCAACTACATGATCATGCAAAGAGCAAAATGACAATGATGAAGCGTGTCATAATAAACGGAACGGTGGAAAGTTGCATGGCAATATATCTCGGCATGGCTATGGAAATGCCATAATAGGTAGGTATGGTGGCTATTTTTGAGGAAGGTAAATAAAGGGTTCCATAACGGCGAGAGTTGCGCGGTAATAATAAAGGCTAGCGAAGTAAAAGGATAAGTGTGCATATGTCCATGGACTCGCATTAGTCAAAAAAGAACTCATATACTTATTACAAAAGTCTACTTCGCCCTCGAAGCAAAGTACTACTACGCATGCCCAAAGAGGGATAGATTGGTAGGAAAAAATTTCATCGCTCGTCCCTGACTGCCACTCATAAGGAAGACAATCAAAAGAGCACCTCATGCAACAAATTTGTCACACAACTTTTACCATACGTGCATGCTACGGGACTTGCCAACTTCAACAAAAGTATTTCTTAATTTCATAATTACCCACTAGCATGACCCTAACATTACTACCTTTATATCTCAAAACAATTATCAAGCAACAAATTGATCATAGCATCCAATTCAATTTCTATGATAGTTTTTATTATACCCAACTTGGATGCTCATCATTCTAGGACCAAATTTTGTAACCAAAGCAAATACCATGCTGCTCTAAAAGACTCTCAAAATAATATAAGTGAAGCATGAGAGACTAGCAATTTCTATAAAATCAAGCCACCACCGTGCTCTAAAAGATATAAGTGAAGTACTAGAGCAAAAACTATCAAGCTCAAAAGATATAATTGAAGCACATAGAGTATTCTAGCAAATTCTAATAAAATAGGCTTCTCCAAAAAGGTGTGTATAGCAAGGATGATTGTGGTAAACTAAAAACAAAAAACTAATATAATACACGACGCTCCAAGCAAAACACATATCATGTGGCGAATAAAAATATAGCTCCAACTAAAGTTACCAATGAACGAAGACGAAAGAGGGGATGCCTTCCCGGGGCATCCCCAAGCTTAGGCTTTTGGCTATTCTTGAATATATTGGGGTGCCTTGGGAATCCCCAAGCTTAGGCTCTTGCCACCCTTTATTCCATAGTCCATAAAAGCTTTACCCAAAACTTGAAAACTTCACAACACAAAACTCAACAGGAAATCTTATAAGCTCCGTTAGTGAAAGAAAACAAAACAACCACATAAGTTACTGCAATGAACTCATTCTTTATTTATTTTGGTGTTAAACCTACTGTATTCCAACTTCCTTATAGTTTATAAACTAATTTACTAGCCATAGATGCATTAAAATAAGCAAACAACACACGAAAAACAGAATCTGTCAAAAACAGAACAGTCTGTAGCAATCTGTAACTAACGCAAACTTCTGGAACTCTAAAAATGCTAACAAAATAGGACGTACTGGACAATTTGTTTATTTATCAGCAGCAAAAAGGATCAATGCAAAAGCACGTTTATGTGATTTATTGAATTGTTTCTCGTGAGCGCAAAGTTTCTGTTTTTCAGCAGAATCAAATCAACTATCATCATAGGTTATCCTATAGGTTCTACTTGGCACAAACACTAACTAAAAGATAAAAAACACATCTAAACAGAGAGTAGATGCAAGATTTATTCCTAAACAGGAGCAAAGACAAAAAAAAACATAAAGAAAAATTGGGTTTCCTCCCAACTAGCTCTATCGTTTAACGCCCCTAGCTAGGCATAAAAGCGAAGATAGATCTAACGAGTGCCATAATAATAAGATAGTGTAGGGTTTCGTAGTAATTTCAAAAAAATTCCTACGCACACACAGGATCATGTGATGTATAGCAACGAGGGGAGAGTATTGTCTACGTACCCAACGCAGACCGACTGCGGAAGCGATGACACGACGTAGAGGAAGTAGTCGTACGTCTTCTCGATCCAACCGATCAAGCACCGAAACTACGGCACCTCCGAGTTCGAGCACACGTTCAGCTCGATGACGATCCCCGGACTCCGATCCAGCAAAGTGTCGGGGAAGAGTTTCGTCAGCACGACGGCGTGGTGACGATCTTGATGAACTACAGCAGCAGGGCTTCGCCTAAACTCCGCTACAGTATTATCGAGGAATATGGTGGCAGGGGGCACCGCACACGGCTAAGGAATAGATCACGTGGATCAACTTGTGTCAACTTGTGTGTTTAGAGGTGCCCCTGCCTCCGTATATAAAGGAGGAGAGGAGGGGAGGCTGGCCGGCCAAGGGGGGGAGGCGCAGGAGAGTCCTACTCCCTCTGGGAGTAGGATTCCCCCTCCAATCCTAGTCCAACTAGGATTCCTTGGAGGGGAAAAGAGGAGGAGGGGGCCGGCCACCTCTCCTAGTCCTAATAGGACTAGGGGAAGGGGGGGGCGCAGCCCATCTAGGGCAGCCCCTTCTCTTTTCCACTAAGGCCCACTATGGCCCAAATAGCTCCCGGGGGGTTCCAGTAACCCTCCCGGTATTCCGGTAAAATCCCGATTTCACCCGGAACACTTCCGATATCCAAATATAGGCTTCCAATATATCAATCTTTACGTCTCGACCATTTCGAGACTCCTCGTCATGTCCGTGATCACATCCGGGACTCCGAACAACCTTCGGTACATCAAAATGCATAAACTCATAATATAACTGTCATCGTAACCTTAAGCGTGCGGACCCTACGGGTTCGAGAACAATGTAGACATGACCGAGACACGTCTCTGGTCAATAACCAATAGCGGGACCTGGATGCCCATATTGGCTCCTACATATTCTACGAAGATCTTTATCGGTCAGACCGCATAACAACATACGTTGTTCCCTTTGTCATCGGTATGTTACTTGCCCGAGATTCGATCGTCGGTATCCAATACCCAGTTCAATCTCGTTACCGGCAAGTCTCTTTACTCGTTCCGTAATACATCATCTCACAACTAACATATTAGTTGTAATGCTTGCAAGGCTTATGTGATGTGTATTACCGAGAGGGCCCAGAGATACCTCTCCGACAATTGGAGTGACAAATCCTAATCTCGAAATACGCCAACCCAACATCGACCATTGGAGACACCTGTAGTACTCCTTTATAATCACCCAGTTACGTTGTGACGTTTGGTAGTACCCAAAGTGTTCCTCCGGTAAACGGGAGTTGCATAATCTCATAGTCATAGGAACATGTATAAGTCATGAAGAAAGCAATAGCAACATACTAAACGATCGGGTGCTAAGCTAATGGAATGGGTCATGTCAATCAGATCATTCTACTAATGATGTGACCTCGTTAATCAAATAACAACTCATTGTTCATGGTTAGGAAACATAACCATCTTTGATTAACGAGCTAGTCAAGTAGAGGCATACTAGTGACACTTTGTTTGTCTATGTATTCATACATGTATTATGTTTCCGGTAAATACAATTCTAGCATGAATAATAAACATTTATCATGATTATAAGGAAATAAATAATAACTTTATTATTGCCTCTAGGGCATATTTCCTTCAGTCTCCCACTTGCACTAGAGTCAATAATCTAGATTACACTGTAATGATTCTAACACCCATGGAGCTTTGGTGCTGATCATGTTTTGCTCGTGGAAGAGGCTTAGTCAACGGGTCTGCAACATTCAGATCCGTATGTATCTTGCAAATCTCTATGTCTCCCACCTGGACTAGATCTCGGATGGAGTTGAAGCGTCTCTTGATGTGTTTGGTCTTTTTGTGAAATCTGGATTCCTTTGCCAAGGCAATTGCACCAGTATTGTCACAAAAGATTTTCATTGGACCCGATGCACTAGGTATGACACCTAGATCGGATATGAACTCCTTCATCCAGACTCCTTCATTTGCTGCTTCCGAAGCAGCTATGTATTCCGCTTCACATGTAGATCCCGCTACGACGCTTTGTTTAGAACTGCACCAACTGACAGCTCCACCGTTTAATGTAAACACGTATCCGGTTTGCGATTTAGAATCGTCCGGATCAGTGTCAAAGCTTGCATCAATGTAACCTTTTACGATGAGCTCTTTGTCACCTCCATATACGAGAAACATATCCTTAGTCCTTTTCAGGTATTTCAGGATGTTCTTGACCGCTGTCCAGTGATCCACTCCTGGATTACTTTGGTACCTCCCTGCTAAACTTATAGCAAGGCACACATCAGGTCTGGTACACAGCATTGCATACATGATAGAGCCTATGGCTGATGCATAGGGAACATCTTTCATATTCTCTCTATCTTCTGCATTGGTCGGGCATTGAGTCTTACTCAATTTCACACCTTGTAACACAGGCAAGAACCCTTTCTTTGCTTGATCCATTTTGAACTTCTTCAAAATTTTGTCAAGGTATGTGCTTTGTGAAAGTCCAATTAAGCGTCTTGATCTATCTCTATAGATCTTAATGCCTAATACGTAAGCAGCTTCACCGAGGTCTTTCATTGAAAAACTTTTATTCAAGTATCCCTTTATGCTATCCAGAAATTCTATATCATTTCCAATCAGTAATATGTCATCCACATATAATATCAGAAATGCTACAGAGCTCCCACTCACTTTCTTGTAAATACAGGCTTCTCCGAAAGTCTGTATAAAACCAAATGCTTTGATCACACTATCAAAACGTTTATTCCAACTCCGAGAGGCTTGCACCAGTCCATAAATGGATCGCTGGAGCTTGCACACTTTGTTAGCTTCCTTTGGATCGACAAAACCTTCTGGTTGCATCATATACAACTCTTCTTCCAGAAATCCATTCAGGAATGCAGTTTTGACATCCATTTGCCAAATTTCATAATCATAAAATGCGGCAATTGCTAACATGATTCGGACGGACTTAAGCATCGCTACGGGTGAGAAGGTCTCATCGTAGTCAATCCCTTGAACTTGCCGAAAACCTTTTGCGACAAGTCGAGCTTTGTAGACAGTAACATTACCATCAGCGTCAGTCTTCTTCTTAAAGATCCATTTATTCTCAATTGCTTGCCGATCATCGGGCAAGTCAACCAAAGTCCATACTTTGTTCTCATACATGGATCCCATCTCAGATTTCATGGCTTCAAGCCACTTTGCGGAATCTGGGCTCACCATCGCTTCTTCATAGTTCGTAGGTTCATCATGATCTAGTAGCATGACCTCCAGAACAGGATTACCGTACCACTCTGGTGCGGATCTTACTCTGGTTGATCTACGAGGTTCAGTAGTATCTTGATCTGAAGTTTCATGATCATTATCATTGGCTTCCTCACTAACTAGTGTAGGTGTCACTGAAACAGTTTTCTGTGATGAACTACTTTCCAGTAAGGGAGCAGGTATAGTTACCTCGTCAAGTTCCACTTTCCTCCCACTCACTTCTTTCGAGAGAAACTCCTTCTCTAGAAATGATCCATTCTTAGCAACGAATGTCTTGCCTTCGGATCTGTGATAGAAGGTGTACCCAACAGTTTCCTTTGGGTATCCTATGAAGACACATTTCTCCGATTTGGGTTCGAGCTTATCAGGTTGAAGCTTTTTCACATAAGCATCGCAGCCCCAAACTTTAAGAAACGACAACTTTGGTTTCTTGCCAAACCACAGTTCATAAGGCGTCGTCTCAACGGATTTTGATGGTGCCCTATTTAACGTGAATGCGGCCGTCTCTAAAGCATATCCCCAAAAAGATAGCGGTAAATCAGTAAGAGACATCATAGATCGCACCATATCTAGTAAAGTACGATTACGACGTTCGGACACACCATTACGCTGTGGTGTTCCGGGTGGCGTGAGTTGCGAAACTATTCCACAGTTTTCAAATGTACACCAAACTCGTAACTCAAATATTCTCCTCCACGATCAGATCGTAGAAACTTTATTTTCTTGTTACGATGATTTTCAACTTCACTCTGAAATTCTTTGAACTTTTCAAATGTTTCAGACTTATGTTTCATTAAGTAGATATACCCATATCTGCTTAAATCATCTGTGAAGGTGAGAAAATAACGATATCCGCCACGAGCCTCAATATTCATCGGGCCACATACATCGGTATGTATGATTTCCAACAAATCTGTTGCTCTCTCCATAGTACCGGAGAACGGTGTTTTAGTCATCTTGCCCATGAGGCACGGTTCGCAAGTACCAAGTGATTCATAATCAAGTGGTTCCAAAAGTCCATCAGCATGGAGTTTCTTCATGCGCTTTATACCGATATGACCTAAACGACAGTGCCACAAATAAGTTGCACTTTCATTATCAACTCTGCATCTTTTGGCTTCAACATTATGAATATGTGTATTACTACTATCGAGATTCAATAAGAATAGACCACTCTTCAAGGGTGCATGACCATAAAAGATATTACTCATATAAATAGAACAACCATTATTCTCTAATTTAAATGAATAACCGTCTCGCATTAAACAAGATCCAGATATAATGTTCATGCTCAACGCTGGCACCAAATAACAATTACTTAGGTCTAATATTAATCCCGAAGGTAGATGTAGAGGTAGCGTGCCGACTGCGATCACATCGACTTTGGAACCGTTTCCCACGCGCATCGTCACCTCGTCCTTTGCCAGTGCCCGCTTATTCCGTAGTCCCTGTTTCGAGTTGCAAATATTAGCAACAGAACCAGTATCAAATACCCAGGTGCTACTGCGAGCTCTAGTAAGGTACACATCAATAACATGTATATCACATATACCTTTGTTCACCTTGCCATCCTTCTTATCCGCCAAATACTTGGGGCAGTTCCGCTTCCAGTGACCAGTCTGCTTGTAGTAGAAGCACTCAGTTTCAGGCTTAGGTCCAGACTTGGGTTTCTTCTCTTGAGCAGCAACTTGCTTTCCGTTCTTCTTGAAGTTCCCCTTTTTCTTCCCTTTGCCCTTTTTCTTGAAACTAGTGGTCTTGTTAACCATCAACACTTGATGCTCCTTCTTGATTTCTACCTCCGCAGCTTTCAGCATTGCGAAGAGCTCGGGAATAGTCTTGTTCATCCCTTGCATATTATAGTTCATCACGAAGCTCTTGTAGCTTGGTGGCAGTGAATGGAGAATTCTGTCAATAACGCAATCATCCGGAAAATTAACTCCCAATTGAATCAAGTGATTATTATACCCAGACATTTTGAGTATATGCTCACTGACAGAACTGTTCTCCTCCATCTTGCAGCTATAGAACTTATTGGAGACTTCATATCTCTCAATTCGGGCATTTGCTTGAAATATTAACTTCAACTCCTGGAACATCTCATATGCTCCATGACGTTCAAAACGTCGTTGAAGTCCCGATTCTAAGCCGTAAAGCATGGCACACTGAACTATCGAGTAGTCATCAGCTTTGCTCTGCCAGACATTCATAACATCTGGTGTTGCTCCAGCAGCAGGCCTGGCACCCAGCGGTGCTTCCAGGACGTAATTTTTCTGTGCAGCAATGAGGATAATACTCAAGTTACGGACCCAGTCCGTGTAATTGCTACCATCATCTTTCAACTTTGCTTTCTCAAGGAACGCATTAAAATTCAACGGAACAACAGCACGAGCCATCTATCTACAATCAACATAAACAAGCAAGATACTATCAGGTACTAAGTTCATGATAAATTTAAGTTCAATTAATCATATTATTTAAGAACTCCCACTTAGATAGACATCCCTCTAATCCTCTAAGTGATTACGTGATCCAAATCAACTAAACCATGACCGATCATCACGTGAGATGGAGTAGTTTTCAATGGTGAACATCGTTATGTTGATCATATCTACTATATGACTCACGCTCGACCTTTCGGTCTCCGTGTTCCGAGGCCATATCTGCATATGCTAGGCTCGTCAAGTTTAACCTGAGTATTCTGCGTGTGCAAAACTGGCTTGCACCCGTTGTAGATGGACGTAGAGCTTATCACACCCGATCATCACGTGGTGTCTGGGCACGACGAACTTTGGCAACGGTGCATACTCAGGGAGAACACTTCTTGATAATTTAGTGAGAGATCATCTTATAATGCTACCGTCAATCAAAGCAAGATAAGGTGCATAAAAAGATAAACATCACATGCAATCAATATAAGTGATATGATATGGTCATCATCATCTTGTGCTTGTGATCTCCATCTCCGAAGCACCGTCATGATCACCATCGTCACCGGCGCGACACCTTGATCTCCATCGTAGCATCGTTGTCATCTCGCCAATCTTATGCTTCCACGACTATCACTACCTTTTAGTAATAAAGTAAAGCATTACATCGCGATTGCATTGCATACAATAAAGCGACAACCATATGGCTCCTGCCAGTTGCCGATAACTCGGTTACAAAACATGATCATCTCATACAATAAAATTCAGCATCATGCCTTGACCATATCACATCACAACATGCCCTGCAAAAACAAGTTAGACGTCCTCTACTTTGTTGTTGCATGTTTTACGTGGCTGCTACGGGCTTAAGTAAGAACCAATCTCACCTACGCATCAAAACCACAACGATAGTTTGTCAAATAGACTCCGTTTTAACCTTCGCAAGGACCAGGCGTAGCCATACTTGGTTCAACTAAAGTTGGAGAGACAGTCGCCCGCAAGCCATCTCTGTGCAAAGCACGTCGAGGGAACCGGTCTCGCGTAAGCGTACGCGTAAGGTTGGTCTGGGTCGTCTCGTCCAACAATACCGCCGAACCAAAGTATGACATGCTGGTAGGCAGTATGACTTGTATCGTCCACAACTCACTTGTGTTCTACTCGTGCATATAACATCAACATAAATAACCTAGGCTCGGATGCCACTGTAGGGTTTCGTAGTAATTTCAAAAATTTTCCTACGCACACACAGGATCATGTGATGTATAGCAACGAGGGGAGAGTATTGTCTACGTACCCAACGCAGACCGACTGCGGAAGCGATGACACGACGTAGAGGAAGTAGTCGTACGTCTTCTCGATCCAACCGATCAAGCACCGAAACTACGGCACCTCCGAGTTCGAGCACACGTTCAGCTCGATGATGATCCCCGGACTCCGATCCAGCAAAGTGTCGGGGAAGAGTTTCGTCAGCACGACGGCGTGGTGACGATCTTGATGAACTACAGCAGCAGGGCTTCGCCTAAACTCCGCTACAGTATTATCGAGGAATATGGTGGCAGGGGGCACCGCACACGGCTAAGGAATAGATCATGTGGATCAACTTGTGTCAACTTGTGTGTTTAGAGGTGCCCCTGCCTCCGTATATAAAGGAGGAGAGGAGGGGAGGCTGGCCGGCCAAGGGGGGAGGCGCAGGAGAGTCCTACTCCCTCTGGGAGTAGGATTCCCCCTCCAATCCTAGTCCAACTAGGATTCCTTGGAGGGGAAAAGAGGAGGAGGGGGCCGGCCACCTCTCCTAGTCCTAATAGGACTAGGGGAAGGGGGCGCGCAGCCCATCTAGGGCAGCCCCTTCTCTTTTCCACTAAGGCCCACTATGGCCCAAATAGCTCCCGGGGGGTTCCGGTAACCCTCCCGGTATTCCGGTAAAATCCCGATTTCACCCGGAACACTTCCGATATCCAAATATAGGCTTTCCAATATATCAATCTTTACGTCTCGACCATTTCGAGACTCCTCGTCATGTCCGTGATCACATCCGGGACTCCGAACAACCTTCGGTACATCAAAATGCATAAACTCATAATATAACTGTCATCGTAACCTTAAGCGTGCGGACCCTACGGGTTCGAGAACAATGTAGACATGACCGAGACACGTCTCTGGTCAATAACCAATAGCGGGACCTGGATGCCCATATTGGCTCCTACATATTCTACGAAGATCTTTATCGGTCAGACCGCATAACAACATACGTTGTTCCCTTTGTCATCGGTATGTTACTTGCCCGAGATTCGATCGTCGGTATCCAATACCTAGTTCAATCTCGTTACCGGCAAGTCTCTTTACTCGTTCCGTAATACATCATCTCACAACTAACATATTAGTTGTAATGCTTGCAAGGCTTATGTGATGTGTATTACCGAGAGGGCCCAGAGATACCTCTCCGACAATCGGAGTGACAAATTCTAATCTCGAAATACGCCAACCCAACATCGACCATTGGAGACACCTGTAGTACTCCTTTATAATCACCCAGTTACGTTGTGACGTTTGGTAGTACCCAAAGTGTTCCTCCGGTAAACGGGAGTTGCATAATCTCATAGTCATAGGAACATGTATAAGTCATGAAGAAAGCAATAGCAACATACTAAACGATCGGGTGCTAAGCTAATGGAATGGGTCATGTCAATCAGATCATTCTACTAATGATGTGACCTCGTTAATCAAATAACAACTCATTGTTCATGGTTAGGAAACATAACCATCTTTGATTAACGAGCTAGTCAAGTAGAGGCATACTAGTGACACTTTGTTTGTCTATGTATTCACACATGTATTATGTTTCCGGTTAATACAATTCTAGCATGAATAATAAACATTTATCATGAAATAAGGAAATAAATAATAACTTTATTATTGTCTCTAGGGCATATTTCCTTCACCGGCCACCTCTCCTAGTCCTAATAGGACTAGGGGAAGGGGGGGCGCGCAGCCCATCTAGGGCAGCCCCTTCTCTTTTCCACTAAGGCCCACTATGGCCCAAATAGCTCCCGGGGGGTTCCGGTAACCCTCCCGGTATTCCGGTAAAATCCCGATTTCACCCGGAACACTTCCGATATCCAAATATAGGCTTCCAATATATCAATCTTTACGTCTCGACCATTTCGAGACTCCTCGTCATGTCCGTGATCACATCCGGGACTCCGAACAACCTTCGGTACATCAAAATGCATAAACTCATAATATAACTGTCATCGTAACCTTAAGCGTGCGGACCCTACGGGTTCGAGAACAATGTAGACATGACCGAGACACGTCTCTGGTCAATAACCAATAGCGGGACCTGGATGCCCATATTGGCTCCTACATATTCTACGAAGATCTTTATCGGTCAGAGCGCATAACAACATACGTTGTTCCCTTTGTCATCGGTATGTTACTTGCCCGAGATTCGATCGTCGGTATCCAATACCTAGTTCAATCTCGTTACCGGCAAGTCTCTTTTACTCGTTCCGTAATACATCATCTCACAACTAACATATTAGTTGTAATGCTTGCAAGGCTTATGTGATGTGTATTACCGAGAGGGCCCAGAGATACCTCTCCGACAATCGGAGTGACAAATCCTAATCTCGAAATACGCCAACCCAACATCGACCATTGGAGACACCTGTAGTACTCCTTTATAATCACCCAGTTACGTTGTGACGTTTGGTAGTACCCAAAGTGTTCCTCCGGTAAACGGGAGTTGCATAATCTCATAGTCATAGGAACATGTATAAGTCATGAAGAAAGCAATAGCAACATACTAAACGATCGGGTGCTAAGCTAATGGAATGGGTCATGTCAATCAGATCATTCTGCTAATGATGTGACCTCGTTAATCAAATAACAACTCATTGTTCATGGTTAGGAAACATAACCATCTTTGATTAACGAGCTAGTCAAGTAGAGGCATACTAGTGACACTTTGTTTCTCTATGTATTCACACATGTATTATGTTTCCGGTAAATACACTTCTAGCATGAATAATAAACATTTATCATGATTATAAGGAAATAAATAATAACTTTATTATTGCCTCTAGGGCATATTTCCTTCAGATAGATCTTGAAAGCTCATCTCATATTTTCTACGTTCGGCAACAAGTTTTCTTTGAGGCAAGCAAAAGTAATCAAAAGGGCTAAATTTGGTGGGACAAAGGTCCCCAAGATCAATTATAGGAGGAATGAGTTCCTCCTTCGGCCCTTCATAGTGCACAACTATTTCATCACTAAAAGCATTCTTTTGGCAAAATCTTGTGAGCCTATACTCAAGAGAGTATCCTAGCTCATTGTTTCGAAGAGAAAAATCATTATTAAGTTCGTTAATGCAATCAATCAAGACATTGGTAGGAACTTTTTTTGTAAGGTTATCATTAAAAGCGACATAGTCAGAAGATTGAAAACGTCTAATTTCCTCTTGATAATAGAGGATCGCTTATATGGGAGGATGACCGGCGCCACCCTATAGTGCGCAAATATTTCTTTGGCCTCTCTTATGATAAACCTAAACTCATGAGCCAAAAAGATAGTGACAGCGCGCTTAATAGAAGAATGCTCAATATTGGAGAATTCTAGGAAAATTCTTTGTATGCAGGGATGCATATGCATAAATTGTCTTTCAAGTTCAACTACAAGCATAGCGATAGCATCCGCAAAACTACTAGTTCTATGAAGAATAGAACAACCTATGGAAGGTAAAGCACTGGCACAAGTAAAGAAATCTTGAATAACACCTTTGCCAATAATGTTACCACTACCGATTCGAAACTTTTTAGTATGCAAAATAGGGGGTTCATCGGCCGGAGCCTCGGGATTTTCCGTGTTATCATTATTGGCCATATCGACGATAATCTCCCCAATTTCAGACATAGCGGCAAACAAAAGCAAGGCGGAAGAAAGCGAGTGAAAAAGAGAGGAGGAGATTGGGAAAGAGAGGGCGAATAAAACGGCAAGGGTGAAGTGGGGGAGAGGAAAACGAGAGGCAAATGGCAAATAATGTAAATACGAGGGAGATGGGTTTGTGATGGGTACTTGGTATGTCTTGACTTGAGCGAAGACGTCCCAGGCAACGGCGCCAGAAATCCTTCTTGGCGTTGGTTTTCCCCGAAGAGGAGAGGGTGATGCAGCAAGTGTAGCGTAAGTATTTCCCTCAGTTTTGAGAACCAAGGTATCAATCCAATAGGAGGCTCCTCAAAAGTCCCACGCACCTACACAAACAAACTGAGAACTCGCAACCAACGCAATAAAGGGATTGTCAATCCCTTCACGGCCACTTGCGAAAGTGAGATCTAATAGAGATAGTATGATAAGATAAATATATTTTTGGTATTTTATAATATAGATGCAAAAAGTAAAGATGCAAATAAAGTAGATTGAAAGCAAATATGATAAGAGATAGACCCAGGGGCCATAGGTTTCACTAGAGGCTTCTCTCGAGATAGCATAAGTATTACGGTGGGTGAACAAATTATTGTCGAGCAATTGATAGAAAAGCGCATAGTTATGAGATTATCTAGGCATGATCATGTATATAGGCATCACGTCCATAACAAGTAGACCGACTCCTGCCTGCATCTACTACTATTACTCCACACATCGACTGACTCCTACCTGCATCTAGAGTATTAAGTTCATAAGAACAGAGTAACACATTAAGAAAGATGACATGATGTAGAGGGATAAACTCATGCAATATGATATAAACCCCATCTTGTTATCCTCGATGGCAACAATACAATACGTGTCTTGCAACCCTTTCTGTCACTGGGTAAGAACACCGCAAGATTGAACCCAAAGCTAAGCACTTCTCCCATGGCAAGAAAGACCAATCTAGTAGGCCAAACCAAACTGATAATTCGAAGAGACTTGCAAAGATAACTCAATCATACATAAAAGAATTCAGAGAAGATTCAAATATTATTCATAGATAAACTTGATCATAAACCCACAATTCATCAGATCTCGACAAACACACCGCAAAAAGAGATTACATTGAATAGATCTCCACAAGAGAGGGGGAGAACATTGTATTGAGATCCAAAAAGAGAGAAGAAGCCATCTAGCTAATAACTATGGACCCGTTGGTCTGTGGTAAACTACTCACAACTCATCGGAGGGGCAAGGATGTTGATGTATAAGCCCTCCGTGGTCGATTCCCCCTCCGGCAGAGTGTCGACGAAGGCTCCAAGATGGGATCTCGCGGATACAGAAGGTTAGGGCGGTGGAAATTGTGTTTCATGGTGCTCCTGGATGTTTTCGGGGTACGTAGGTATATATAGGAGGAAGAAGTACGTCGGTGGACGCCCGAGGGGCCCACGAGACAGGGGTGCGCCCTACAGGAACCCCCTATCTCGTGGGGTCCTCGGGAGCTTCTTGCTTGCACTCCAAGCTCTGATCACGTTCGTTCCAAAAATCATGCTCCCGAAGGTTTCATTCCGTTTGGACTCCGTTTGATATTCCTTTTCTTCGAAATACTGAAATAGGCAAAAAAACAGCAATATGGGCTGGGCCTCCGGTTAGTAGGTTAGTCCCAAAAATGATATAAATGTGTAAAATAAAGCCCATAAACATCCAAAAGGGGTAATATAATAGCATGGAACAATCAAAAATTATAGATACGTTGGAGACGTATCAGTGTGTCAGATATTGAGAGAAAACAAACTTAAGGAGAGAAATGGGTATTCACGAAGAGATTGTCCGGGCCTTGAGGTGGGCAGGGGCCGGGTGAGGGTGTCAAAATGTGCGCGTTGATGCATGTGTTGCATGCGATCGTGCGAGGGACGGACGAATCGAGAGAGATGGTTGTTGTGTTACGGATGCTCCTCTCTCTCTCTCTCTCTCTCTCTCACACACACACACACACACACAAGTAAACTAGAAGACCGTTCTCTCATGTATACACAATGTATCGGCATCTGCCTATGTCTCACTCATGCATGATCATTTGCACATTCACACCTCTCTATGTCTGTATCACACGCACACCGTCTCCACATTGCCCTTCCGCCACAACACACATATGGACACATACACATGTTCTCTCTCAGTCACACACACAAAATCAGTATTAAAAAAACTAGGGGGCACCTAAAATGTCCAAATCCAAATAAACACGAACTGGAGCTAAATTCAAATATATGCAAATATTGCAGCGTCAAGAACTTTTCCAGGAAAAAAAAGTTGAGTAATATTCGGGGATTGTTTTCACACACACAAAAAGGTTCAATGGATGGCCTTTGAGCGCGACATGGTGATGCACCGTTCGATCGATCACGCGGCCACGGTTCACGCGCTTGCTCAGGATTCCGTATCGTGGTTGTGGTACTAACTAATAAAAGCGTTGCCTAAGTCTAATGTTTACGTGTACTAGTACGATTTTCTTTTAAGTTTAACCAACCTTATATAAAACTAAAGTAAGCTCCGCGCACTCATCAATATGCCGCCGCCGCCGTTGCACATGACGACGCCCGCCTGCTTCGGCCAACAATTTCTCGCCCATCACCGTCATGTCGCCGCCATCCCTATGCCATGAAGCCGAAGGCTCACCCGCTCACGTCGTCTACAGTCCCTCCTCGCGATGCCGCCGCGCTGCCAAGCACGCGAGCAGTTGGTGGAGCCGCGTCTATGCACACAGCATACAAAGAGGAGGACGAGCGCATGCTCCAGCACTCCGGCGAGGAGGAACTAGCGTGTCATTGTCGTCTCCGCCCGCGTGGAGGAGGCACGCATGGTGGTTGTCATGGTGGAAGCCGGTCGCGCGCGCGTCGAGCCCACAAACCGAGTGCGGACGCGGAATATACCTTCAAGACCTTGAATGCCACGTGGATCGTGCAATCTGAAGGAGCAATGTGGGTCAGTCGACTCTTGTGAGCCGTTTGATGCAACATGGATGGCTAGAAGGGCTTCTTCCACCTCTTCTGACGTCTTCTTCCTTCGCTCCATCGAACTTCTTTCACAAATCGACTGACCCAAATTATACTACTAGTACGAACGTATTAAGTATAGTAGGAACACGAAGATACGAGTAGTAGTACCAACTGCAAGAAGAACAGTAGTAAGACATAGTAATAGTACTACTGTACGTACTAAAGAGTTCAAACAACGAGAAAGAACATAAACATAGTTTGTTGGGGCCTCTTCTCAGCACAACACACCCTTGAAAATAAACTAAGCAACTAGTCTGCTTGACACTGTAGTAGAACCAGCATGAGCGACGGCACTGCCACCTACTCGGAGTCCAAGTTCATGTCCTCGACTTTGTCCTCGTCCCTCTTCCTCTTCGCCGACACTTCTTTGCTTGAACCAGACACTAGGCTCTGCTTCTTCATCCAACCCTTGTAGATATTTAAACAAAGGTAGGCATCCATTGCTGCATATAGGATGTGAACTTCATCTAATGTCTTCGACTCCCATGCATGATGAAACTCGTGATGAGGTTTCTTCAGTTTAGCGTATGAAGGATCAACATTGAAGGTTGAGAGGAGGACACCAGGCTTGCCTTCTGGAGATCAAAGGGCTGGCCTACAACGAGACCTATCCGACGCAGGACATCCCAATCGTTCTTAAAGTCTACAGTAACGAATTTCACTCTTTTGTCCTTGAGGAAGTTCTTAAAATCCTGGCACTCAACATCGACATGGCATATGTGGTAGACCAAGCAAACGTTATGTACACAAACCTGGATATTGGCGGGCTTCTTCCTCTCTTCATCCTTTAGATCCTTCTCTCGTCCCAGGACTGTGGTGTACTCAACATCTAGCCCAGTGACCCACTCATCCGTTGAACTGTTGAACATGCGTAGGTAGCGAGCAAGCCATGCTTTCACCGTCGCGGATCCACGTGTGTAGATGATGATGAACTCATCGTCGGTGATGGCTCTAGCCTGGTACTCAGCGGCGACCATGGAGATTTGGGAGGCCATGGATTTTGGAGGAGGGTCAGGAGAAGTTGAACAGTTGTACCCCGCAAAAAAAACTGGGAGCGAACTAATGTGAAAGGACGGGACGACTGGGAGCGAACTGTTGTAAGTTAGAAGACGGGGACGAGTAGGGCGTGCGAACGGCGTGGGGTTGCTAGCTTGCCCGGTGGATAAACGGATGCAAGCCCCCAAAGAGTTCTCGAGAACTATGCGGGACCCACTAAATGTCATGTATATTAGACCCATATCGTAGGCCTGACGGTATAGCTTCTGCCTATTCGCATGCCATGCCGGCGCGTAGATGTAACTTCACTTAATTCCGGCACCCGTCGTGCCTCCCACGACCTTCGCCTCCCTCGCGCGGTCGCGCCCTTTGAGACTTCGACCGGCTATAAATGAGCAATTTTTTTGCCTACTCCGCATGCATGATACTCCCTCTGGTCCTTTTTACTCCCGTCAACAGTTTGCAAAGTGTTTGACCAAATTTATACTAAAAATATCAATATCTACAATACTTATTATAATGAGTATAAGAACTACGTTTCATAATGAGTGTAAAAATATTGATTTGACATTGTGAATGTTGATACTCCCTCTATCTAGGTGTGTAAGTCATCTTACGAAAACCAAATAATCCCAAAATACTTTGGCGCGGTGCATTAACTTCTACCTCGTTTCTTGTTTCTTGACATATAAACCAATAAAGAGATGAAGGGTGTGCATGCTTTTAATGACTTGAGAGTACCAAACACGACATGCAGTGGTTAGTTCACTGCATGCAATGCTATTAATTAGCAAATAAACATTAAGGTCTCTCGTTTTCCCCTCCTCCTTGGTCATGGTGCACAACCTAAGATGACTTACTCACCTAGAAGGAGGGAGTACATTTTTCTATAAGTCTGGTGAAAGTAGAGGTACATTGACTTCAGACAAAACTTAAATGCACAATGCAGACTAGTTCCTCTGTCCAGGTGCGTGCCATGTCCTATCTTGTCATCACAACAAGGTTAGCTATTAGAGTACTACTACCTCCCTTCTAGTTTAAAGGGCTTGATTCAAAAATTTCACCTACTCTTAGCAAGATAGTAGAGGCGGTGGAATAGTTTTTGAAGTCTGCAAAAGTACTCAACTAATGTTGTCGTTCTTCACAAAAAAATGTGTTTACCAATGCATGCATGAACACTAGTTACTCTAACCCCCCTCTCTTCTTTAATTCTTTGCCACATCAGCATGTTTGCTATTCCATGTGCATGATACCAGCTAAGATACCACCATTATGGCGAGCCTTAATCATCACATGCAATAATTTAGTGCACCTTGAAATATGAACATGTGTGGGGCGTGTATGTTTTTAATGACTTGAGACTATACCTAGCCCGGCATGCAAGATGACTTATTATGCACCATTCCCCATACCTGCAGGAAGCCCGTTCGTCTCCAGATCTTTTCCTCTCTGTGTGTGGAAACAATATGCCTGCCAAACTCTCCTTCCCCCTCCGACAGTCCCACCACTCCACCCCGTGTGAAAAAATCTGCATGCATGAGTCTCCTCCCCCACGCTTGTCCAATCCGTTGTGACCAGCAATATTTCCACCCCTTCCCTCCCCCGTAATTTACTCCAACAAATATGCCCACGTAGTTGTTACGTTAATCACGCAACATATCTTCTGGGACGCTGCTTCAGTTACTTAACTGCAGGTGCATTGGGTCACTAACATATGGGCCCAACAAGGGTCTGGCCCACATGTCAGTGACGCAACTAGACATGTAGTTAAGTCAGTGCAGCTCAGTCCATATCTTACATAGGTGTGCCATTGCTCGCTATAAATACTGCGCCTCCCACGGCATTTGGAAGAACGCTCACGTTCATCGCTGTCTCCTCCCCCTCCCTCTCACGTCGACCACCATGGCATCGCCCCTCCAAGCCATATGCGCCCCTCGCTGCACCGCCCGGACGGTCACGCGTCGCCGTTCCGTTCCTCGCCACCACTAGTCGAAGAGGACGCGTCGGTGTTCCACTCCTCACCGCGACGCATCGAGGTGAACGTGTCAGTGTTCCCAATCTCGCTACCACGCGCGTTGGCTCCCCGCTACAAGGAGAACATCGCGCCGCCCGCCGAGCCCCCTAGCCTTGAGGAGCTTTGGAGAGAAATGGATGTCGCCATGTGGGAGGCTTTGCTGCCGGCAGAGCATGCTAAAATACAGGCGGAGAATAAGGTCGAGGAAGAGAAGCGCGCCGCGGGGCAAGTTGCCTGGCAGCTCTATGCCGCGTCCGATAGAGTCAGGAAATTGGAACTTTGGCAGAAGGCTCGTGCAAGGGCCGTGAGGGTGGCGAAGGACGCTCGTGCCAAAGCCCTGAGTGCAGTCAGGTCCAAGCGCCTCATCTACGCTTGGCGGTACGTGGACCGGGTGCACGCTTCCAGCGAGGAGGAGTACCTTCTGGCATGGGATCACCACACCGGTGACATCGCGCTCGCCCGCCGGCAAGCCGCCAATCAGCACCTCGCGAGTTGCGAGGCTGAGGAAGAGGCGTTGTGTCAGCACGCAAGGAAACGGCCGCGCACCAGGGCACTCGTGGCGCGCCGCAAGTGCTCCTGCGAGCGACGTGGCTTTTAGTAGGGAGTATAATTTAGTTTCGTAAGGTGATCTCATTAGTTTTGGGACACAAATGATAAATCTCGAATGTTCGGGAATTATTAGCGTCCTTAATTAAGTATGTAAGAGGGAAAGTTTGGAAACCTTGTGTATCCGTACGCATTTTGTAAGTAGGTGCATACACCACAAACTTTAGTACTATATACTATCGCATTGCACGTCTCTCTCTCTATATATGCTTGCAGACTGTGCTACTCCCTCCGTCCAGGTGAATAAGTCATCTTTGGTTGTGCACCGTGACCAAGTAGGAGGGAAGACTTTATACATCTAGACGGAGGGAGTACTACTATTACTTATGTACGGGCAAATGCACGTTTTAACATTACGATGCGGTTTTTGTAAAAGTAGAAAAACAACACTAGTCAAGCTTGTCAAACGATTCAATGCAAAACAAATGAAAAAATGCTCGTTTGATTGTTTACTTTTAGCTTCCTTCTCTATGGTTATTTCTCTGTCGTACTTTGTACGGAGTATCTCACTGGTCGGAAAGGCATGCAAATTCCCAAACCGCTTCCTACACCCTGTATTGATTTTTTTTGCCTAACAAGTTGTGCCGTGCAATTGGAATTCCAACTTGAGTACTAGTACTACTAGTAGGAGTACTAGGGGCCAGTTCGTTTAGGCTTCTAGATTAGAAGTACTAGCTCCGTCCTGGTTTATTGGTCCCCATTGTAATATGTGTCAAATTTTGATCATAAATTTAACTAATGAAATGTTTGTGATGTCACATGCACTAACATTTCATCAGTTAAATCTTTGGTCAAAATTTACCACAAATTACAATGGTGACGAATAAACCAGGACGGTCCCTCCATTTTTGTATACAAGGCCACTATAAAAAGTACATTTTGCATCTATACAAGGCCACCAACAGTAATCAAGACAAATATTAATGATGTTTCCTCGTACTAGTAACCCATGGCTTAATTACTAGCATGCATGTAGTGGATGATAATGACAAACTCATCTAGTACTTCCTCTCTCACGACCACTCAATTTATTCTAATGTGCATGCACCCTATTAATTAACTCGGTAAATGAGAAAATAAATTGACTTGTAAAGCACACATTGATTTTTATCTTGGTACCTGTAATTTGAGTTTGTGACCTTGTACTATATAAAAATGAAGGGGGTACTAGTAGTACTAGTAGTTTAGAAGCCCAAATAAATGAGTGAGGCGCCTTAATGTTACTCTCCACTGTGACTAGTCTTATGGGAAAAGCTGGGGAAGAGACAGCTTATTTTTTAAGCCACAAAAAGAACTGGTCCTAGGAGTAGTAGCTAGGGATACTAGGAGTAGTAGCCAGGGATCGAGTGTGCGAGATGAACCGGAGAAAGTAATGTAGAGAGATGAAATGCAAAAAACACGGAGGGATGTGATGGTTGCTTGTCCGTTTATTTTACCAGGCCACTTACTACTGGCAGTGGTTGGGTTTTGTGATATGACGACTTTACTACCGCCCACAAGTGGGGTGAGACTCCCGTGCAGCGCCGCCCTCTGCACTTGTACTACATCGGTCATGGTTTATTAGTCCCCCATTGAATTTGACTGAAGATTTAACTGACAAAATGTTAGTGCATGTCAACAAAAACTATATCGTTGGATTCGTATTTGAACATAGTTTTGAATGATATAATTTTAGGTGACATGCATCAGCATTTATTGTACTATACATAATGTTAGTTCAATTTTTGGTCGTACTAATCTGTAGTAGTAAGGTGCCCGTGCAATGCACCGAAGAGTGAAATGCATTAATCGGGGAGTTGTTTATTTTGACAAAGGATGTGGGGGTCATCTCATGTGTAACGGGTATCGATAGGTTTCTTCGGATATTATTTCATCTCTAGAGCTCGCAAACATCCGGGTGAAATAGATAAAAAGGTATCTTTTGCAAACAAAAGCGTTCAACTATTCAACCTGCATCCAAAACTTGTGAAGAAATAACACAAATTGTGCTTTGCAAGAAATGATCTTTAAGAATTAGTTTTTGAGTATCGATTGTTATACATGTTGGCTACAGATGACATGGCACTTTCTTATAGTCAACAGTTGGCTATACTATTAAGTAGTATTAACCATGCCCTTATACACATAGACGGAGGGATTAAATCAGGATGACTTGGAAGGGGGCAGAGGAGATGTAAGAAATGGTTCATCGTAAGTATTTCACCAGTACTGTAGTAAAAATTCATACATGGAAGATTCTAGACTAAACCATAAATGGATACACTTTTATTCATGCGAGATATTCCAATAGAGCAAGATCATGCATGGAAGTCTCCACATGCTTAGACAGCAGATTTCATTGAGCAGAGACTAATGATCAACATTTAACTTGGTAATGCATATGTCCAGGTGAACCTCCTTGGAGTCCCCGTGCACCGCGTTGCGGGGTAAATCATACCATGCGTCTTCCATGTCCACATCGGCAGGAAGGTCCCAGCTCTGCACAGTCCTAGTCAGCATGATGGAGCCGGTGTCGCCGTCCACGTACCTCTGAGGGGTAGTAACAGTGAGCACACACCCGTACATCGGCCTCGTGTCAGTGTCAGCGTCAGCGGCGTCGCCCCTGACGCACACTACAAAGACGGGGGGCGTCCTGCACGGGCCTCGCCGGTGCCCACAATCAAGAGGAAGACGCTGCCGCCCTCCTCCGAGACTAGAAGGCGGCGGTGATCCTCCAGCGACTCCGGCATGGTGAACGGGTAGCACGTCTCGTACTTGATGTTCTCTGCCAAGGGCCAGTAGTGACTGCTGCACGCATCCGTGAGGTGATGCACCATGTCCGCCGGCGAGCCCCAAAACAGCATCGGGCACTCATAGCAGTAGACGAAGGGCTCCTTGGAGGCATCGACCAGGCCGTCCATGAAACGAGAGTGGTTGTAGGGGACGTTGCGCCAGTTGAATATATGAGCAAGTTACTACGAGATTTAATCCGAATAAGCACAAAATAAATCATGACGGCTATAACAGAGATGAAACTAATCATGTGGACTAGCATAGTAGTAGGCTACAAAGTAGAAACATGAATTCTACCACGATTTCGAACAGGAAGGACAGAAACACATACGGTGCAACGGGAGCAGCACCGTTGGCTTTAAGAATTAGTTTTTGAGTATCCATTGTTATACATGTTGGCTATAGATGACATGGCACTTTCTTGTAGTCAACCGTTGGCTATACTATTAAGTATTAACCATGCCCTTATACACCTAGACGGAGGGATTAAATCAGGATGACTTGGAAGGGGCAGAGGAGATGTAAGAAATGGTTCATAGTAAGTCTTTGACCAGTATTGTAGTAAAAGTTCATACATGGAAGATTCTAGACTAAACCATAAACGGATACACTTTTATTCATGTGCGATACTCCAATAAAGCAAGATCATACATGGAAGTCTCCACATGCTTAGATAACGGATTATATTGAGCGAAGACTAATGATCAACATTTAACTTGATAATGCGTATGTCCAGGTGAACCTCCTTGGAGTCCCCGTGCACCGCGTCGGCGGGTAAAGGATCCCATGGGTTTTCCAAGTCCACATCGGCGGGAAAGTCCCAGCTCCCCAGAGTCCAAGTCCGTTTGATGAGGCCGGTGTCGCCGCCCACATGACCCGGAAGGGTAGTAACACTGACCACGCACCCGTACATCAGCCTCGTGTTAGTGTCAGCGTCAGCGGCGGCGCCCTTGACGCACACTACAGAGACGGGGCGGCGGCCTGTGCGGGCCTCACCGGTGCCCACGATCAAGAGGAAGACGCTGCCGTCCTCCTCCGAGACTAGCATGCGACGGTGATCCTCCAGCGACTCCGGCATGGTGAACGGGTAGCACATCTCGTACTTGATGTTCTCTGCCAAGGGCCAGTAGTGACCGCTGCACGCATCCGTGAGGTGATGCACCATGTCCGCCGGTGAGCCCCAAAACGGCATCGGGCACTCATAGTAGTAGACGAAGGGCTCCTTGGAGGCATCGACCAGGCCGTCCATGAAACGGGAGTGGCTGTAGGGGACGTTGCGCCAGTTGAATATATGAGAAAGTTACTACGAGATTTAATCTAAATAAGCACAAAATCAATCATGACGGTTATAACAGAGATGAAACTAATCATGTGGACTAGCATAGTAGTAGGATACAGAGTAGAAACATGAATTCTACCGCGATTTCTAACAGGAAGGACAGAAACACATACGGTGCAACGGGAGCAACACCGTTGGCATTGAGGTTGTCGCCCATGTCGTTGAGGAAGAGGTTGCCAAGGTCAGGGAAGAAGTCGTCGTCGGTGAAGTCGTGGCTACCAGCAGTCGCGAGAGTGCGCTCCCCAAATTTCAACAGCGCCCGCCGAATGGAGCGCAGGAGGGAGTGGCTTGCTACCTCTTGAGCACTGCGTTGTATTTCCCCAAAGAGGAGAGGATGATGCAGCAAAGTAGCGTAAGTATTTTCCTTAGTTTTTGAGAACCAAGGTATCAATCCAGTAGGAGACCATGCACAAGTCCCTCGTACCTACACAAAACGATAGCTACTCGCAACCAACGCGATTAGGGGTTGTCAATCCCTTCACGGTCACTTACGAGGGTGAGATCTGATAGAGATGATAAATAATATTTTTGGTATTTTTGATATAGAGATGCAAAGTGAAAAGTAAAAAAGCAAAGTAAAAACAAAGCAAATAATAAAGTCATGGAGATTGATATGATGAGAATAGACCCGGGGGCCATAGGTTTCACTAGTGGCTTCTCTCAAGAGCATAGATATTCTACGGTGGTTGAACAAATTATTGTTGAGCAATTGAGCATAATTATGAGTATATCTAGGTATGATCATGTATATAGGCATCACGTCCGAGACAAGTAGATCGAAACGATTCTGCATCTACTACTATTACTCCACTCATCGACCGCTATCCAGCATGCATCTAGAGTATTAAGTTAAAAACAGAGTAACGCCTTAAGCAAGATGACATGATGTAGAGGG
The DNA here is from genome assembly GCF_002162155.2 of Triticum dicoccoides. Classification (NCBI taxonomy): domain Eukaryota; kingdom Viridiplantae; phylum Streptophyta; class Magnoliopsida; order Poales; family Poaceae; genus Triticum; species Triticum dicoccoides. The sequence continues at coordinate 96,489,809 of NC_041387.1, forward strand.
ATAAATTCATGCAATATGATAAAAAAACATCTTGTTATCCTCAATGGCAACAATACAATACGTGCCTTGCAACCCTTTCTGTCACTGGGTAAGGACACCGCAAGATCGAACCCAAAGCTAAGCACTTCTCCCATTGCAAGAACTACCAATCTAGTTGGCCAAACCAAACGGATAATTCGAAGAGACTTGCAAAGATAACTCAATCATACATAAAAGAATTCAGAGAAGATTCAAATATTATTCATAGATAAGCTGGATCATAAACCCACAATTCATCGGTCTCAACAAACACACCGCAAAAAGAAGATTACATCGAATAGATCTCCACAAGAGAGGGGGAGAACATTGTATTGAGATCCAAAAACAGAGAAGAAGCCATCTAGCTACTAGCTATGGACCCGAAGGTCTGAAGTAAACTACTCACACTTCATCGGAGAGGCTATGGTATTGATGTAGAAGCCCTCCGTGGTAGATGCCCCCTCTGGCGGAGCTCCGGAACAGGCCCCAAGATGGGATCTCGTGGTTACAGAGAGTTGCGGCGGTGGAATTAGGTTTTTGGCTCCGTATTTGATCTGTCGGGGGTACGTAGGTATATATAGGAGGAAGGAGTGCGTCGGTGGAGCAACAGGGGGCCCACGAGGTAGGGGGCGCGCCCTAGGGGGGGCGCCCCCCACCCTCGTGACCGCCTCTGTTACTTCTTGGAGTAGGGTCCAAGTCTCCTGGATCATGTTCGGTGAGAAAACAATGTTCCCGAAGGTTTCATTCCGTTTGGACTCTTGGGTATTCCGTTTCTTCGAAACACTGAAATAGGCACAAAAAAATAGCAATTCTGGGTTGGGCCTCTAGTTAATAGGTTAGTCCCAAAAATAATATAAAAGTGGAAAATAAAGCCCAATATAGTCCAAAACAGTAGATAAAGTAGCATGGAGCAATCAAAAATTATATATATGTTGGAGATGTATCAAGCATCCCCAAGCTTAATTCCTGCTCGTCCTAGAGTAGGTAAATGATAAAAAAGAATTTTTGATGCGGAGTGATAATTTGGCATAATTTCAATGTAAATCTTCTTAATTGTGGCATGAATATTCAGATCCGAAAGATTCAAGACAAAAGTTCATATTGACATAAAAGTAATAATACTTCAAGTATACTAATCAAAGCAATCATGTCTTCTCAAAATAGCATGGCTAAAGAAAGTTATCCCTACAAAATCATATAGTCTGGCTGTTGCTCTATCTTCATCACACAAAGTATTTAATCATGCACAACCTCGATGACAAGCCAAGCAATTGTTTCATACTTTAGTAATCTCAAACTTTTTCAACTTTCACGCAATACATGAGCGTGAGCCATGGACATAGCACTATAGGTGGAATAGAATGGTGGTTGTGGAGAAGACAAAAAAGGGAGAAGATAGTCTCACATCAACTAGGCGTATCAACGGGCTATGGAGATGCCCATCAATAGATATCAATGTGAGTGAGTAGGGATTGCCATGCAACAGATGCACTAGAGCTATAAGTATATGAAAGCTCAACAAAAGAAACTAAGTGGGTGTGCATCCAACTTGCTTGCTCACGAAGACCTAGGGCACTTTTGAGGAAGCCCATCATTGGAATATACAAGCCAAGTTCTATAATGAAAAATTCCCACTAGTATATGAAAGTGACAACATATGAGACTCTCTATCATGAAGATCATGGTGCTACTTTGAAGCACAAGTGTGGTAAAAGGATAGTAGCATTGTCCCTTCTCTCTTTTTCTCTCATTTTTTTTATTTGGGCCTTTTCTCTTTTTTTATGGCCTCTTTTTTAAAAAAAATCGTCCGCAGTCTCATCCCGACTTATGGGGGAATCATAGTCTCCATCATCCTTTCCTCACTGGGACAATGCTCTAATAATGATGATCATCACACTTTTATTTTTCTTACAACTCAACAATTACAACTCGATACTTAGAACAAAATATGACTCTATATGAATGCCTCTGGCGGTGTACCGGGATATGCAATGAATCAAGAGCGACATGTATGAAAATTATGAAGGTGTCCTTGCCACAAATACAATGTCAACTACATGTTCATGCAAAAAGCAATATGACAATGATGGAGCGTGTCATAATAAACGGAACGGTGGAAAGTTGCATGGCAATATATCTCGGAATGGCTATGGAAATGCCATAATAGGTAGGTATGGTGGCTGTTTTGAGGAAGGTATATGGTGGGTGTATGATACCGGTGAAAAGTGCGCGGTATTAGAAAGGCTAGCAAAGGCGGAAAGGTGAGAGTGCGTATAATCCATGGACTCAACATTAATCAAAAGAACTCATGCACTTGTTGCAACAATTTAGAAGTCATCAAAAACCAAAGCACAACACACATGCTCCTAGGGGGATAAATTGGTAGGAAAAGACCATCGCTCGTCCCCGACCGCCACTCATAAGGAAGACAAACAATAAATAAAATTGTGCTCCAACTTCATCACAAAGCGGTTCACCATACGTGCATGCTACGGGAATCACAAACTTCAACAGAAGCATTCTTTAAATTCATAATCACCCAACTAGCATCACTTTGATATTATCACCTCCATATCTCAAAAAAATTATCAAGCATCAAACTTATCTTAGTATTCAACGCACTCAAAAGAAAGTTTCACATATCTTGAATACCAAGTATATTATCATTAAGCAAATTACCATGCTATTAACGACTCAAAATAATCTAAGTGAAGCATGAGAGATCAATAGTTTTGTTTAAAACAAATCCACCACCGTGCTCTAAAAGATCTAAGTGAAGTACTAGAGCAAAAATTATCACGCTCAAAATATATAAGTGAAGCACTAGAGCAAAACTATCAAGCTCAAAAGATATAAGTGAAGCACATAGAGTATTCTAGCAAATTCCAAATCATGTATGGCTCTCTCAAAAGGTGTGTACAGCAAGGATGATTGTGGTAAACTAACAAGCAAAGACGCAAATAATACAAGACGCTCCAAGCAAAACACATATCATGTGGTGAATAAAAATATAGCTCCAAGTAAATTACCAACGGAAGTGGACGAAAGAGGGGATGCCTTCCGGGGCATCCCCAAGCTTTCACTTTTGTGTGTCCGTGGATTATCTTGGGGGTGCCATGGGCATCCCCAAGCTTAGGCTCTTGCCACTCCTTGTTCCCTAATCCATCAAAAGAACTCACCCAAAACTTGAAAACTTCACAACACAAAACTCAATAGAAATCTCGTGAGCTCCGTTAGAGAAAGAAAACAAAAGAATACTTCAAGGTACTGTAATGAACTCATTCTTTATTTATATTGGTGTTAAACCTACCGTATTCCAACTTCTCCATGGATTACAAACTATTTTACTAGCCATAGATTCATCAAAATAAGCAAACAACACATGCAAAACAGAATCTGTCAAAAACAGAATAGTATGTAGCAATCTGTAACTAACGCAAACTTCTAGAACTCTAAAAATTCTACCAAAATAGTACGTACTGGAAAATTTGTCTATTCATCAGAAGCAAAAATAATCAATGCAAAAGGACGTTTCTATGATTTATTGAATTTTTTCCGTGAGCACAAAGTTTCTGTTTTTCAGCAGAATCAAATCAACTATCATCGTAGGTTATCCTTGTTGGGGAACGTTGCAGAAAACAAAAAATTTCCTACTCGTTTCACCAAGATCATCTAGGAGTTCATCTAGCAACGAGTGATTAGATGCATCTACATACCTTTGTAGATCGTGCACGGAAGCGTTCAAAAGAACGGTGATGATGTAGTCGTACTCGACGTGATCCAAATCAATGATGACCAGCGCCGAACGGACGGCACCTCCGCGTTCAACACACGTACGGGACGGGAGACGTCTCCTCCTTCTTGATCCAGCAATGGGGGAGGAGAGGTTGATGAAGATCCAGCAGCACGACGGCGTGGTGGTGGATGCAGGGCGTCACAGCAGCAGGGCTTCGTCGAGACTACGAGGGAGAGACGTAACGGGGGGAGATGGAGGCGCCAGGGGCTGGTGTGAAATCCCTCCTCTCCCCCCCACTATATATAGGGGTGCCAGGGGGCGCCGGCCCTAGTAGATGAGATCTACTAGGGGGGGCGGCGGCCAAGGGGAGGTTTCCCTCCCCCCAAGGCACCTAGGGGTGCCTTCCACCACATGGACTCTTCCATGGTGGAAACCCTAGGCGCATGGGCCTATAGGGGCTGGTGCCCTTGGCCCATCTAGGCCAAGGCGCACCCCCTACAGCCCATGTGCCCCCCCGGGACAGGTGGCCCCACCCGGTGGACCCCCGGGACCCTTCCGGTGGTCCCGGTACAATACCGATAACCCCGAAACTTGTCCCGATGCCCGAAATAGCACTTCCTATATATAATTCTTTACCTCCGGACCATTCCGGAACTCCTCGTGACGTCCGGGATCTCATCCGGGACTCCGAACAACATTCGGGTTTCTGCATATACATATCTTCATAACCCTAGCGCCACCGAACCTTAAGTGTGTAGACCCTACGGGTTCGGGAGACAAGCAGACATGACCGAGACGACTCTCCGGTCAATAACCAACAGCGGGATCTGGATACCCATGTTGGCTCCCACATGCTCCACGATGATCTCATCGGATGAACCACGATGTCGAGGATTTAATCAATCCCGTACGCTATTCCCTTTGTCTATCGATATGTTACTTGCCCGAGATTCGATCGTCGGTATCCCAATACCTCGTTCAATCTCGTTACCGGCAAGTCACTTTACTCGTACCGTAATGCATGATCCCGTGACCAGACACTTGGTCACTCTGAGCTCATTATGATGATGCATTACCGAGTGGGCCCAGTGATACCTCTCCGTCATACGGAGTGACAAATCCCAGTCTTGATCCATGTCACCCAACAGACACTTTCGGAGATACCCGTAGTCTACTTTTATAGTCACCCAGTTACGTTGTGACGTTTGGCATACCCAAAGCACTCCTACGGTATCCGGGAGTTACACGATCTCATGGTCTAAGGAAAAGATACTTTGACATTGGAAAACTCTAGCAAACGAACTATACGATCTTGTGCTATGTTTAGGATTGGGTCTTGTCCATCACATCATTCTCCCAATGATGTGATCTCGTTATCAATGACATCCAGTGTCCATAGTCAGGAAACCATGACTATCTGTTGATCAACGAGCTAGTCAACTAGAGGCTCACTAGGGACATGTTGGTGTCTGTTATTCACACATGTATTACGATTTCCGGATAACACAATTATAGCATGAATAAAGACAATCATCATGAACAAGGAAATATAATAATAATGCTTTTATTATTGCCTCTAGGGCATATTTCCAACAGTCTCCCACTTGCACTAGAGTCAATAATCTAGTTACATTGTGATGAATCGAACACCCATGGAATTCTGGTGTTGATCATGTTTTGCTCTAGGGAGAGGTTTAGTCAACGGATCTGCTATATTCAGGTCCGTATGTACTTTACAAATCTCTATGTCTCCATCTTGAACATTTTCACGAATGGAGTTGAAGCGACGCTTGATGTGCCTTGTCTTCTTGTGAAACCTGGGCTCCTTGGCAAGTGCAATAGCTCCAGTGTTGTCACAGAAGAGCTTGATCGGCCCCGACGCATTGGGTATGACTCCTAGGTCGGTGATGAACTCCTTCACCCATATTGCTTCATGCGCTGCCTCCGAGGCTGCCATGTACTCCGCTTCACATGTAGATCCCGCCACGACGCTTTGCTTGCAACTGCACTAGCTTACTGCCCCACCATTCAAAATATACACGTATCCGGTTTGTGACTTAGAGTCATCCAGATCTGTGTCGAAGCTAGCGTCGACGTAACCCTTTACGACGAGCTCTTCGTCACCTCCATAAACGAGAAACATTTCCTTAGTCCTTTTCAGGTACTTCAGGATATTCTTGACCGTTGTCCAGTGTTCCTTGCCGGGATTACTTTGGTACCTTCCTACCAAACTGACGGCAAGGTTAACATCAGGTCTGGTACACAGCATGGCATACATAATAGAACCTATGGCTGAGGCATAGGGGATGATGCTCATCTCTTCTATATCTTCTGCCGTGGTCGGACATTGAGCTGAGCTCAATTTCATACCTTGTAACACAGGCAAGAACCCCTTCTTGGATTGATCCATATTGAACTTTTTCAATATCTTATCAAGGTATGTGCTTTGTGAAAGACCTATGAGGCGTCTCGATCTATCTCTATAGATTTTGATGCCTAATATATAAGCAGCTTCTCCAAGGTCCTTCATTGAAAAACTTTTATTCAAGTAGGCCTTGATGTTGTCCAAGAGTTCTATATCATTTCCCATCAAAAGTATGTCATCTACATATAATATGAGAAATGCTACAGAGCTCCCACTCACTTTCTTGTAAACGCAGGCTTCTCCATAAGTCTGTGTAAACCCAAACGCTTTGATCATCTCATCAAAGCGAATGTTCCAACTCCGAGATGCTTGCACCAGCCCATAAATCGAGCGTTGGAGCTTGCACACTTTGTCAGCATTCTCAGGATCGACAAAACCTTCCGGCTGCATCATATACAATTCTTCCTTAAGGAAACCATTAAGGAATGCCGTTTTGACGTCCATTTGCCATATTTCGTAATCATAGAATGCGGCAATTGCTAACATGATTCGGACGGACTTCAGCTTCGCTACCGGTGAGAAAGTCTCATCGTAGTCAACCCCTTGAACTTGTCGATAACCCTTAGCGACAAGCCGAGCTTTATAGATGGTCACATTACCATCCGCGTCTGTCTTCCTCTTAAAGATCCATTTATTTTCTATGGCTCGCCGCTCAACGGGCAAGTCAGTCAAAGTCCATACTTTGTTTTCATACATGGATCCTATCTCGGATTTCATGGCTTCTAGCCATTTGTCGGAATCCGGGCCCGCCATCGCTTCTTCATAGTTCGAAGGTTCACCGTTGTCTAACAGCATGATTTCCAAGACAGGGTTGCCGTACCACTCTGGTGCGGAACGTGTCCTTGTAGACCTTCGAATTTTAGTAGGGGCTTGCTCAGAAGTATCTTGATCATTGTCATTAACTTCCTCTCTAGTCGGTGCAGGCACCTCAGGAACATTTTCTTGAGTTGCGCCATTTTCCGGTTCAAGAGGTAATACTTCATCAAGCTCTACTCTCCTCCCACTTACTTCTTTCGAGAGAAACTCTTTCTCCAGAAAGGACCCATTCTTGGCAACAAAGATCTTGCCTTCGGATCTGAGGTAGAAGGTGTACCCAATAGTTTCTTTTGGGTATCCTATGAAGACGCATTTTTCCGACTTGGGTTCGAGCTTTTCAGGTTGAAGTTTCTTGACATAAGCATCGCATCCCCAAACTTTTAGAAACGACAGCTTAGGTTTCTTCCCAAACCATAATTCATACGGTGTCGTCTCAACGGATTTCGACGGAGCCCTATTTAAAGTGAATGCGGCAGTCTCTAAAGCATAGCCCCAAAAGGATAGCGGTAAATCGGTAAGAGACATCATAGATCGCACCATATCTAATAGAGTGTGATTACGACGTTCGGACACACCATTACGCTGAGGTGTTCCAGGCGGCGTGAGTTGTGAAACTATTCCACATTTTCTTAAGTGTGTGCCAAACTCGTGACTCAAGTATTCTCCTCCACGATCTGATCGTAGAAACTTGATTTTCCTGTCACGTTGATTTTCAACCTCACTCTGAAATTCCTTGAACTTTTCAAAGGTTTCAGACTTGTGTTTCATTAAGTAGATATACCCATACCTACTTAAATCATCAGTGAGGGTGAGAACATAACGATAGCCACCGCGAGCCTCAACACTCATTGGACCGCACACATCAGTATGTATGATTTCTAATAAGTCGGTTGCTCGCTCCATTGTTCCTGAGAACGGAGTCTTGGTCATTTTACCCATAAGGCATGGTTCGCATGTGTCAAATGATTCATAATCAAGAGACTCTAAAAGTCCATCAGCATGGAGTTTCTTCATGCATTTGACACCTATGTGACCAAGGCGGCAGTGCCACGGGTATGTGGGACTATCATTATCAACCTTACTTCTTTTGGTACTCACATTATGAACATGTGTAGCATCACGTTCGAGATTCATAAAGAATAAACCATTCACCATAGGAGCATGACCATAAAACATATCTCTCATAAAAATGGAACAACCATTATTCTCAGATTTAAAAGAGTAGCCATCTCGAATTAAACGAGATCCCGATACAATGTTCATGCTCAAAGCTGGCACTAGATAACAATTATTAAGGTTTAAAACTAATCCCGAAGGGAGATGTAGAGGTAGCGTGCCGACGGCGACCACATTGACCTTGGAACCATTCCCGACGCGCATCATCACCTCGTCCTTTGCCAGTTTCCGCTTATTCCGCAGCCCCTGCTTTGAGTTACAAATGTGAGCAACTGCACCGGTATCAAATACCCAGGAGCTACTACGGGCACTAGTAAGGTACACATCAATTACATGTATATCACATATACCTTTTGTTTTGCCGGCCTTCTTATCCGCTAAGTACTTAGGGCAGTTCCGCTTCCAGTGACCGCTTCCCTTGCAATAAAAGCACTCAGTCTCGGGCTTGGGTCCATTCTTTGGCTTCTTCCCGGCAGCTTGCTTGCCGGGCGTGGCAACCTCCTTGCCGTCCTTCTTGAAGTTCTTTTTACCCTTGCCTTTCTTGAACTTAGTGGTTTTATTGACCATCAACACTTGATGTTCCTTCCTGACTTCTACCTCTGCTGATTTCAGCATAGCAAATACTTCAGGAATGGTCTTTTCCATCCCCTGCATATTGAAGTTCATCACAAAGCTCTTGTAGCTTGGTGGAAGCGACTGGAGGATTCTGTCAATGACCGCATCATCCGGGAGATTAACTCCCAGCTGAGTCAAGCGGTTATGCAACCCAGACATAGTGAGTATGTGCTCACTGATAGAATTGTTTTCCTCCATCTTACAGCTGAAGAATTTGTCGAAGACTTCATATCTCTCGACCCGGGCATGAGCTTGGAAAACCATTTTCAGCTCTTTGAACATCTCATATGCTCCATGTCTCTCAAAACGCTTTTGGAGCCCCGGCTCTAGGCTGTAAAGCATGCCGCACTAAACGAGGGAGTAGTCATCGGAACGTGCCTGCCAAGCGTTCATAACATCTTGTTCTGCAGGGAGAACGGGTGCGTCACCAAGCGGTGCTTGTAGGACATAATCTTTCTTGGCAGCTATGAGGATGATCCTCAGGTTCCAGACCCAGTCCGTATAGTTGCTGCCATCGTCTTTCAGCTTGGTTTTCTCTAGGAACGCGTTGAAGTTGAGGACTACGTTGGCCATTTAATCTACAAGACATATTGTAAAATATTTAGACTAAGTTCATGATAATTAAGTTCAACTAATCAAATTATTAATGAACTCCCACTTAGATTAGACATCCCTCCAGTCATCTAAGTATTACATGATCCGAGTTTAACTAGACCGTGTCCGATCATCACGTGAGACGGACTAGTCAACGTCGGTGAACATCTTCATGTTGATCGTATCTTCTATACGACTCATGCTCGACCTTTCGGTCTTCTGTGTTTCGAGGCCATTTCTGTACATGCTAGGCTCGTCAAGTTAACCTAAGTGTTTGCATGTGTAAATCTGTCTTACACCCGTTGTATGTGAACGTATGAATAAATCACCCGATCATCACGTGGTGTTTTGAAACAGCGAACTGTCGCAACGGTGCACAGTTAGGGGGAACACTTCTTGAATTTATTGTGAGGGAACATCTTATTTACTACCGTCGTTCTAAGTAAACAAGATGCAAAACATGATAAACATCACATGCAATCAAATAATAAACGTGACATGATATGGCCAATATCACATAGCTCCTTTGATCTCCATCTTGGGGCTCCATGATCATCTTGTCACGGGCTTGACACCATGATCTCCATCATCATGATCTCCATCATCGTGTCTCCATGAAGTTGCTCGCCAACTATTACTTCTACTACTATGGCTAACGCGTTTAGCAATAAAGTAAAGTAATTTACATGGCGTTTCTCGATGACACGCAGGTCATAAAAAGAATAAAGACAACTCCTATGGCTCCTGCCGGTTGTCATACTCATCGACATGCAAGTCGTGAATCCTATTACAATAGCATGAACATCTCATACATCACATATAGATCATTCATCATTCATCACAACTTTGGCCATATCATATCACAAAGCACTTGCTGCAAAAACAAGTTAGATGTCCTCTAATTGTTGTTGCAAGTTTTACGTGGCTGAATTAGGGTTCTAGCAAGAATGTTTTCTTACCTACGTTAAAGCCACAACGTGATTTGTCAACTTCTATTTACCCTTCATAAGGACCCTGTTCATCGATTCCGCTCCAACTAAAGTGAGAGAGACAGACACCCGCCAGCCACCTTATGCAACTAGTGCATGTTAGTCGGTGGAACCGGTCTCACGTAAGCGTACGTGTAAGGTTGGTCCGGGCTGCTTCATCCCACAATACTGCTGAAGTAAGAAAGGACTAGTAACGGCAAGAAAGTTGACAAATCTACGCCCACAACAAATTGTGTTCTACTCGCGCAAGAAGAACTACGCATAGACCTAGCTCATGATGCCACTGTTGGGGAACGTTGCAGAAAACAAAAATTTTCCTACTCGTTTCACCAAGATCATCTAGGAGTTCATCTAGCAACGAGTGATCAGATGCATCTACATACCTTTGTAGATCGCGCACGGAAGCGTTCAAAAGAACGGTGATGATGTAGTCGTACTCAACGTGATCCAAATCACCGATGACCAGCGCCGAACGGACGGCACCTCCGCATTCAACACACGTACGGGACGGGAGACGTCTCCTCCTTCTTGATCCAACAAGGGGGGAGGAGAGGTTGATGAAGATCCAGCAGCACGACGGCGTGGTGGTGGATGCAGGGCGTCACAGCAGCAGGGCTTCGCCGAGACTACGAGGGAGAGACGTAACGGGGGGAGATGGAGGCGCCAGGGGCTGGTGTGAAATCCCTCCTCTCCCCCCCACTATTTATATATAGGGGTGCCAGGGGGGCGCCGGCCCTAGTAGATGAGATCTACTAGGGGGGGCGGCGGCCAAGGGGAGGTTTCCCTCCCCCCCAAGGCACCTAGGGGTGCCTTCCACCACATGGACTCTTCCATGGTGGAAACCCTAGGCGCATGGGCCTATAGGGGCTGGTGCCCTTGGCCCATCTAGGCCAAGGCGCACCCCCTACAGCCCATGTGGCCCCCCGGGACAGGTGGCCCCACCCAGTGGACCCTCGGGACCCTTCCGGTGGTCCCGGTACAATACCGATAACCCCGAAACTTGTCCCGATGCCCGAAATAGCACTTCCTATATATAATTCTTTACCTCCGGACCATTTCGGAACTCCTCGTGACGTCCGGGATCTCATCCGGGACTCCGAACAACATTCGGGTTTCTGCATATACATATCTTCATAACCCTAGCGTCACCGAACCTTAAGTGTGTAGACCCTACGGGTTCGGGAGACAAGCAGACATGACCGAGACGACTCTCCGGTCAATAACCAACAGCGGGATCTGGATACCCATGTTGGCTCCCACATGCTCCACGATGATCTCATCGGATGAACCACGATGTCGAGGATTCAATCAATCCCGTACGCTATTCCCTTTGTCTATCGATATGTTACTTGCCCGAGATTCGATCGTCGGTATCCCAATACCTCGTTCAATCTCGTTACCGGCAAGTCACTTTACTCGTACCGTAATGCATGATCCCGTGACCAGACACTTGGTCACTTTGAGCTCATTATGATGATGCATTACCGAGTGGGCCCAGTGATACCTCTCCGTCATACGGAGTGACAAATCCCAGTCTTGATCCATGTCACCCAACAGACACTTTCGGAGATACCCGTAGTCTACCTTTATAGTCACCCAGTTATGTTGTGACGTTTGGCATACCCAAAGCACTCCTACGGTATCCGGGAGTTACACGATCTCATGGTCTAAGGAAAAGATACTTTGACATTGGAAAACTCTAGCAAACGAACTATACGATCTTGTGCTATGTTTAGGATTGGGTCTTGTCCATCACATCATTCTCCCAATGATGTGATCTCGTTATCAATGACATCCAGTGTCCATAGTCAGGAAACCATGACTATCTGTTGATCAACGAGCTAGTCAACTAGAGGCTCACTAGGGACATGTTGGTGTCTGTTATTCACACATGTATTACGATTTCCGGATAACACAATTATAGCATGAATAAAGACAATTATCATGAACAAGGAAATATAATAATAATGCTTTTATTATTGCCTCTAGGGCATATTTCCAACAATCCCATAGGTTCTACTTGGCACAAACACTAATTAAAACATAGAACCACATCCAAACAGAGGCTATATGTATTATTTATTCCTAAATAGAAGCAAAAACAAAAAATAAAAAATAAAATTGGGTTGCCTCCCAACAAGCGCTATCGTTTAACGCCCCTAGCTAGGCATAAAAGCAAGGATAGAGCTAGGTTTTGCCATCTTTGGTAGGCAATCCATAAGTGGCTCTCATGATAGATTCATATGGTAATTTTATTTTCTTTCTAGGGAAGTGTTCCATGCCCTTTCTTAGGGGAAATTCGAATCTAATATTCCCTTCCTTCATATCAATAATCGCACCAATCGTTCTAAGGAAAGGTATACCAAGAATAATAGGACATGAAGGATTGCAATCTATATCAAGAACAATAAAATCCATGGGCACATAATTCCTATTTGCAACAATAAGAACATCATTATTTCTTCCCATAGGTTTTTTAATAGTGGAATCCGCAAGATGCAAGTTTAGAGAGCAATCATCAAAGTCACGGAAATCTAGCAAATCACATAAAGTTTTGGGAATAGTAGAGACACTAGCACCCAAATCACACAAAGCATGAAACTCATAATATTTAATTTTAATTTTAATAGTAGGTTCCCACTCATCATAGAGTTTTCTAGGGATAGAGACTTTCAATTCAAGTTTTTCTTCATAAGATTGCATCAAGGCATCAACAATATGTTCGGTAAAGGCCTTATTTTGACTATAAGCATGAGGAGAATCTAGCACAGATTGCAACAAGGAAATATAACCAATCAAAGAGCAATTTTCATAATTAAATTCCTTGAGATCCAAAATAGTGGGTTTAGCAACATCTAGGTTTTTATTTCTTTCAATCCCACTTTCATCAATTTCATCATCAAGATCAAGAAACTCCGAATTCTTAGAACGCCTTCTAGGTAAGGGAAGATCATATTCAGTTTCATCAAGATTCATATTGCAAAACAAAGATTTAATGGGGGATACATCAATAACTTTTAGATCTTCATCTTGATTTTCATAAGAATTGGAAGAACACACTTTAATAAAGGCATCTTTGGAAGCACGCGTCCTAGCGGTTCTTTCCTTGCACTCATCAATAGAAATTCTCATAGCTTTGAGAGACTCATTGATATCATGCTTAGGAGGAATAGATCTAAGCTTTAAAGAATCAATTTCAAGAGAAATTCTATCAACGTTCCTGGCCAAATCATCAACTTTAAGCAATTTCTCTTCAAGCAAAGCATTGAAATTATTTTGTGAATTCATAAACTCTTTAACACTACTCTCAGATTCAGAGGGTATCTTATTAAAATTTCCATAAGAGTTGTTGTAGGAATTTCCATAATTATTAGAAGGATTACTAGGATCAGGCCTAGGATTAAAATTCCCTCTATACGCGTTATTTCCAAAACTATTCCTACCAACAAAATTCACATCAATAGATTCATTATTATTCTCAATCAAAGTGGACAAAGGCATATCATTGGGATCAAGAGAAGTATTTTTAGTAGCAAACATCTTCATAAGTTCATCCATCTTTTCACTCAAAACATTGATTTCTTCTATAGCATGCACTTTTTTTACTAGAAGATCTTTCGGTGTGCCATTGAGAATAATTAGCCATAATATTATCAAGCAATTTTGTAGCATCTCCTAACGCAATTTCCATAAACGTGCCTCCCGCGGCCAGATCTAAAAGATTTCTAGAAGCAAAATTCAATCCAGCATAAAAATTTTGTATGATCATCCATAAGTTCAAACCATGAGTAGGGCAATTGCGAAGCATCAATTTCATTCTTTCCCAAGATTGGTCAACATGCTCATGATCAAGTTGTTTAAAATTCATAATATCGTTCCTAAGAGTGATGATCTTAGCAGGAGGAAAATACTTAGAGATAAAAGCATCTTTGCACTTGTTCCAAGAATCAATACTATTTTTAGGCAAAGACGAAAACCAAACTTTAGCACGATCTCTAAGTGAAAACGGAAATAACTTCAATTTGACAATATTGTTATCCGTATCTTTCTTGTTTTGCATATCACACAAATCAACAAAATTGTTTAGATGAGTAGCGGCATCTTCACTAGGAAGGCCGGCGAATTGATCTTTCATAACAAGATTTAGCAAAGCGGTATTGATTTCACAAGACTCATCATTATTAAGAGGAGCAATCGGAGTACTAAGGAAATCATTATTATTGGTATTCGAGAAGTCACACAATTTGGTATTATCTTGCACCATGGCAACAAGTAATCCAACACACAAGCAAACAGAAAGGCAACGGGAAAAGGCAAAAGGGAAAGAGAGGAGGAGATTGGGAAAGAGAGGGCGAATAAAACGACAAGGGTGAAGTGGGGGAGAGGAAAACGAGAGGCAAATAATGTAATGCAAGAGATAGGGATTGTGATGGGTACTTGGTATGGTTGACTTGCTTGCGTGAGCCTCCCCGGCAACGGCGCCAGAAATTCTTCTTGCTACCTCTTGAGCACTGCGTTGGATTTCCCCAAAGAGGAGAGGATGATGCAGCAAAGTAGCATAAGTATTTCCCTTAGTTTTTGAGAACCAAGGTATCAATCCAATAGGAGACCACGCACAAGTCCCTCGTACCTACACAAAACGATAGCTACTCGTAACCAACGCGATTAGGGGTTGTCAATCCCTTCACGGTCACTTACGAGGATGAGATCTGATAGAGATGATAAATAATATTTTTGGTATTTTTGATATAGAGATGCAAAGTGAAAAGTAAAAAGCAAAGTAAAAACAAAGCAAATAATAAAGTGATGGAGATTGATATGATGATAATAGACCCGGGGGCCATAGGTTTCACTAGTGGCTTCTCTCAAGAGCATAGATATTCTACGGTGGGTGAACAAATTACTGTTGAGCAATTGAGCATAATTATGAGTATATCTAGGTATGATCATGTATATAGGCATCACGTCCGAGACAAGTAGATCGAAATGATTCTGCATCTACTACTATTACTCCACTCATCGACCGCTATCCAGCATGCATATAGAGTATTAAGTTCATAAGAATAGAGTAACGCATTAAGAAATATGACATGATGTAGAGGGATAAACTCATGCAATATGATATAAACCCCATCTTTTTATCCTCGATGGCAACAATACAATACGTGCCTTGCAACCCCTATTGTCACTGGGTAAGGACACCGCAAGATTGAACCCAAAGCTAAGCACTTCTCCCATTGCAAGAAAGATCAATCTAGTAGGCCAAACCAAACTGATAATTCGAAGAGACTTGCAAAGATAACTCAATCATACATAAAAGAATTCAGAGGAGATTCAAATATTTCTCATAGATAAACTTGATCATAAACCCATGATTCATCGGATCTCGACAAACACACTGCAAAAAGAGTTACATCGAATAGATCTCCACAAGAGAGGGGGAGAACATGGTATTGAGATCCAAAAAGAGAGAAGAAGCCATCTAGCTAATAACTATGGACCCGAAGGTCTGTGGTAAACTGCTCACAACTCATCGGAGGGGCTATGGTGTTGATGTAGAAGCCCTCCGTGGTCGATTCCCCCTCTGACGGAGCGTCGGCGTAGGCTCCAAGATGGGATCTTGCGGATACAGAAGGTTACGGCGGTGGAAATTGTTTTTTGTTGGCTCCCTGGATGTTTTCGGGGTACGTGGGTATATATAGGAGGAAGAAGTACGTCGGTGGCCACCCGAGGGGCCCACGAGATAGGGGGCGCGCCCTATAGGGGTGGGCACGCCCTCCACCCTCATGGCCGCCTCAGCTGCTTCTTGGCTTGCACTCCAACTCCTCTGGATCACGTTTGTTCCAAAAATCATGCTCCCGAAGGTTTCATTCCGTTTGGACTCCGTTTGATATTCCTTTTCTTCGAAATACTGAAATAGGCAAAAAAAACAGCAATACGGGTTGGGCCTCCGGTTAGTAGGTTAGTCCCAAAAATGATATAAATGTGTAAAATAAAGCCCATAAACATCCAAAAGGGGTAATATAATATCATGGAACAATAAAAAATTATAGATATGTTGGAGACGTATCAAGCATCCCCAAGCTTAATTCATGTTCGTCCTCGAGTAGGTAAATGATAAAAACAGAATTTTTGATGTGGAATGCTACCTAGCATATTTCTCAATGTAATTTTCTTTAATGTGGCATGATTGTTCAGATCCAAATGATTCAAGATAAAAGCTTATAAAACATAAAAAATAATAATGCTTCGAAGCATACTAACAAATAATCATGTCCTATCAAAATAGCATAGCCAAAGAAAGCTTATCCCTACAAAATCATATAGTTAGGCCATGCTTCATTTTCATTACACAAAATACTCCCATCATGCACAATCCCGGTTTCAGCCAAGCAATTGGTTCATACTTTTTAACGCGCTTCAGCTTTTTCAACTCTTACGCAATACATGAGCGCAAGCCATGGACATAACACTATGGTGGTATATGGTGGTGGTTGTGAGGACAAAAAGGGAGAAGATAGTCTCACATCAACTAGGCGTATCAACGGGCTATGGAGATGCCCATCAATAGATATCAATGTGAGTGAGTAGGTATTGCCATGCAACGGATGCACTAGAGGTATAAATATATGAAAGCTCAACAAAAGAAACTAAGTGGGTGTGTATCCAACTTGCTCACGAAGACCTAGGGCATTTTGAGGAAGCCCATCATTGGAATATACAAGCCAAGTTCTATAATGAAAAATTCCCACTTAGTATATGGAAGTGACAACATAGGAGACTCTCTATCATGAAGATCATGGTGCTACTTTGAAGCACAAGTGTGGTAAAAAGGATAGTAGCATTGTCCCTTCTCTCTTTTTCTCTCATTTTTTCTTTTTTCTCTTTTTTTCTTTTCTCTTTTTTTTCTTTGGCCTTTCTTTTTTTCTTTTTGGCCTTTCTCTTTTTTCCCTTTTTTCTTTTTGTAAAGTCCAAAGTCTCATCCCGACTTGTGGGGGAATCATAGTCTCCATCATTCTTTCCTTACTAGGACAATGCTCTAATAATGAAGATCATCACACTTTTATTGATTTACAACTCAAGAATTACAACTCAAAACTAGAACAAGATATGACTCTATATGAATGCCTCCAGCAGTGTACTGGGATATGCAATGAATCAAGAGCAACACGTATGAAAATTATGAAGGTGGCATTACCACAAATACGATGTCAACTACATGATCATGCAAAGAGCAACATGATAATGATGAAGTGTGTCATAATAAACGGAACGGTGGAAAGTTGCATGGCAATATATCTCGGAATGGCTATGGAAATTCCATAATAGGTAGGTATGGTGGCTATTTTGAGGAAGTTAAATAATGCGTGCATGATACCGGCGAAAGTTGCACAGTATAATAGAGACTAGCAAAGTGGAAGGGTGAGTGTGCGTATATCCATGGACTCACATTACTCATAAAGAACTCATATACTTATTGCAAAAGTCTACTTGCCCTCGAAGCAAAGTACTACTATGCATGCTCCTAGGGGAAGGGTTGCTAGGAGTTAACCATCGCGTGATCCCGACCTCCACTCATAAGGAAGACAATTAAAAGAGCACCTCATGCAACAAATTTGTCACACAACTTTTACCATACGTGCATGCTACGGGACTTGCCAACTTCAACACAAGTATTTCTCAATTTCATAATTACCCACTAGCATGACTCTAACATTACCACCTCTATATCTCAAAACAATTATCAAGCATCAAATTGATCCTAGTGTTTTATGCACTTTCTATGATAGTTTTTATTATATCCAACTTGGATGCTCATCATTCTAGGACCAAATTCATAACCATAGAAAATACCATGCTGTTCTAAAAGACTCTCAAAATAATATAAGTGAAGCATGAGAGATCAACAATTTCTTCAAAATTAAGCCACCGCCGTGCTCTAAAAGATATAAGTGAAGCACTAGAGCAAATACTATCTAGCTCAAAAAGATATAAGTGAAGCACATAGAGTATTCTAGTAAATTCTAATAAAGTGGACTTCTCCAAAAAGGTGTGTACAACAAGGATGATTGTGATAAACTAAAAAGCAAAGACTAATATCATACAAGACGCCGCAAGCAAAACACATATCATGTGGCGAATACAAATACAGCTCCAATAAAGTTACCAATGAACGAAGACGAAAGAGGGGATGCCTTGCGGGGGCATCCCCAAGCTTAGGCTTTTGGTTACTCTTGAATATCTTGGGGTGCCATGGTAATCCCCAAGCTTAGGATTTTGCCACTCCTTATTCCATAGTCCATCAAATCTTTACCCAAAACTTGAAAACTTCACAACACAAAACTCAACAGGAAATCTCATAAGCTCCGTTAGTGAAAGAAAACAAAACCACCACATAAGGTACTGTAATGAACCCATTCTTTATTTATATTGGTTTTAAAGCTACTGTATTCCAAGTTCTCTATGGTTCATACCACTTAATACTAGCCATAGATGCATCAAAATAAGCACAACACACGAAAGGCAGAATCTGTCAAAAACAGAACAGTCTGTAGCAATCTGTAACTAACGCAAAATTCTGGAACTCTAAAACTCCTACCAAAATAGGAAGTCCTGGAAAATTTGTCTATTGATCTACATCAAAAAGAATCAACGCAAAAGCACGTTTCTGTGATTTAACAAAACTAATTTCGTTAGCGCAAAGTTTCTGTTTTTCAGCAGAATCAAATTAACTATCACCATAGGTTATCCTATAGGTTCTTCTTGGCACAAACACTAATTAAAACAAAAAAACACATCTAAACAGAAGGTGGATGCAAAATTTATTACTAAACAGAAACAAAAACAAAAACACAAATAAAATTGGGTTGCTTCCCAACTAGCGCTATCGTTTAACGCCCCTAGCTAGGCATAAAAGCGAAGATAGATCTAAGTAGTGCCATCTTTGGCACTCAATTCATAAGTAGCTCGCATGATAGATTCATAAGGCAATTTAATTTTTTTTCTTGGAAAGTGCTCCATGCCCTTCCTTAATGGAAATTGGAATCTAATATTCCCTTCCTTCATATCACTAATCGCGCCAATCGTTCTAAGGAAAGGTCTACCAAGAATAATAGGGCAAGAAAGATTGCAATCTATATCAAGAATGATAAAAATCTACGGGCACCAAATTTATATTTGCAACAATGAGAACATCATTGATCCTTCCCATTGTCTTTTTAATGGTGGATCCGCAAGGTGCAAATTTAAAGAGCAATCATCAAGATCATGGAAACCTAGAATATCACATAAAGTTTTCGGAATCGTGGAAACACTAGCACCCAAATCACACAAAGCAAAGCACTCATGATCTTTAATTTTAATCTTTTATAGTAGGTTCCCACTCATCATTAAGTTTTCTAGGTATAGAAACTTCCAAATTAAGTTTTTCATCATAAGATTGCATCAAGGCATCAACAATATGTTTGGTAAAAGCTTTATTTTGACTATAAGCATGAGGAGAATTCACAACGGATTGCAACAAGGAAATACAACCTTCTAAAGAACAATTATCATAATCAAATTCCTTGAAATCCGAGATAGTGGGTTCAATGCTATTTAAAGTCATGACCTCTCCAATCCCACTTTTACCAAGATTAGCATCAAGATCTAAAAACTCCGAATTTTTGGGACGCCTTCTAACTAAAGTTGACTCATCTCAAGTCCTAATATTATTAAGATTCATATTGCAAAACAAATATCTAATAGGGGACACATTAATAACTTTAAGATCTTCATCATTATTTTCACGGAAACTAGAAGAACATGCCTTTACAAAGCAATCTTTCTTAGCACGCAATCTAGCGGTTCTTTCCTTGCACTCATCAATGGAAATTCTCATTGCTTTGAGAGACTCATTCATATCATGCTTAGGAGGATTAGATATAAGTTTAAGAGAATCAACATCAAGCGAAAGTCTATCAACGTTCCTAGCCAAATCATCAACTTTGAGCAATTTTTCTTCAAGCAAGGCATTAAAATTCTTTTGAGAAATCATAAATTCTTTCACACTATTCTCAAAATCAGAGGGCATCTTATTAAAATTACCATAAGAATTATTGTAGGAATTTCCATAATTATTAGAGGAATTACTAGGGAACGGTCTAGGATTTAAGTTTCCTCTATAAGCATTGTTTCCAAAACCATTCCTACCAACAAATTTCACATCCATAGATTCATTATTATTCTCGATCAAAGTAGACAAAGGCATATCATTGGGATCCAGAGGAGCATTCTTAGTAGCAAATAATTTCATAAGTTCATCCATCTTTCCACTCAAAACATTAATTTCTTCTATAGCATGCACTTTTTTACTAGTAGATCTTTTGGTGTGCCATTGAGAATAATTAGCCATAATATTATCAAGAAGTTTTGTAGCATCTCCTAACGTGATTTCCATAAACGTGCCTCCCGTGGCCGAATCTAAAAGATTTCTAGAAGCAGAGTTCAAACCGGCATAAAATTTTTGTATGATCATCCATAAATTCAAACCATGAGTAGGGCAATTGCAAATCATCAATTTCATTCTTTCCCAAGATTGGGCAACATGCTCATGATCAAGTTGTTTAAAATTCATAATATCGTTCCTAAGAGTGATAATCTTAGCGGGAGGAAAATATTTAGAGATAAAAGCATATTTGCACTTGTTCCAAGAATCAATACTATTTTTAGGCAAAGACGAAAACCAAACTTTAGCATGATCTCTAAGTGAAAACGAAAATAACTTCAATTTAACAATATCATTATCCGTATCTTTCTTCTTTTGCATATGACACAAATCAACAAAGTTGTTTAGATGGGTAGCGACATCTTCACTAGGAAGGCCGGCGAATTGATCTTTCATAACAAGATTCAGCAAAGCAGTATTGATTTCACAAGACTCAACATCATTAAGAGGAGCAATCGGAGTACTAAGGAAATCATTATTATTGGTATTGGAGAAATCACACAATTTGGTATTATCTTGCTCCATGGCGACAAGTAATCCAAGACACGAGCAAACAAAAAGAGGCAAGCGAAAAAGAGAGGAGAAGCTTGGGAAAGAGAGGGCGAATAAAACGGCAAGGGTGAAGTGGGGGAGAGGAAAACGAGAGGCAAATGACAAATAATGTAAATGCGAGGGAGATGAGTTTGTGATGGGTACTTGGTATGTCTTGACTTGAGCGAAGACCTCCCCGGCAACGGCACAAGAAATCCTTCTTGCTACATCTTGAGCTTGCGTTAGTTTTCCTTGAAGAGGAAAGGGTGATGCAGCAATAGTAGCGTAAGTATTTCCCTCAGTTTTTGAGAACCAAGGTATCAATCCAGTAGGAGGCTCCTCAAAAGTCCCACGCATCTACACAAACAAACAAAGAACTCGGAACCAACACAATAAAGGGGTTGTCAATCCCTTCACGGCCACTTGCGAAAGTGAGATCTCATAGAGATAGTATGATAAGATAAATATATTTTTGGTATTTTATAATATAGATAGGAAAAGTAAAGATGCAAATAAAACTAGATTGAAAGCTTATATGATAAAAGATAGACCCGAGGGCCATAGGTTTCACTAGTGGCTTCTCTCAAGATAGCATAAGTATTACGGTGGGTGAACAAATTACTGTTGAGCAATTGATAGAAAAGCGAATAATTATGAGATTATCTAGGCATGATCATGTATATAGGCATCACGTCCGTGACAAGTAGACCAACTCCTGCCTGCATCTACTACTATTACTCCACACATCGACCGCTATCCAGCATGCATCTAGAGTATTAAGTTCATAAGAACAGAGTAACGCATTAAGAAAGATGACATGATGTAGAGGGATAAACTCATGCAATATGATATAAACCCCATCTTTTTATCCTCGATGGCAATAATACAATACGTGCATTGCAACCCCTATTGTCACTGGGTAAGGACACCGCAAGATTGAACCCAAAGCTAAGCACTTCTCCCATTGCAAGAAAGATCAATCTAGTAGGCCAAACCAAACTGATAATTCAAAGAGACTTGCAAAGATAACTCAATCATACATAAAATAATTCAGAGGAGATTCAAATATTTCTCATAGATAAACTTGATCGTAAACTCAAGATTCATCACATCTCGACAAACACACTGCAAAAAGAGTTACATCGAATAGATCTCCACAAGAGAGGGGGAGAACATGGTATTGAGATCCAAAAAGAGAGAAGAAGCCATCTAGCTAATAACTATGGACCCGAAGGTCTGTGGTAAACTGCTCACAACTCATCGGAGGGGCTATGGTGTTGATGTAGAAGCCCTCGGTGGTCGATTCCCCCTCCGGCGGAGCGCCGGCGAAGGCTCCAAGATGGGATCTCGCTGATACGAAAGGTTACGGCGGTGGAAATTGTTTTTCGTTGGCTCCTTGGATGTTTTCGGGGTACGTGGGTATATATAGGAGGAAGAAGTACGTCGGTGGCCGCCCGAGGGGCCCATGAGATAGGGGCGCGCCCTGTAGGGGTGGGCGCACCCTCCACCCTCGTGGCCGCCTTGGCCGCTTCTTGGCTTGCACTCCAAGTCCTCGGGATCTCGTTTGTTCCAAAAATCATGCTCCCGAAGGTTTCATTCCGTTTGGACTCAGTTTGATATTCTTTTTCTTCGAAATACTGAAATAGGCAAAAAAAACAATACGGGCTAGGCCTTCGGTTAGTAAGTTAGTCCCAAAAATGATATAAATGTGTAAAATAAAGCCCATAAACATCCAAAAGGGGTAATATAATAGCATGGAACAATCAAAAATTATAGATATGTTGGAGATGTATCAGGACCCACCGGACGGGCCATTGTATTTCGCCAAAAAACGTTTCCCCCTGACTGCTGGGACCCACCAGCTACATCTTCGCATGCAAGGAAGTGCGTCCGGGCAAAAAATAAAAAAACGATTCGCCCCCCTGACTGCTAGGACCCACCATCTACATCTTCGCACGCAAGGAAGTGCCTGACAGTCGGGACCCACCTGGTCGAAGCGTACGTAGCATTGTCATTCTGGTCGCGAATGTGTACATACATATTGGTCGATGTAGAGGCGCGCACATGTCGTAGTAGAGGCGCGCACGTAACATGTACACGTACATACAATGGCCAGGGTGCAAGAAAGAAAATACGGCCACGTACGTACATACGGGCGGGGTCTCGAACGCCTACTCGTGCATACGTACGACCAGGGCTCGTGTACATGGCTGGGTCGGAACGGAGAAACCGCGTCGTCGTCGTGTTCATGGGGAGGCAACAGAATGCGTCATGTTCATGGGGAGGCAACGGAATGCATCATGTTCATCGGGTGGCAACGGAACGCGTGGGAGCCAACCGGCTTGGATGGAACAGGCGATGGAAACGAGGCCTGGCGTACCACTGAACGGAGGAAACGGCCTTGTGTTCGACCGGCCACGTTCGAAACGGGATCATGTTCATCGGGAGGGGTCTAGCGTACCGCAAAATGAAGGAAACGGACCTCCTACGGTCGAAACGGGGGTTCTATTGATCGGGAGGGGTGTGGCATACCGCAAAACGGACGAAACGGACTTGTGTTGGAGCGCTACGGTCGAAAGGGGGTCATGTTCATCGGGAGGGGTGTGGCATACCGCAAAACGGGACTCCACGGGATACTGTTCATCTCCACCGTCGAGCTCCTCCAGCCTCCACGGGCTACCGTCGACCTCCTCCAGCCTCCACGGGCTCCTGTTCATCCAGCCTCCACCGCGCGCTACTCCACCTGCTACTGTTCAACCACCCCTCCATGGGCACCCCTCCACTGTTTACTGTTCATCCAGCCCTCCACGGGGTCGTCCTATTCATCCAGCCCTCCATAGGGTCCTGTTCATCCATCCCCAACCGGCTCGATCAAGGCAACGCCACGGGGTCCTGTTCATCCACCCCCACCGCTCACTGTTCATCCAACCACCCCCCCCCCACAACGCTCACTGTTCATCCAGAGAGGCAGCATCGATCGGCTTCAGTTAGCAGCAGTAGCGAAGGAATCACTCGATCGGGTTCAGTTAACAGCCATCGATCGATCACTCGGGTTCAGTAACGCGTAGCTTGCAGTGCAATCGCTTGGGTTCAGTTAGAAGCCAACGCCTCGCTCGGGTTCAGTTAGAGCCAATGCCTCGCACACACGCGCGTATGTGTACGAGAGAAACGCGCATCACTCGGCCCCCGACCTCCCACCGTAACCGGGAACTCCCCGAAATTTTCCTCGCCCTCGCTTCTACCACGGTTTTTTCCGTCATGGACGGCCCAAAGAATGTCATGCAGCTGCGTCTCCGGCCCGCCCAGGACGAAAAGCCCATTTTCTGTCATAATTTTTTGTCATAGAAGTAGGAGCCCACCACATCTATGATGATACCGGGTTTTGTCACAATTATCGTCATAGAAGTGTCATATGTATGACAGGAAAAAATTCGTTCGACCCAAAATGTCACGGATGTGTCTTTCTTTTGTAGTGATTCTACATGTGCAAAACTGGCTTGCACCTGTAGGATCGAAAGTATGTCTAGAGGGGGTGATTAGACTACTTGACAAAATAAAAATCTAGCCTTTTCCCAATTTTAGTTCTTGGCAGATTTTAGCAACTTAGCACAAGTCAAGAAATCAACCTACACATGCAATTCTAAGAGTGTAGCAGCGGAATGTAAAACAATTGCATATGAAGGTAAATGGGAGGAGTTTGAGAGGCAAACGCAATTGGAGACACGGATGTTTTTGTCATGGTTCCGATAGGTGGTGCTATCGTACATCCACGTTGATGGAGACTTCAACCCACGAAGGGTAACGTCTGCACGAGTCCACGAAGGGCTCCACCCATGAAGGGTCCACTAAGAAGTAACATTGTCTATCACACCATGGTCGTCGCCCATGAAGGACTTGCCTCACTAGGGTAGATCTTCACGAAGTAGGTGATCTCCTTGCCCTTACAAACTCCTTGGTTCAACTCCACAATCTTGTCGGAGGATCCCAAGTGACACCTAGCCAATCTAGGAGAAACCACTCTCCAAGAAGTAACAAATGGTGTGTTGATGATGAACTCCTTGCTCTTGTGCTTCAAATGATAGTCTCCCCAACACTCAACTCTCTCTCACAGGATTTGGATTTGGTGGAAAGAAGATTTGAGTGGAAAGGAACTTGGGGAAGGCTAGAGATCAAGATTCATATGGTAGGAATGGAATATCTTGGTCTCAACACATGAGTAGGTGGTTCTCTCTTAGAAAATGTATGTTGGAAGTGTAGGCATGTTCTGATGGCTCTCTCCACGAATGAAGAGTGGGTGGAGGGGTATATATAGCCTCCACACAAAATCAAACCGTTACACACAACTTACCAATCTCGGTGGGACCGAATCGTGAAACTCGGTCAGACTGATTTAGCAAATAATGTGACCGTTAGGATTTTCGGTGGGACCGACATGCAACTCGGTAGGACCGATATGGTTAGGGTTAGGGCATAACTTAATCTCGCTGAGACCGATTACACCAACTCGATGGGACCGATTTTGGTAATAAGCTAACCAGAGAGTTGGTCAGGCAAACTCGGTGGGACCGATTTGCTCATCTCGGTTGGACTGAAACGTTACAAAAGGGAAACAGAGAGTTTGCATTGCAATCTCGGTGGGACCGGTCGCTCATCTCGGTTGGACCGAAACGTTACAAAGGGAAACAAAGAGATTGCAATCCCATCTCGGTGAGACCGAGATCCCTATCGGTGAGACCAATTTGACTAGGGTTTGTGGCAGTGACTATGACATCTGAACTCGGTGGCGCCGGATAGAAAGAATCGGTGGGGCCGAGTTGGATTTTTGGTTTGGGTCATATGTGGATGTGACAAAGTAGTTGAGGGCTTTGGAGCATATCACTAAGCATTTTGAGCAAGAAAGCCATTAAGCAACACCTCATCCCTCCTTGATAGTATTGGCTTTTCCTATAGACTCAATGTGATCTTGGATCACTAAAATAGAAAATGTAGGGTCTTGTGCTTTGAGCTTGAGCCAATCCTTTTGTCCTTAGCATTTTGAGGGATCGACTTTACTCATCCATGCCATGCCAATCATTGAGCTTTCCTGAAATATTTATCTTGAAATAGCATTAGCTCAATGGGCTATATGTTGTTAGGAATTACCAAAACCACCCAGGGATAGTTGCACTTTCAATCTCCCCCTTTTGGTAATTGATGACAACATATAGATCAAAGCTTTGACAAATGATAATAAGATTGAAAAACATTGTCGCTTTGAGAAGTATGTGAAAAGCAAGAGCTCCCCCTAAATTTGTGCATTATTTAAATTTGCTTTGGACTGCAAATGCACAATGAGTTAGGATCATGGGTTACTCTTCCATGTCACATACATCTTGGTGGAGCGCTCAAAATGATAATAATTAAACACATGCACTCATCACCAAGCAAAGTGAATGATCATATGAGGATATAAGAGATAATATCATCCAACAAGCATTAATGTAGCGTAGCATATGATCAAACACATGATCATCCAAGTAACTCACAAAAGGCATAAAGTATCAAGCAAACACACAAATAACAAAGTTCAACCACCAAAAAGACAAGAGAGAACAAAAGCAACACTCTCTCTCGAAGCCTATGATCTATACATTTTTCTCCCCCTTTGGCAACAAGTTACCAAAAAGTTCATAAAAATGCATAGTGCTAAACGACTCTCAGGCTTGGTCTTCATGTGATGGTGTAGAGATGGCTCCAAGGACGAAGGCTTCTGTTGATGTAGCTGGAGCTGGTGGAGTGGGTGCTAGAGCTGGAGGCACTAAAGCTGTAGCTGGTGCAGATGATGTAGCTCTGGTGTCTGGAACAGGCACTGCAGCAGATCTCTGTCCTCTGGGCACTCTAGCAAAAGCATTAGTGGTAGACTATCCCTTCTTCTCCTCCACATCCTCCTGAAGTTACTCAACTGCAGTTTGGATCTCAGTCACTTTGACAACAAGAGCATAAAACTTCTGCTCTGTGATTCTCTCCAAGCTCTCCTGGTTTTGAATCAGGG
This sequence comes from Triticum dicoccoides, assembly GCF_002162155.2. Classification (NCBI taxonomy): domain Eukaryota; kingdom Viridiplantae; phylum Streptophyta; class Magnoliopsida; order Poales; family Poaceae; genus Triticum; species Triticum dicoccoides. Next base: position 96,517,226 of record NC_041387.1, read on the forward strand.
TGGCCAAGCCCTTCTTAATCCTCAAGGTGGAGGCAATCAAGTAGCCAAGCTGATCTTGCTTGCTCTTCAGGAAAATCTGAGATGCCTCTTCAGCAGTTGGCATCTTAGCAGCTTTCTCAGCCCTTGCTTTCTCCTTCTTCTCTTGTGCTTGCACAGATGATGGTTCATTTTCATCCATCACAATGGTGTTGTCCTCGAAATCAGGGTAGATGGGTAGGTGCTCCTTGTCCAAAACATATGTGCCAGTGCCCATCTTGGAGTTTACGAGCTCCTGAATATGTGGGGCATACCCACAAGTCCTCTTCTGATCAGCAGCAGTCCTTTTGATTGTTTCCACAATCAGGCTCATGACTTTGAATTTCTGAGGCACATCAAATATATGCAGCAAGTTGATTGCATGGCCTCTGATCATCTTGTGATCACATGACTTGGGCAGCAAAGTGTGCCTTAAGATCCAATTGATTGTAGGCAATCCTGACAACAGGTAATGTACAGATCCAAACTTATGTGTCTCTAGTGCAGCATCTCGGATCTCTCTATACATGTGAGCCATAGAGTTGTGGTCTTTCTTCTTCTTGGCATAGACATCCAAGTCATCCTCATTCTCTTTTGGAGCATTTATCAACTCAGACCATTCCTCAACTGTTGATTGGTACCTAGTACCCTCTAACATCCAGACTATCTTCCCATCTGGGTAGAAGTGAGCTGTGGAGTAAAACTGCATAATGAGCTCATCATTCCACTTGGTGAGCTTCTGGCCAACAAAATCATCTACTCCACAAGACTTGGAACTATCATAAACTCCTGGATAGTGCTCTTCATTTTTCTTGATGTAATCCCAGTCAACCCATATCATGTCACATACTATGGGCTTCTTATCAAGCAACACTGTCTCATAGAAATCTTGTTGTTCCTTAGTGTGGAACTTGTAGTCCATTGCAGTTCTTCTTCTGACATCATAGGGATCAGTCTGTCTCCACAGTCTCAGACCTGCATCCTTCCTGAGCTTCATATCCTCTGCAACTGGATGAGCATCATTATGATCAAGGATCTTGGGCTTCAACTTTCTCGAGACAAGTGAATCTTCATCTTCTTCATCAGCAGCTTCAGGCATTGGGGACTTGTTCTTCTCTTCAGCTGGAATACTCCTGGCATTCCTCTTGGGTGCAGACTTGGGCTTGGGAGCAGCAGCCTTGGGAGCATCTTTGGGCTTAGATGGAGCAGCCCCTAATCTTATAGCATCTCCCATCAGCTTCTGAGCTTTAGGTGCTGGTGCAGCAACCTCTTCCTCCTCTTCTTCAGAGTCTCTCCTCATACAGGGCTTGCCAAGTACTTTGGCAGTAGTAGTTCCGACTCTCTTCTTCTTCTTATCTTGGCCAGCAGCTTCATCATCAGACTCAATGGTGAACTTCATGGTTTCACCAGTGGCAACCTTCCTAGGTTTGGAAGTGGGAATTCTCCTGGCAGGTGCCTTTTTTGCATTCCTAGCTTAGTGGATGCAGCTGTGCCATATTCCTTCTTCAACACCTTCTTCTTGGAAGTGGACTCATCCTCAACAGCCACATAGTCCTCATCTTCTGAATCTGAGGTTTTCTTCTTTCTGGTCCTAGTGGCTGCCTTGGGCAAATTGCTGGGTGTGCTCCTGCTACCCTCATCATAACTGCTGGAGGGACTAGTGCCCTCACTCATATGAACTTGCTCCTCATACTTGTTCTGACTGTCACTCTGATCTGACATGATGCAAACTCTGACAGCAAACCCTGTGAGCAGATGTAGATGAGGTAGAGTAGATGAGCATCACAAAGCACAGAGGTTTTGCAAAAAAATGAGTCAAAAACTTAGTTTTAGTTTTCCACATAAAGCATTTCAGAGCTACCGATTTGTCAACTCGGTGATACCGAAGCAGCTTTTGGAACCTCAACTAGTGAACTCGGTCAGACCGAGTCACAGTTCGGTGGCATCGAGACTGTTAGGGTTTCACAAAGAATCGAACTCGGTCGCACCGATTTGCAATTCTTGGTCAGACCGAGAATCACATGTGCAATGGCCTAAGCCAAATCGGTGAGACCGATTTCTACAACTCGGTCGTTTGAGATGAATTCGGCGGAAACCTAACCCTAAATTTTCAATCCAAGACTAATCTACGGAGTAGTTTTGCTGGATAGGAAGATTTCAAACGTGGCAAGATTCATGACAATGCAATGTGCTAGGAATCGGAGTTAAGAATAGCACAAAGTTCAAATCCATACCCTTATGCGGCGATGGATTTGCTACGGTGACAACGGCGGAGTAGAATCCCGTTGACGGCGGCGGAGACCAGCGACAGGAGGTCATTGGCGACGAGGAGGACGATCCGGAGACCCGAAGAGGCAAAGCAGGCTGTGCGCGGGCGAAGGGGTTCGGAAAATATTCTAAATTTTGGCCCGGGGTATATATAGCCTAACCCTGTTGGTGTGACCGAGTGGAACAACTCGGTGGCACCGAGATACATTACTGCAAGCAGTTACTGCAACTCTGTGTGACCGAAAAGTTCAAATCAGTTGCACCAAGATTGAAAACCTAGATCAACTTAGTGATCTCGGTATGACCAAAATGGATGAATCAGTCAGACCGAAACACACAAAGAGGTTTTGGAAGTTTAAGTCTATGAAGAATCGGGGACTCCGAGTGCTCCTCACACGGAGTGGTTTGAATCTAACTTGATCAAACTTTGTGATATAGCATGAATAGAGTTTGAGACTAGAAAAGCATAGATAGCTAGAGAAGGTTCTTAGGCATTCTTGTCCATCCACTTGGCAAAATAAAAGAAACCAAACAATCAAAGCTACAAGTGGATGTCCTCGAATGAGTAAATTATGCAACCAACATGCTCACATAATAAAATGGCAAATGAAATATGTGACAAAGCATGCACAAACACTTCTAGCATCTATCAAGCAATTGGCGATGACTAGATCATCTATATATGAGTATATTGACTTAGGAGTCAAATGAGAACATTTGATCATAGGTCATACTCATCGTTTAAGCACAAGTGGGGTTACCACTTTTACATAAAGCATTGTTGTGTTCACACCATTAGAGTTGCTTTGGCTCAATCCTTTGAGTAAAGCTCCCCCTAGATGTGAGATCCCCCTTAAGAGGGATGAACTAACCTTGGGTTTTGTCGATGATGACTTCATGTAGGTGTTGAAGATGTGGATGCTCAATGTTGGTGTAGATCATTTGGAGCAATCCATTGGAGTGAGTTGCACTTTCAATACCTACACGGGTTAGTCCCACAAGGAACAAACAAGGATATCCATAGACATAGAGTGATGCACACACACAAGATGATGTCTATGAAAGCATTAGGTTACCTTGTCCCTTGTCTTACCAACAAGATGGTTTGTGACTCCTTGAACTAGTGCAAGATGTGGAAGTTGATTGCACTTGTCCTTGCCAAAATGATAAGAGTGAAATATGTTGGCGGAGTCACTCTCAAGAACTCTCTAGTTCTTCTTCTTCGGGATCCACATCATCTTGATGGGAATCCTTGGAGTTGTAGTTGTACTTGATGAAGTAAAACTTGATGTAGTCTTGGGAACCCACTTGACCAAGGCCTTAGGAGCTTCTTCAAAAGCATCAATCTCCTCTTGAAGCTTATCCTTGCCTTTTTCCTTGTGGTCTTGTGGTGGAAGATCATCTTGAGCTTGTGTCCCTTTGAAAGAAGTAGGATCATACTTCTCTTGTTGAGGAACAAACTTCGTCTTGGGGTATTGATCTTCTTCCCACTCAACTCCATTGGCATTGAACTTTCGTTCAAAACCAACACCTTGGTTCTTTCGGTGCCTTCCTTGCTTGCGTACAATTTCCTCGAATTGCTTACTCCCGGCAAGGCTCTTGTAAACACCTTTCTCTATAATTCCCTTCAATAAGCTATTTTCTTGCTCAAGTGTAACTTGGCTAAGAGACTCATTAGTGGAATCAAGAGAACTACTAGAAGCAACAACATTGGATTTAGCATGATTATTTTTAAGAGGAAGAATCTTTCTTGTTCTTGTTACTAGACTTGACTTGAGGCACGTAAGTAGATAAGAGTAAATGCTTGGCAATGTAAGAAGAACTTTTCTTGCGAAGATCATCATTGATTGCTTTTAGAAACTCATGTTCTTGCTTAAGGTTGAGCTTTTCAAAGCGTAACTTCTCGTGAGTCCTTAAAACTTCTCGATGATCTCCTAAGATAGTTTCATGAGCTAACTTAAGAGTGTTTAGTTCTTTAGTTAGGAGCACAATCTTCTCCTTATCATTGTCATTCATTTTATCTTGATTAGCATGATTAATTGACGTTTCATCATAGTATTCATCACTAGAGTTGTCAACAAGTAAATCATCATCACCTAACAAGTCATCTTCATCACTATTTTAATCAACATACTCGGGGTGTGATACCTTTGGGCCTTTAGCCATGAAGCATCTTCCAAGTCCTTCATTTGGTGAATCAAATATGTTGTAGGAGTTGGTTGAGACAAGTGCTAGACCGACAACACCTTCATCTTGAGTATATTCGGAGTCGAGTGATAGCTTCTCTCAGAGTGATTGTCAGAGTCGGAGCCGGATACCCATTCACTAACATGAGCTTGATGTCTTCGTTTTGTGTAGCTCCTTGATGACTTGTCCTTCCTTTCTGAATCCTTGCTTCTCCGGGATGTTCTTCATTCATAACGATCATCTCTACTCCTTCTTTCTCTTGATGGTGATTCTTCTCTTCTACTTCTTCGTTCTGGAGAATCTTCTGTTCTTTTGTAGGGTGTCGTACACTCATTGGAATAGTGTCCGGGTCTTCCACAATTGTAGCAATTACGCTCACGACTAGAAGATCTTTTGTCATTGTAGGACCTTGACTTGGAACTTCTTTCCTTGCTTCTACTCTTGTAGAACTTGTTGAAGTTCTTCACCATTAGGCTCAATTCTTCATTGAAGGTTTGTTTCTCACTTGATGATGTGGGAGCTTCACATGAGGCTTTGTAAGCACCACTTGACTTGTTGTGGAGCTCCTCCTTATCCTTGAGTGACATCTCATGAGCAACAATTCTTCCAATGACTTCCGTTGCCTTGAGATCTTTGTAATTGGGCATCATTTGGATCAATGTGCACACGGTATCATATTTTCCATCCAAAGCTCTTAGGATCTTCTTGATGATGAATTTGTCAGTCATCTCTTCACTTCCTAAGCCGGCAATCTCATTTGTGATAAGAGCAAGCCTAGAGTACATTTCAGCGACACCTTCACCATCCTTCATTTTGAACTTGTCAAGCTGACTTTGAAGCACATCCAACTTGGATTCCTTGACGGAGTCGGTGAAAGGATCGATATGGTTGACTAGAGGGGGGGTGCATAGGCAACTAACAATTTTTAAGCTTTTCTTTAACAATTTAAACCTTGCAACAAAATAGGTTGACTAGATATGCAACTACGTGGACAACCTATATGATGCAATGACAACTAGCACACAAGCAAGCAATAGATACAACACAACTAAGCTTGCAAAAGTAAAGGCACGAAATAACCAAGAGTGGAGCCGGTGAAGACGAGGATGTGTTACCGAAGTTCCTTCCTTTTAAGGGGAAGTACGTCTCCGTTAGAGCGGTGTGGAGGCAAAATGCTCCCCAAGAAGCCACTAGGGCCACCGTAATCTCCTCACGCCCTCACACAATGCGAGATGCCGTGATTCCACTATTGGTGCCCTTGAAGGCGGCGACCGAACCTTTACAAACAAGGTTGGGGCAATCTCCACAACACTTGGAGGCTCCCAACAACACCATGAAGCTTCACCACAATGGAGTATGGCTTCGAGGTGACCTCAACCGTCTAGGGTCCTCAAACACCCAAGAGTAACAAGATCCGCTAGGGATTAGTGGGGGAATCGAATATCTCTTGGTGGAAGTGTAGATCGGGCCCTTGTCACCCAATCCCGAGCAAATCAACAAGTTTGATTGGCTAGGGAGAGAGATCGGGCCAAAATGGAGCTTAGAGCAACAATGGAGCTTAGAGATAGAAGAGGTAGTCAACTAGAGGTAGGAGACGCCCCTTTTATAGTCATGGAAAAGATCCAAGCGTTATCCACATGATCAGCGTGCGACATGCGGTACTACCGCTCCAGGAGCGCGGTACTACCGCAAGGCCACGCGGTACTACCGTGGAGGGCCACGGTACTTCCGCGGCAGCAGCAGAGGCCGGGACTTGCCTGACTGAGTGCACTACTACCGCTTGCGTGGTACTACCGCTCCCCCTTGAGGTACTACCGCAAGGCAGGAAAGTCAAAGCCAACGAAGAGCGCGGATGAAATAAAATACATCTGTGCCTACTTCCGCTAAAAATGAAACAGTGCAAAAATCTGACGCGATACTACCGCGCACGAGGCGCGGTACTACCGTGGAGACGCGGATGTAAAAAATTACATCCGCTCCTAATACCGTGACTCAGCAGTACTAGGCATGAGGGCCACGGTACTATAACTCAGGACGTGCGGTACTACCGTGAGGGCGCGGATGTAAAAAATTACATCCGCCCCTACTACCGTACCGGAGCAGCACTAGGCCTGGGAGCCATGGTACTAAGGCTCCAGAGGAGCGGTACTACCGTGACCCCTAGAAGTACTACCGCAGGTGCTTGCGGTACTACCGCTCCATAGAGCAGTACTACCGCAAGTACAGCAGTAGCCGTCAGATTAAGCACAACTAGGATAACGGAGAGATGCTCCAAAGTGCAAGGGAAAGGAAGGACATGTGTACATGTTGATTCCACCCGAACCTTTCCGACGCGGACCCCCTCTTAATAGTACGGCTCCCCTATGACTCAAATCCACCAAAGATAAACGTAGAACAATGCCGTCTTCAATAGTCTTCGAGGGGCACCGAATCGTCTCGTGCCTAGAGATGAAGCGTCTGAGAAACTAAAGGCACACGATTAGTCTGCAAAAGCATTGTCATCAATCACCAAAACACTTAAGGGATAAATATGCTCTTACAATCTCCCCCTTTTTGGTGGATTGATGACAATACGGGATTTGCACATAGATGAGATAATATAGGGCACAAGCAAACCCCTCCTCTCTAGAATATAGACGGGCTCCCCCTAGATGTGTGCAATCTAGATAGATGCTTTGGACTGCATCGCACACAACCTAGGATCAACACTCCCCCTATATTATAGAGACAAAGGCAAGATAACTAACATCTAAGCAGAGCATATCACAAAGGTAGCACAATATATCGCAAGCTTGCTAAGATAGATAGAGTGCATATGTCTTACACCATATGAAGTAAAGCAACCCAAAGCAACTGAAATGAGGTTCAAAGAGAAAGCAGCAAACACACCGAACACGAACGACGACACAAGACTCGCAAATCCCTACACTCTCTCCCCCTTTGGCATCGAGACGCCAAAAAGGCAGAGAGGACACCTACACACACGGGGTGGCTCAAGCAGGGAACTCATCCCAACCCTCTCTGTCGGACTCCTCGGTGGCAGGGATGGTCTCCTCGACGTCCTCCTCAGAATCAGTCCACATGTAGCCTTGCTTCTCCATCCACTCGACCTCTGGAGTGATGCGATCCTCAGAACCGCCAGACACATCCTCACCATAGAGCTGCAAGATCTTCTTGTCCCGGCGATGACTCTCCTTGGATGCCACGTGAGTCATGTACTGGCCCTTAGCTTGCATGCAGAAAAGAGTCTTCATCTTGTCCTTCGGCTTCTTGGCCCACGAGGGCATAGAGGAACTATAAGAAGGCCTGCCAGCATGGTCCTCAGCAACATCCTCTGCACCAACATCCTCCTCATCAACAACAGCCCTAGCAGCAGACGCCTCAGCGCGAGTAGTAGTGTTGGCCTAGTTGGACTTGACACGGAGACAGATGGGATCATGGAGAATCTAGTCTGGAGCAAGGAACTCCTCCCCAGGGAACATCTTCTCCCAAGTCTTCGAGATCAGCAGAAACAGATAGGGCCCATAGATAGGCACTTTGCGGTTGAATACCGCAAACCGAAGCTCACGCCACATGATGTGTGAGACATCAAGTGGCTAAGTCTGAGACAAATGAGCCTCCTCGCAAATGAGCATCATATCCACCAAATAGGCATGAACCTTGTCCTTGTCACCAATGCGAGGGAACAAGGAGTTGCGGAAGATGCGATACATGATATCCAGGAAGGAGTTGAGCACCCACCCTGTCTTGCCATTGGGAAGCGCCTTCTCAACATAGTAGGGCTGAAGCTTGTCCTTGCTAGCAGACTCAGGATTACCATGAGGGCGAACACCCACGGGTGTGTCAAGCCCGTCATCAGGAACGTGGAGCAAATCCATGAACTCCTTCCAGGTAGCAGTCAACTGACGTCCATTGGACATCCAGGTCATCCTCCTCTCCTCATCGGGGTGAAAGTAGATTGAGGCAAAGAACTGACAAACAAGCTCAAGGATCATAGTCAAGGTGAAAAGAGATCACATGTTCAATACCAAACTGCTCCACCAAATCCAGAGCTTCTCCAAAGTACGCACGATGCTTGTCCTTCCTCAGGTGATGCATTTCTATCCATTTGACATTCACATAGGTATTCTGCTTGTTCTTGATGACATCCAGATAAATGAGAGTCTGTTGCTTGTTCCAAAACAGTTCACAACCTCTAGCAGTAGCACGGGGATGCACATACGGGTTGAGCTTCCAGAGATGGACGAACTCAGATTGGGGTATCTTGTCCATGCTCTTGCTGGGTTCCTTGTGATTACTAGCTGATGTCTTGACATGGCGCTTGGGGGTAGTGGAGCCCTCTGGTGCTTCACCTGGATTGCGCAGACGCTTGGAACTAGTGTCACGACTGGGGTTGGAATGGCGAGAGCCACCACCTGAGACACAAACGCAAAACACGCACGAAACGCAAAAATGATCAATGCAAAGACCACGGTAAAGCACAAGAAACACATAGAAATTATACGTGAAAGTTGCCATGAGATAGATGTGAGCCACGGTAGTACTGCCAGATCCTGCGGTACTAAAATTTTAGTACCGCTCCAGGTCGTGGTAGTACCGTGCTAGGCACGGTAGTACCGTGGTTGGAGCGGTAGTAAAGTTTTAGTGCCGCAGTGAGTGCGGTAGTACCGCGCCAGAGGGCGGTAGTACCGGACAAGCGGTAGTACCACGCTAGATGGGCGGTAGTACCGCACCGCGTTAGATCCAAACGACAGTTTCAATCTGAAAAGAACCGCGAAACCACGGCAGTGCTACGGTGATCACATCTAGCACATGACAAAGGACAAGTATAATTCCTACGCAATACTACGCTCCTTCATCCTACTCTTGCAAAGATTAAGCCTAAGAATCTCAAGAACACAGAAGTCTCCCCCAAAACCTAGAGACAACGAACACAACAAAAACGAGAAGGAGTTGGGGAAAGACCTTGGTCCATAGCAAGAGCACGTGGTGGGGAACGATCCCACCGGTCGGAATCACGGGAGGGCAGCCGGAGGCGGAAATCCGGCGATGGACGCCGGCTCCATTCTTGAGCGAGGGAGAGAGAGAGAGACGAGATGGGGAATGGGCGAATGGGTATGGGGGAGTTAGAACTCCCCCTGCCCGTCCTTATCCCCACACGTCCGAGCCGTCGCGGTAGTACCGCATGTCATTGCGGTAGTACCGCTTGGGCGGAAGTACCACACCGAAGCGGTAGTACCGCTCTCCCAGGCGGCAGTAAAAAATTACTGCCGCGTGGGGGCGGTAGTACTGTGCTCCCCTCACGCGGTAGTACCGTAGCAGGCTGCGGTAGTACCGTGAGCTCAAGAAAAAGCAGGTTTTGACACACGAAAAGAGGTCTTTGCAAAGAAACTTTTAGCACAAAAGACACCACAAGAACACGAACAACCCAAAGGCAGAAAGACAACAAGAAGCAATCGCGCAACCCAACCTCTCAAAAGGAGAGGGCGGTGGCCGGAGCCACCTATGTTTGAGTTAGTTGGTATGGCACCGCGAAGAATTATCCTTGGGCCCATGACCAAAACTCGTCTTTGAAGTACAAGTACCATAAAAATGGCTAATGTGAAAGAGTTGATCGATTTATGCATAATAGGGGAGGGAGAGTTCATTGAGAGAACAACACTCCCCCTATGTCCATGCCTACATCTAAACTAGATAACAAGTTGAGTGTGGTGGGGGTGCAAGGGTTCAAGTCACATTGCTCGAATCAATGATATTTAGCTCATGCCTTAACTCGCGAAATCTTGCTTCATCAAAGGGCTTCGTGAAAATATCTGCAAGGTTATCATGAGTGTTGACATACTTGAGCTCGATATCCCCTCGCCTAATGTGATCCCGGATGAAGTGATACCGAATCTCAATATGCTTCGTCTTGAAGTGTTGCACCGGGTTGAGAGAAATCTTGATGGCACTTTCATTGTCACACCAAAGAGGCACTTTGTCACAAATGACACCGTACTCCTTTAAAGTTTGCCTCGTCCATAAGAGTTGTGCACAACAACTACCGGCCGCCACATATTCCGCTTCGGTGGACGAGAGAGACACACAACTTTACTTCTTGGAAGACCAACTTACCAAAGAGCAACCAAGAAATTGGCACCCTCCGGAAGTGGACTTCCTATCCACCTTGTCTCCCGCCCAATCAGAATCCGTGAATCCTTCAAGCTTGAAGTTAGCTCCTCTTGGGTACCATAGGCCAAAGTTTGGGGTATGAGCCAAATATCGAAAGATTCGCTTGACCGCCACATAGTGGCTTTCCTTTGGTGCGGCTTGGAACCGTGCACACATTCCCACACTCAACATGATATCCGGTCTAGATGCACAAAGGTAAAGCAAGGAACCAATCATAGAGCGATATACCTTTTGATCCACCGCTTTACCATTGGGATCAATGTCAAGTTGGCACTTGGTGGGCATTGGAGTAGAGGCCGGCTTGACATCACTTAGCTTGAATCTCTTAAGCATGTCTTGAGTGTATTTGGCTTGGTTGATGAAGGTATCTTCTCTTCTTTGTTTAATATCAAAACCAAGGAAGAACTTCAACTCTCCCATCGAAGACATCTTGAACTTAGAGGTCATGAGAGCGGCAAATTCTTCATTGAAAGCATTGTTAGGGGAACCAAAGATAATGTCATCAACATATAGTTGGCACACAAACAACTCCCCTTTGACCTTCTTAGTAAAAAGAGTGGGATTGATTTGCCCAACTTCAAATCCACGATCTTGTAACAACTTGGTAAGGTGGTCATACCACGCACGTGGGGCTTATTTAAGGCCATAGAGTGCCTTATCGAGTTGATACACATGATCCCGGAAGTAAGGATCCTCGAACCCGGGGGGGGGGGGGGTTGTTTGACATAAACCAACTCATTAATAGGACCATTAAGAAAAGCACTTTTCACATCCATTTGTTGTAACTTAAAGTTGTGATGGGAAGCATAAGCAATCAACAAACAAATGGATTCAAGGTGACCAACGGGAGCAAAGGTTTCACCGTAGTCGATACCCTTGACTTGGGAGTAGCCTTGTGCTACCAATCTTGCCTTGTTGCGAATGATGTTCCCATGAGCATCTTGCTTGTTCTTGAAAATCCACTTGGTTCCAATGACGTCATGGTTCCCCGAAGGCCTTGGCACCAACCTCCACACCTTGTTGTACTCGAAGTTGTTGAGTTCTTCATGCATGGCATTGAGCCAATCCGAGTCTTCGAGCGCCTCATAGACCTGTTGGGGTTCAACACAAGAGACAAACGCGTGATGTTCACAATAGTTTGCTAATTGTCTACGAGTGCTTACCCCCTTTCTTAGGCTTCCAACCACATTCTCCATGAGATGACCTTTGGTGGTAAGTTCGGAAGCAATCTTCGTGGCACGACGCTCTAATTCCTCCTCGGATGTGGAAGGAGGAGGGTTAACTTGATCATCTTGAGCACCGTCTTGAGCTTGTTCTTGACCTTGAGCTTGCTCATGATCTTGAACTTGCTCGAGGGGGAGAACTTGACCTTGGGCATCATTTGGACGTTCACCATCATCTTGAGATTGATCTTGCCCTTGGTCTTGTTCACGAGGTTGAGGGCCTAAACTTTGTTCTTCGTAAGCGTGTGGGTCTTGAGTAGATGAAGGCTCCACTTGAGTGGAGCATTGTCCTTCTCCTTCGGCCACAAGGGGTTCCTCAATGGGTAGAATATGACCAATACCCATTCTTCTTATGGCTTGGGGAGGAATTTCATCACCTACATCACAAGTACCACTTTGCTCCACTTGGGAGCCATTATTTTCGTCAAACTCCACGTTACACGTCTCCTCAATGAGTCCGGTGGACTTGTTGAGAACACGGTAAGCATGAGAGTTTGTAGCATAACCAACAAATATGCCCTCATAAGCTCTAGCCTCAAATTTAGACAAGCGAACACCTTTCTTGAGAATGAAACACTTACACCCGAACACCCGGAAGTACTTGAGATTGGGCTTGTTTCCGGTGAGTATCTCATAAGGGGTCTTGTTCAAGCCTTTGCGGAGATAGAGCCGATTGGATGCATGACATGCGGTGTTGATGGCTTCGGCCCAAAAGTTGTATGGAGACTTGAACTCCGCCATCATGGTCCTTGCCGCATCCATCAACGTCCGGTTCTTCCTCTCCGCAACACCATTTTGTTGAGGGGTATATGGTGCAGAATATTGATGCTTGATCCCCTCATCACTAAGAAACTCATCCAAGGTGTAGTTCTTGAACTCGGTGCCATTGTCACTTCTTATTGTCAAGATCTTTGCATTATGTTGACGTTGAGCTTCATTTGCAAAGTCGATGACGGTTTGTTGAGTCTCACTCTTCCTCTTGAAGAAGTATACCCAAGTGTATCTTGAATAATCGTCCACAATCACCAAGCAATACTTTCTACCCCCAAGACTATCAAAGGATGGAGGCCCAAAGAGGTCCATGTGAAGGAGCTCCAAGGGTCTCTTTGAGTAGATGATAGTTGTGGGAGGGTGAGCCGTCTCATGAAGCTTTCCTTTGATACAAGCACTGCAAGCACGATCTTTGGCAAAACTAACATCTGTTAGTCCACGGACATGGTCCCCCTTGAGAAGACTTTGCAAAGATCTCATATTGACATGGGCTAAACGGCAATGCCAAAGCCATCCCACATCAACTTTAGCCATTAGGCATGTCGCAGTCTTAGTGGGTTGCTCCGAAAAGTTAATCACATAGAGACCGTTCTCGACATGCCCAACAAAGGCTACTTTAAGAGTCTTGCTCCACAAGAGGGCCACGGTATCAATATCAAAGAAGGTGGCAAAGCCCATGAGTGCGAGTTGACAAACGGAAAGTAAATTGAACGCAAGGGACTCAACAAGCATGACTTTCTCGATCGTTAGATCATGAGAAATGACAACCTTGCCAAGACCCAATACCTTAGAATGTGAGGCATCACCCCACTAGACATTGGTGGGCATAGATGGGATCTTTTGCACGTCCACCACCAAGTCCTTGCTCCGGTCATATGATTTGTTGCTCCACTGTCGAGGAACCATGATCCCCCACCAGAAGCAAACACCTACAAGAGATCAATGCTTGGTTTTAGGTACCCATTTAGTAATGGGTCCTTTGATGTTAGTAACAAGGGTCTTAGGAACCCAAATAGACCATTCAATGTACTCATAAGAAGAACCAACAAATTTAGCATAAACATGCCCATCACTAGCACGGCACAACACATAAGAGGGGTTAAAGTCACCGGCTTTGTTGGGAGAGATGGCTTTGCCCTTTTTGGCATCACCACTCTTCGCATTGTTCTTCTTCTCCTTAGGAGCACCCTCTCCCTCCTTCACAAGAGTTTGCTTGAGTGGGGGAGGTCGTTTGGTCTTGTTATTCTTCTCCTCGTTCTTCTTCTTGTTCTTGGACTTGGGTGAGAACCCAACTCCCTCCTTGCCCACAACTTCATTTTGATTGCTCAAAAGGTCATTTAGGTTCTTCTCACCTTGTATGCATGACACAAGACCTTTCTCGAGTTGTTCCTTCAACTTGGCATTCTCCTCCACAAGATGCACATGCTCACAACACGGGTTAGTAGCATTTGCATTATCAATTAAGACCATGTGAGGAAATGTGGCCTTTTCCTTGGTTAGCTTAACTTGGAGTTGAGCATGAGACTCCTTGAGGTTTGCATGAGCACCTTTCAAGACCTTATGGGCCTTGTCAAGTACATCAAACTCCTCCTTGAGTTTAGCATGATCAACCCCAAGTTTAGCCTTCTCGGAAGTTAGAACACGAGACACAACAAGAGCATGATCAAGATCTTTCTTTAATTTGGCATGGTCATCGTTTTGTGACTCCTCAAGAGACAAACGATGCCCACGCTCTTCCTCAAGAGCATTAGAGAGATCTGATATCTCATCGGCATAGTCACGACTATGACCTTCCATCTTAGAGATGGTTTCTTCGTGAGCCTCGATCATGTCATTGGCTTCACCAAGTTGTTCCAAGAGAGCAACGAAGTGCTTCTTGGATTTGCCCTTGAGCTTACTCATGAAGGACTCAAATTCATTTACCTCCTCATTAGACACCTTACCATCATCAAAGCCAGCCGTCGAAGAAGGATTAGGAATAATGGTGGTTTTGATGTTTGGGGTTACCTTGTTGGTGGCTTTAGCCATGAGGCACTTGGCAGTGATGTTCTCGTTGGGTGAATCGAAGAGGGACACCCGGGGAGTTGTGGCAATGGCAACGGATCCCATAGCCATTGCTTCACTATCTTCTTCATCATCGTCATCCTCACGGTATTCTTCTTGAACTACCAACCCACGTGTAGGAGTCTTCTTGGTGAAGTTGTTCTTGTTGGGGAAGGACTTGGCTTTGTCTTTTCGGATGAACTTGCCACCATTGTCTTCCCACTTCTCGTAAGGATAATCCACAACGAAATGTCTCACATTGCCACAGTTGAAACAAGTTCTAACTCGTTGCTTGCCCTTGAGGCCACTTGAGTTGTTCTTGTTGAAGTTGGGTCTTGTATTCTTCTTACTCCAAAATTGTCTTGAGGCAAGAGCCATGTGCTCATGATAATCATACTTCGTGTCTTCGGGGTTGCTCTCCTCATCTTCCTCTTCTTCTTCTTCTTCTTCTTCTTCTTCCACACTAACCTTGGCCTTCAAGGCAAGGTTGGGCTTCTTTGCCCTTTGAGAACGGAGCACCGCATTGTCGGCGGTCTTGTCCAAGATGCTCATTGCAATGAACTCATCCAACACTTCACTTGAGGTCATGGAGTGGAAGTCCGGTCTTTGACGAATGACGGAGGGCATGGCCTTGTTGTAGGGCATCATGGACTTGAGGAACTTGTGCTTGATCCAATTGTCATCCGTGTCCTTGCTCCCATGATCTCGGAGTGCGACCGCGAGTTTGGTCGCTCTTCGAAAGAGCTCACGAGGTTCTTCATCTTCTTTCATTGCAAACTCATCGGCTTCATCTTGCACCACTTCATAGTTGGAGCGTTGAATGCTAGCACTTCCTCGATAGAGAGACACAACACATTGCCATGCGTCTTTAGCAATGGCATGAGGACGAAGATGAGGGAGATCTTCGGGAAGGATTGCATCTTGGATGATGAAGAGAGCACTCTCATTGAATTGATTATCCATGGCTTCTCGAGGGGTGAAGTTGCTTGGGTCATGTGGATAGAAACTTTCTTCTATAATTCTCCAAAGATTAGTATTCACATGTTTTAAATGACGCTTGAAACGATAAACCCAAGCATCAAAATCCTCATTTTTCACAATCTTAGGAGGAGGACCGGCATGATTTAAATGAGTAGTGGGAATCGGTCCACCATAAGTAGGAGGTTCCACATGGGAAAAGATGTCGGAGCCATTTCTACCACTAGTAGAAGGACCTTTTTCACTATTAGCTTCCCCCTTGTCGGAGGTGGCATCCGTCACCTTGTTAGTGGGATCACCCACTTTCATCGGCGAGGTGGATAGTTTAGGTCCTTCTAGGAATTCAGAAAACATGCTTTTAACCTCAGCCGTCATGGAGGTTTTCAATGTGTCTAAAGCCACATTGAATTCCTCACATGAGACCGAGGTTCCCCCATCGGCCGTAGACGAGATAGAATTCACACCGAAGTGCTCCTCCGCACCGTCGTTGGTGTCAACCATACTCTTCGGACGGCAAAGTCCTTAATAAAGAGACGAAGCTCTGATACCAATTGAAAGGATCGATATGGTTGACTAGAGGGGGGTGAATAGGCAACTAACAATTTTTAAGCTTTTCTTTAACAATTTAAACCTTGCAGCAAAATAGGTTGACTAGATATGCAACTATGTGGACAACCTATATGATGCAATGACAACTAGCACACAAGCAAGCAATAGATACAACACAACTAAGCTTGCAAAAGTAAAGGCACGAAATAACCAAGAGTGGAGCCGGTGAAGACGAGGATGTGTTACCGAAGTTCCTTCCTTTTAAGGGGAAGTACGTCTCCGTTAGAGCGGTGTGGAGGCAAAATGCTCCCCAAGAAGCCACTAGGGCCACCGTAATCTCCTCACGCCCTCACACAATGCGAGATGCCGTGATTCCACTATTGGTGCCCTTGAAGGCGGCGACCGAACCTTTACAAACAAGGTTGGGGCAATCTCCACAACACTTGGAGGCTCCCAACAACACCAGAAGCTTCACCACAATGGAGTATGGCTTCGAGGTGACCTCAACCGTCTAGGGTCCTCAAACACCCAAGAGTAACAAGATCCGCTAGGGATTAGTGGGGGAATCGAATATCTCTTGGTGGAAGTGTAGATCGGGCCCTTGTCACCCAATCCCGAGCAAATCAACAAGTTTGATTGGCTAGGGAGAGAGATCGGGCCAAAATGGAGCTTAGAGCAACAATGGAGCTTAGAGATAGAAGAGGTAGTCAACTAGAGGTAGGAGACGCCCCTTTTATAGTCATGGAAAAGATCCAAGCGTTATCCACATGATCAGCGTGCGACATGCGGTACTACCGCTCCAGGAGCGCGGTACTACCGCAAGGCCACGCGGTACTACCGTGGAGGGCCACGGTACTTCCGCGGCAGCAGCAGAGGCCGGGACTTGCCTGACTGAGTGCACTACTACCGCTTGCGTGGTACTACCGCTCCCCCTTGAGGTACTACCGCAAGGCAGGAAAGTCAAAGCCAACGAAGAGCGCGGATGAAATAAAATACATCCGTGCCTACTTCCGCTAAAAATGAAACAGTGCAAAAATCCGACGCAGTACTACCGCGCACGAGGCGCGGTACTACCGTGGAGACGCGGATGTAAAAAATTACATCTGCTCCTACTACCGTGACTCAGCGGTACTAGGCATGAGGGCCACGGTACTACGACTCCGGGGGAGCGGTACTACCGTGGCCTCCCGTGGTACTACCGCGCAGGACGTGCGGTACTACCGTGAGGGCGTGGATGTAAAAAATTACATCCGCCCCTACTACCGTACCGGAGCAGCACTAGGCCTGGGAGCCACGGTACTAAGGCTCCAGAGGAGGGGTACTACCATGACCCCCAGCGGTACTACTGCAGGTGCTTGCGGTACTACCGCTCCATAGAGCAGTACTACCGCAAGTACAGCAGTAGACGTCAGATTAAGCACAACTAGGATAACGGAGAGATGCTCCAAAGTGCAAGGGAAAGGAAGGACATGTGTACGTGTTGATTCCACCCAAACCTTTCCGACGCGGACCCCCTCTTAATAGTACGGCTCTCCTACGACTCAAATCCACCAAAGAGAAACGTAGAACAACGCCGTCTTCAATAGTCTTCGAGGGGCACCGAATCGTCTCGTGCCTAGAGATGAAGTGTCTGAGAAACTAAAGGCACACGATTAGTCCGCAAAAGCATTGTCATCAATCACCAAAACACTTAAGGGATAAATATGCTCTTACAGTCGGTACCTTCATGCATATCAATCAAAGTATCCCAAATTTCGTTTGCATTCTCAAGACGGCTGATTTTGTTGAATTCTTCGGGGCACAATCCATTGAAGAGGATATCACAAGCTTGAGCATTGTATTGTAGCATCTTCAACTCTTCCGCGGTAGCTTCATGGTTCGGTTCTCTCCCATCAAATAATTCACCTTGCAAGCCAATACACACAATAGCCCAAACGGCGGGGTTATGTCCAAGAATATACATTTTCGTCTTATGCTTCCAATTAGCAAAATTAGTACCATCAAAGTAAGGACCTCTATGGTGGTAATTTCGCTAGACGCCATACTCTCCTAGGTTGTGAAACCAAGGCTATGACTACCAAAAGCTATGGAAATCAAAGGAAATGGAGACCAAAGCTCTGATACCACTTGTAGGATCGAAAGTATGTCTAGAGGGGGGTGATTAGACTACTTGACCAAATAAAAATCTAGCCTTTTCCCAATTTTAGTTCTTGGTAGATTTTAGCAACTCAGCACAAGTAAAGCAATCAACCTACACATGCAATTCTAAGAGTGTAGTAGTGGAATGTTAAACAATTGCATATGAAGGTAAAGGGGAGGAGTTTGAGAGGCAAACGCAATTGGAGACACGGATGTTTTTGTCGTGGTTCCGATAGGTGGTGTTATCGTACATCCACGTTGATGGAGACTTCAACCCATGAAGGGTAACTACTGCGCGAGTCCATGGAGGGCTCCACCCACGAAGGGTCCACAAAGAAGCAACCTTGTCTATCCCACCATGGCCGTCGCCCACGAAGGACTTGCCTCACTAGGGTAGATCTTCACGAAGTAGGCAATCTCCTTGCCCTTACAAACTCCTTGGTTCAACTCCACAATCTTGTCGGAGGCTCCCAAGTGACACCTAGCCAATCTAGGAGACACCACTCTCCAAGAAGTAACAAATGGTGTGTTGATGATGAACTCCTTGCTCTTGTGCTTCAAATGATAGTCTCCCCAACACTCAACTCTCTCTCACGGGATTTGGATTTGGTGGAAAGAAGATTTGAGTGGAAAGCAACTTGGGGAAGGCTAGAGATCAAGATTCATATGGTAGGTGTCGGTGTCAAAACCGGCGGATCTCGGGTAGGGGGTCCCGAACTGTGCGTCTAGGCGGATGGTAACAGGAGACAAGGGACATGATGTTTTACCCAGGTTCAGGCCCTCTCGATGGAGGTAAAACCATACGTCCTTCTTGATTAATATTGATGATGTGTGTTACAAGAGTAGATCTACCACGAGATCAAGGAGGCTAAACCCTAGAAGCTTGCCTATGGTATGATTGTTGTTCGTCCTACGGACTAAAGCCATCCGGTTTATATAGACACCGGAGAGGGCTAGGGTTACACAGAGTCGGTTACAATGGTAGGAGATCTACATATCCGTATCGCCAAGCTTGCCTTCCACGCCAAGGAAAGTCCCGTCCGGACACGGGACGAAGTCTTCAATCTTGTATCTTCATAGTCTTGGAGTCCGGCCGATGATGATAGTTCGGCTATCCGGACACCCCCTAGTCCGGAACTCCCTCAGTAGCCCCTGAACCAGGCTTCAATGACGACGAGTCCGGCGCGCATGTTGTCTTCGGCATAGCAAGGCGGGTTCTCCCTCTGAATAATTCATAGAAGATTGTGAGTACCAGGATAGTGTCCGGCTCTGCAAAATAATTTCCACATACCACCGTAGAGAGAATAATATTTACACAAGTTCAATCTGCTGACGTATTTCGTGGCATGACGTCACACCTCTACCAAGCCTTTACTCGAATCATTTTTATTGTACCACCTCAGCGCGTTTAGCGAAGCGGTTTCCTTGGCACGTCTTGTCGAAGCAGAGATCGTGTTCCCCTTATCCCGGGATTCCCATCAATACGGACGTGGGTAACCCAACCGCGCCATTGATTGCGGCGCTTGGGAGATAAGCGAGTTTTACCAGGCCGGCGGGGACACATGTTTTTGTCCGCCCATATAAGGGGATAAAGATCCAACCCTTTTACCTGCGCCTTCTTCCTCCTTGGCTTATCCATCTCCGCGAACTCGAGCTCCAGCGCCCAAGTCCGCACTTCTCACCTCAACCTTCTCCAACTATGTCCGGAGCGGGAGGCAAGTGGATGGCCTCCTCCGTCACGGAGGGGCAGATCCAGAAGCTGCGCAATGCAGGATATTTGTCCAGCGACATCGCGCATCGGCTCCCCGACGAGGGAGAGCTCATCCCCACCCCCAGGCCCCATGAGAGGGTAGTATTTCTTCCCCATTTCCTCCGTGGACTGGGCTTCCCACTCCATCCCTTTGTCCGGAGGCTCATGTTCTACTATGGCCTGGATTTCCACGATCTGGCCCCGAATTTCATCCTCAACATCTCGGCGTTTATCGTCTTGTGCGAGGCCTCCCTCTACATCCAGCCCCACTTCAGCTTGTGGCTCAAGACCTTCAGTGTCAAGCCGAAGGTTGTGAAGGGCAGCCAAGCGGAGTGTGGAGGCGCCATGGTGGGCAGGATGTCCCACGTTACTTAGCTTGAAGGCACTTTCGTGGAAACCATCAAGGGGTGGCAATCGGGGTGGTTCTACATCACCGAGCCGCGTGACCCCGAATGGGCAGTGGCCCCCGAATTCAGATCTGGCATCCCCACATGGCTCACCTCCTGAAAAGAGAGCGGTCGGACTTGGGGTGATTCGGAGGAGCTGACCGGACTCCAAGCCTGCGTCCAAAAGCTGGTGGACAAGAAGCTCAAGCTTGTCAATGTGGTCCAGGTCATGCTCATCCGCCAGATTCTCCCGCGCCAACGACGGGGCTTCAACATGTGGGAGTTCGATCCGGCGCAGCACCAGACTTTGAGCGGGCTCTTTGACACTACGTACGAAGATGTATGGAAGGTGCTATTCAAGGGCGCCGAGGCTCCCGCATCCGCTACCGAAGATCGCGGATTCAGCTCGCAGCGTCCAGCTGACGAGGTAAGTGATTTTGTCCTTTACGGGATGCTTGTTTTCCATAGTTTGACTCTATGCGGGATCTAAACTCCCTTTCCTTTGACAGGACTGGCTGAAGAAGGCCGAACAGGCTATCTGTCCGGCCCCATTGCCAGAGGACCCAGCGGACGCCCGCTTAGCGGGGCTGCTGGCTCCGGCACCCCACGTGGTGCCAGAGAAGAAGGCCAAGAAGAAGGTCACGGGGACTCGGAAGAGTTCCCGTTTTCAGGTGCTATCGGATGATGAATCCGAGGCCGACTCCTCCCACCAAGGCGAGGAGGAGAAGAAGAAAGCCTTTCCCCCAGCGGGGGGAGGGAAGAAAAGGAAGGCCTCCCCAACAAGGGACGCCGAAGGGTCCAAGAAGGGAAAAACTCTTCCCCCGTACTGCTCTGCCAACGCCAGTGACAACGATCAGGACTGGCCTCCAAGGGCCAAGCCCCTGGCGAGATCGTAAGTATCCGAATTCCCGAATAACTTCAAGGTTTTTCTTTTTCGCCACATAATGTCTTTCTAATGCCGCATACAACCCTGCAGTCCGCCCAAGGATGATCTTCCCGCTTCATTGAGTGGGTCCTTAGGTGCGTCGGATATGGATTCTCTTCCGACTGCCTCCACCCCCCGTGACACGGACGATGCCGAGGTGGGATCCCAGGAAGGGACCCACCAGGAGGAGGAGGCCCCGGAGGTGTCGCAGGACAACCTCCCGGACTTTGCACCGGACTCGGCCCCGGAACCCACAATGGCTCCGGAGTCTGGTGGGCGACCCCTTCATAAGAAGGGCAAGACCACGACGCCGGCAGCCTCCGTCCAACCGGAGGCGCCGGATAACTTGCTGGAGGCGCTCAATGGCGCCTCCATTGAAGAGGATAGTGCGGTGATTCAGAAGGTTCAGCTCGCCAAGAGCAGGCTGACCGAAGCCTGCAGCAGCCTTCTAACAGGCTTTAAGGTAAGAATTTCGATATATATAAAATGGTACCGCATAGACAGTAGCCCCTGATGCTCGGTTCGGTGTTCGGAAAGAAAAGCCGGACTGAGGATCTAAAAAGATATACGCATGAGTCATAAAAAATATGTCAATATGGGATTGCAGGCTGCGCTGCTGACCTCTGCCGCACTGACTGCGGAGGTCAATACTTTGAAGGAAAGCCTCGAGCGGTCCGAGAACGAGCTCGGCCGTGCCAAGAAGCAGCTCGAGGACAAGGAAGGTGAGTAACACCTTATTAAAATTGTACCTTACAGAAAAGGATTTTGGTTGCCAAAAGAATGACAAGGATAACGTGGGTATTGCAGGGGCCACTAACGAGGTGGCGACCCTGAAAGAGGCGGTGGCCGCAGCCAAACGCAATGCGGCCGCGGAGCGCACCGAGCGAGAGAAGCAGGAGGCGCGGGTGGCGGAGGTACAGCAAGAGCTCTAGGATCTCGTGAAAAAACATGAGAGCCTGGAGCGTGACTCGGAGACTCGAGAGTCTGAGCTTGCAACGGCTCTTGAGAATGCTAAAGCCGCTAAGGCCGAAGCCTACAAGGCCCTCCAGGAGATTGAGGCGGTGAAGAAAATAGCAGCGGGTAAGGCATTTTTCATGCAAAGTAAGCATGTGAGTGTTAATTACCTGTTGCTTACCCGAATTCGGAGCTCTCCAGGAGCGTTCGCAGATCTTCCTCGCAGCGTGTCCGATGATGCCGTGTTCTACCGGGCCAAGGAGGGGAGCTCGACGGAGAAGGTCTTCTGGT
Source organism: Triticum dicoccoides (assembly GCF_002162155.2). NCBI lineage: Eukaryota > Viridiplantae > Streptophyta > Magnoliopsida > Poales > Poaceae > Triticum > Triticum dicoccoides. The sequence continues at coordinate 96,539,876 of NC_041387.1, forward strand.
CTCAGTATGCTGAGGCCGGACATCCGGTGCCCCTTAGCGACCAGCTGAAGCAGCTGGTCGAGCTCCACAAGGCGGCCGAATAGGCCATGAAGGGCCTCATAGTTCGGCTGTGGCCTAGGGAGGCCATGCCTGGGAGCTACTTTGGCCTGGTGCGGCGGCTGGTGGATGCGTGCTCGTGGGTTGAAGTCATCAAGCACTCCGCCTGTATTGAAGGTGCCCGTCAGGCCCTTGCCCGCGCAAAGGTGCACTGGGGCAAGATGGATGCCCAGAAACTCGTGATGGACCCGCCACCAGAGGGCAAGGAGCATCGCACGCCCGAGATGTATTATAAGAGTGTGCTGAAGGGCACCCGCACTATTGCGGGTGAGTGCTCCAAAGATGTAATATTTGAGTAGACTCGCCTTTTGTTATCTTGTGCGCTGAAAACTTAGTTCATATGCGCTAAGCAACGCTTGTTAATTTAAAATATTACCTTCTGTGCGGTTGTTTATCAAATCTGAGAGATGGCAAGTCGTCGGCTTCAGCTCCCATGCCACGAGTGCTGGGGTGTTCGGGATAAACTTGAGCACTCTTGTTCCCATTTTTGGGTCCATCTAGGGAGGCGCTCAACACAGCGAACAAGGCAACCGGACTTATAATGCTTGAACACTCTCACTTAGCCATAGAATTCTATAATTTTAAATTTCGTCGAAGCCCCTAGTCTTCGGAAGGCTGAATTTGGGGCGCTATCCATGCCTGGGCCGGACAAGATCCGGCTCCTCACTCTAAGCGGCATAAGTCTTTAAGGACTCGCAAAAAACCTCTCGAACAGCGACCGGCTCTCGCCTCATCATGACGGTCAGTTTTAGCTTTCTCCACTGAGGCGTTAACCCAGCTCAACTGGGGCGCAATCACAGTGGTTCTCCCAGTGCTACCTTAGCCGATACAACGGAACGTAAGGTACCAAAACATGGGAGCCGGGCAAACCCAACTATTGACCCAAGACATGATTCGGAGCCGATGCATATAATGCTATAAGTTCGGGGTGCCGCACTTGTGAAAGTGTTCGGACTTATCACACCATGATGCGGGAAACATAAGCCCCTGGTGTGTTTTAACCGTACCAAAGTGTACGGATGCGACATGTCGTAAATGAACATATGTATAAAAAAGAAATGCACTTGGAAGCAAAAAGGTGTTGCATTACTTATTCAAGAAAATTTGCTGTGAGTGCAGAATGATACAAATGGTGCGATAAGCAAGGGATGGGACTGTTAAACATGTCCCCTTCCAGGGGTAGGCTACGGAATGGTGCGTAAAACGGATTAAATGCTCATAATGGAGACCACCTGGATATTCGTTGTAGCCTTTATCCTTCCCTGGCTGTTGCATCATGAGTTCGGCAGGTCTGCTGCCGGACAGGGCCTCTGACGAACGGAGTCCTGTGAGTAAAAAAAGAAAAAGAAGAAGAAAAAAAGGAACGACACACTTGAGAGCCCCTAGTGTGGTTGAGCCGCAGTCTGGGCCTATCGTGGTCGCGCCCCTCTCCCCATGCCCATGGTATCTTCAGAGTGTAATGGTGTACGTGAAGGATCTGTCTTGACGTTTCAAAGGGGCTGGGGTTGGGGCCGCACTGCTACGTGTGCTCGGAACGTGCCAGGTGGTCTTGTTGTATATTACTCCGGGCGCGCTTAGCTGTGTCCGGCCGCTTAACGGCCGGACTCGAGAACTGCCTTAAGAGGCTGCATTGTGGTTCTGCTGCGAGAGCCGCTGTATGTTCCTCCGTTCGGAGAGAACGTTTAGTGTTTCCGTTGACCGTGATGACTCCTCGAGGGCCTGGCATCTTGAGCTTGAGATATGCGTAGTGCGGCACCGCGTTGAACTTTGCAAACGTGGTGCGTCCGAGCAGGGCATGATAGCCGCTGCGGAATGGAACTATGTCGAAGATTAACTCCTCGCTCCGGAATTATCCGGGGATCTGAAGACCACTTCCAGTGTAACTGAGCCTGTACAATTGTCTTCTACACCTGGTATGACGCCTTTAAAGGTCGTCTTGGTAGGTTTGATCCTTGAGGGGTCTATGCCCATTTTGCGCACTATGTCCTGATAAAGCAGGTTCAGGCTGCTGCCGCCGTCCATTAGGACTCTGGTGAGGTGAAATCCATCGAGGATTGGGTCTAGAACCAATGCGGCGAATCCGCCATGGCGGATGCTGGTGGGGTGGTCCCTACAGTCAAAAGTGATCGGGCAGGAGGACCATGGATTGAACTTCGGGGCAACTGGCTCCATCGCGTATACATCCCTTAGTGCACGCTTCCGCTCCCTTTTGGGTATGTGCGTTGCGTAGATCATGTTCACCGTTCGCACCTGTGGGGGGAAACCCTTCTGTCCTCTATTGTTCGGCGGTCGGGTCTCTTCCTCGTCATCGCTGTGCAGCCCCTTGTCATTGTTTTCGGCAATTAGCTTGCCTGCTTGTTTGAATACCCAACAGTCCATGTTGGTGTGATTAGATGACTTTTCGGGGGTGCCGTATATCTGGCACAAGCGGTCGAGTATTCGGTCCAAATTGGACGGACCCGGGGTAGTTCTTTTGAATGGCTTTTTCCGCTGACCGGGTTTAGAGCCTCTGAATCCGGCATTGACTGCCATATCCTCACTATTGTCGCTGTTAATGCGGCGTTTGTTTTTGTTACGACGCGACCTGCCATTACGGTCCTTGATATCCGGACTGCCAAAAATTTTGCTGAGGTTGTTGCTGCGTGCTAGCCAGCTGTCTTCACCCGTGCAGAAGCGGGTCATGAGTGATGTGAGGGCTGCCATGGATTTCGGCTTTTCCTGTCCCAGGTGCCGGGCAAGCCACTCGTCGCGGATATTATGCTTGAAGGCTGCAAGGGCCTCCGCATCCGGACAGTCGACGATTTGGTTTTTCTTGGTTAAGAACCGTGTCCAGAATTGTCTGGCCGATTCGTCTGGCTGCTGAATTATGTGGCTTAGGTCATCAGCGTCTGGTGGTCGCACATACGTGCCTTGGAAGTTATCAAGGAATGCGGCTTCCAGGTCTTCCTAACTCCCAATTGACTCTGCTGGCAAGCTGTTAAGCCAATGTCGGGCTGGTCCTTTAAGCTTGAGGGGGAGATATTTGATGGCATGAAGATCGTCACCGCGGGCCATGTGGATGTGAAGGAGATAGTCTTCGATCCAAACCGCGGGGTCTGTTGTGCCATCGTAAGATTCAATATTCACGGGTTTAAACCCTTCGGGGATTTGATGATCCATTACTTCGTTTGTGAAGCATAGTGGGTGTGCGGCGCCTCTGTACTGGGCGATATCACGACGGAGCTCAAAAGGGCTTTGTCTATTTTGTTCGGCCCGGCCGGACTTACTGTGTCCGGCGCGACGGTTGTCGTCATGTGTCATGGGGCGCCCACGCGATCCATAGATCGATCTTGATTGTCTTGCCCTATCCTCCAATATATCTCGCAAGTCCGGAGTGTTCCCCTGTGGCCTTGTGCTTTTCGAGCGATGTCGGGGTACGGGTTTAGTGAAGGGCCTAGAGGCCTCTCTGTCGCGACCACGGGGTGGTCGGTCAGCCGTATTGTCTCCTGGTGATGCGGGTTCATACGCCTCCTCCTCTAATCGGGGGAGCAGCTTGCGTTTAGGGTAGCTTTTGGAGGGGCGTTCGAGCTCATGTTCTTCGGCCGCGAGGACTTCAGTCCATCTGTCGGCTAGCAGATCTTGATTAGCTCTAAGCTGTTGCTGCTTTTTCTTGAGGCTGTTCGCCATGGCCATAAGCCTGCGTTTAAAACGCTCTTGTTCGGCGGGATCCTCAGGCACGACGAATTCATCGTCGTCGAGGCTTGCCTCGTCTCCGGAGGGAGGCATGTAATCCTCTACCTCTTCTTCTGCCGCTCTCTCATGAGGGCTGGCGTCTCCGTCCTCCTGCGCTGGATCTTGCTGGAGTGGGTTGTCTTTGGCACTGTCCGGTGTATTATTATCTCCGATGCTGGAGTCTTCGTTCTTGCTGTGGCGGGATTTAGAGCGGCGCCGCTGATGCCGGCGCTTGGGCTGTTTCTTGGAGGGGTCATCCTCCGCTGCCACTTCGCCATTCCCATCCTTTGGGATATCCACCATGTATATGTCATATGATGAGGTGGCTTTCCAGTGCCCGGTAGGCGCTGGTTCTTGGTCGTCTCCGGCATCGTCATCCATATCGTCGATGTCTTCGGAGTCGTAGTCTAGCATGTCGGTGAGATCATCGATAGTGGCTACCAAGTGGGTGGTGGATGGGCTTTGAATTTCTTCGTCGTCCGCATCCCAACCGTCCTGGCCGCAGTCCGGCCAGGACTCTCCTGATAACGAGAGATACTTTAGCGAACTCAAGATGTCGCCAAAAGGTGAGTGTTGAAAGATGTCTGCCGCGGTGAACTCCATGATCGGCGCCCAATCGGATTCGATTGGAGGGGGCGCGGGAGGTTCGGAGTCCGGCAAGGAGTCCGGCTCCTCGGAGTCACGAGCTTCATGAGGGACAAGGTCAATGTTCGGCTCTATCGCCGTAGAGGTTACAGCCCCCGAGGCGGTGTCTAGCCATCCGTCCTCGACCCACGCAGCCGGCTCCGAATTGAAGATCGGAGGGGGTTCGAGTGCGGCCTCCAAGGTACTGTCCGGCTGCAGAGCTAAATCATGCTCGCCGTGACAGTGCGACACGCTTGGCTGTGGCTCGAATCCATCGAGGATCAAGTCCCCGCGGATGTTAGCCGTGAAGTTCAAACTTCCGAACCTGACCTGACGGCCAGGGGCGTAGCTTTCGATCTGCTCCAATTGGCCAAGCGAGTTGGCCCGCAGTGCGAAGCCGCCGAATACGAAGATCTGTCCGGGGAGGAAGGTCTCACCCTGGACTGCATCGTTGATGATGATCGAAGAATCCATCGAGCCTATCGGTGACGACACAGAGGAACTCTCAATGAAAGCACCAATGTCGGTGTCAAAACCGGCGGATCTCGGGTAGGGGGTCCCGAACTGTGTGTCTAGGCGGATGGTAACAGGAGACAAGGGACACGATGTTTTACCCAGGTTCGGGCCCTCTCGATGGAGGTAAAACCCTACGTCCTGCTTGATTAATATTGATGATGTGTGTTACAAGAGTAGATCTACCACGAGATCAAGGAGGCTAAACCCTAGAAGCTAGCCTATGGTATGATTGTTGTTCATCCTACGGACTCAAGCCATCCGGTTTATATAGACACCGGAGAGGGCTAGGGTTACACAGAGTCGGTTACAATGGTAGGAGATCTACATATCCGTATCGCCAAGCTTGCCTTCCACGCCAAGGAAAGTCCCATCCGGACACGGGACGAAGTCTTCAATCTTGTATCTTCATAGTCTTGGAGTCTGGCCGATGATGATAGTTCGGCTATCCGGACACCCCCTAGTCCGGAACTCCCTCAGTAGGAATGGAATATCTTGGTCTCAACACATGAGTAGGTGGTTCTCTCTCAGAAAATGTATGTTGGAAGTGTAGTCATGTTCTGATGGCTCTCTCCATGAATGAAGAGTGGGTGGAGGGGTATATATAGCCTCCACACAAAATCTAACCGTTACACAAAACTTACCAATCTCGGTGGAACCGAATCGTGAAACTCGGTCGGAACGATTTAGCGAATAATGTGACCATTAGGATTTCCGATGGGACCGACGTGCAACTCAGTAGGACCGATATGGTTAGGGTTAGGGCATAACATAATCTCGGTGAGACCGATTACACAAACTCGGTGGGACAGATTTTGGTAATAAGCTAACCAGAGAGTTGGTCAGGCAAACTTGGGACCGATTCGCTCGTCTCGGTTGGACCGAAACGTTACGAAAGGGAAACAGAGAGTTTGCATTGCAATCTCGGTGGGACCGATCGCTCATCTCGGTTGGACCGAAACGTTACGAAGGGAAACAGAGAGATTGCAATCCCATCTCGGTGAGACCGAGATCCCTATTAGTGAGACCGATTTGACTAGGGTTTGTGGCAGTGGCTATGACATCTGAACTCGGTGGCGCCGGATAGAAAGCATCGGTGGGGCCGAGTTAGATTTTTGGTTTGGGTCATATGTGGATGTGAGAAAGTAGTTGAGGGCTTTGGAGCATATCACTAAGCATTTTCAGCAAGAAAGCCATTAAGCAACACATCATCCCTCCTTGATAGTATTGGCTTTTCCTATAGACTCAATGTGATCTTGGATCACTAAAATAGAAAACATGTAGAGTGTTGATCTTGGAGCTTGAGCCAATCCTTTGTCCTTAGCATCTTGAAGGGGCTCCACATCCTTTAGTCCATGCCACTCCATTGTTGAACTTGTCTGAAATATACTAGGTAAAAGTGTTAGTCCAACAAGAGATATGTTGACATTAATTACCAAAACCACCCAGGGAGCACTTGTGCTTTCACCTACCCCTCTACCTCCTCATCTCTCGTAGTGCTTGGCGAAGCTCTGCTGGAGTGCCACGCTCCTCCATCACCACCACGTCGTTGTGCTGCTGCTGGACGGAGTCTTCCCCAACCTCTCCCTCTCTTCTTGCTGGATCAAGACACGGGAGACGTCACCGGGCTGCAAGTGTGTTAAACGCGGAGGCGCCGTTCTTCGGTGCTTAGATCAGATTCAGCCGCGATCTGAATCGCTTCGTGAATGACTCCACCGACCGTGTTCTTGTAACGCTTCCGCATCGCGATCTTTAAGGGTATGAAGATACACTCCCCTCTCTCTTGTTGCTAGAATCTCCATAGATTGATCTTGGTGATGTGTAGAAAATTTTCAATTTCTGCTACGTTACCCAACAGTGTCTACGTACCCTTGTAGATCGAAAGCGGAAGTGTTTGACAACGCGGTTGATGTAGTCGAACTTCTTCTCGTTCCGACCGATCAAGCACCGAACGTACGACACCTCCGAGTTTTGCACACGTTCAGCTCGATGACGTCCCTCAAACTCTTGATCCAGCAGAGTGTCGAGGGAGAGTTGCTTCAACACGATGGCGTGGTGACGGTGATGGTGAAGTGATCTGCGCAGGGCTTTGCCTAAGCACTACATGAATATGACCGGAGGTGTAAACTGTGGAGGGGGGCACTGCACATGGCTAGGAATCAATGTTGTATGTTCTAGCGGTGCCCCCCACATATATATAGGTGGGAGAGGGAGGGGAGCAGCAAGGGGTTCCCCAAGTAGGAGGGTTCCTACTTGGGCGCCTCCTCCAAGTCGGCTTCCCTCCTTCCATAAGTATCGGAGGGGGAACGAAAGAGAGAGGGGGGGGAGGCCGAATCCTCCCCTTTCCTTCTCCCTTCCCTCCTTTCCTTCTCCTCCTATTTCGGCCTATATGGGGGCGCACCAGCCCCTTGTGGGCTGGTCTATCCCTCTCTTGGCCCAATAAGGCCCATATATCTGCTGGGGTTGCCCGGAACCCCTTTCCGGTGACCCGATATGTCCCTGGTACCCCCGGAACACTTCCGGTGTTTGAATACTATCGTCCTATATATCAATATTTACCTCTCGACCATTTCAAGACTCCTCATCATGTATGTGACATCATCCGGGACTCCGAACAACATTCGGTCACCAAATCACATAACTCATATAATACAAATCGTCACGTGCGGACCCTACGGGTTAGAGAACTATGTAGACATGACCGAGACACCTCTCCGGTCAATAACTAATACCGGAACCTGTATGTTCATATTGTCTCCCACATATTCTACGAAGATATTTATCAGTCGAACGTTATGACAACATATGTTATTCCCTTTGTCATCGGTATGTTACTTGCCCGAGATTCGATCGTCGCCATCCTCATACCTAGTTCAATCTCGTTATCGGCAAGTCTCTTTACTCATTCCGTAATGCATCATCCTGCAACTAACTCATTAGTTACTTTTCTTGCAAGGCTTCTTATGATGTGCATTACCGAGAGGGCCCAGAGATACATCTCTGTGAAGGAAATATGCCCTAGAGGCAATAATAAAGTTATTATTTATTTCCTTATATCATGATAAATGTTTATTATTCATGCTAGAATTGTATTAACCGGAAACATAATACATGTGTGAATACATAGACAAACATAGTGTCACTAGTATGCCTCTACTTGACTAGCTCGTTTATCAAAGATAGTTATGTTTCCTAGCCATGGACAACAAGTTGTCATTTGATTAATGGGATCACATCATTAGGAGAATGATGTGATTGACTTGACCCATTTCGTTAGCTTAGCACTTGATCATTTAGTATGTTGTTATTGCTTTCTTCATGACTTATACATGTTCCTATGACTATGAGATTATGCAACTCCCGTTTACCGGAGGAACACTTTGTGTGCTACCAAACGTCACAATGTAACTGGGTGATTATAAAGGACCTCTATAGGTGTCTCCGAAGGTACATGTTGGGTTGGCGTATTTCGAGATTAGGATTTGTCACTCCGATTGTCGGAGAGGTATCTCTAGGCCCTCTCGGTAATGCGCATCACTATAAGCCTTGCAAGCAATATGACTAATGAGTTAGTTGCGAGATGATGTATTATGTAACGAGTAAAGAGACTTGCCGGTAACGAGATTGAACTAGCTATTGGATACCGACGATCGAATCTCGGGCAAGTAACATGCCGATGACAAAGGGAACAACGTATGTTGTTATGCGGTTTGACCGATAAAGATCTTCGTAGAATATGTGGGAGCCAATATGAGCATCCAGGCTCCGCTATTGGTTATTGACCGAGAATAGTTCTAGGTCATGTCTACATAGTTCTCGAACCCGTAGGGTCCGCATGCTTAACGTTACGATGATGGTTTTATTATGAGTTTATATGTTTGATGTACCGAAGGAGTTCGGAGTCCCGGATGAGATCGGGGACATGACGAGGAGTCTCGAAATGGTCGAGACATAAAGATCAATATATTGGACGACTATATTCGGACTTCGGAAAGGTTCCGAATGATTCGGGTATTTATCGGAGTACCGGAGAGTTACGGGAATTCGCCGGGGAGAAGTATTGGGCCTTATTGGGCCATACGGGAAAGAGAGAGGGGCTGCCTAGGGCAGGCCGCGCCCCCCCCCCCAAGGCCTAGTCCGAATTGGACTAGGGGGAGGGGCCGCACCCCCTCCTTCCTTCCCTTCTCTCTTCCCCTTCCTTCTCTCCTACTCCTACTAGGAAAGGTGGAGTCCTACTCCCGGTGGGAGTAGGACTCCCCCCTTGGGCGTGCCTCCTCCTCCTTGGCCGGCCCTCCTCCCCTTGCTCCTTTATATACGGGGGCAGGGGGGCACCCCATGACACACAAGTTGATCTACGTGATCGTTCCTTAGCCGTGTGCGGTGCCCCCCTCCACCATATTCCACCTCGGTCATATCATCGCGGAGTTTAGATGAAGCCCTGCGCTGGTAGAACATCATCATCGTCACCATGCCGTCGTGCTGACGGAACTTATCCCCGACACTTTGCTGGATCGGAGTCTGGGGATCGTCATCGAGCTGAACATGTGCTGAACTCGAAGGTGCCGTACGTTCGGTACTTGGATTGGTCGGATCGTGAAGACGTACGACTACATCAACCGCGTTGTCATAACGCTTCCGCTTACGGTCTACGAGGGTACGTGGACATTACTCTCCCCTCTCATTGCTATGCGTCACCATGATCTTGCGTGTGCATAGGAATTTTTTTGAAATTACTACGTACACCAATAGTGGCATCCGAGCCTGGTTTTATGCGTAGATGTCATATGCACGAGTAGAACACAAGTGAGTTGTGGGCGATACAAGTCATACTGCTTACCAGCATGTCATACTTTGGCTCAGCGGTATTGTGAGATGAAGTGGCCCGGAGCGACATTACGCGTACGCTTACGCGAGACTGGTTTCACCGTTACGAGCACTCGTGCTTAAAGGTGACTGGCGGGCGTCTGTCTCTCTCACTTTAGTTGAACCGAGTGTGGCTACGCCCGGTCCTTGCGAAGGTTAAAACAGCACCAACTTGACAAACTATCGTTGTGGTTTTGATGCGTAGGTAAGAACGGTTCTTGCTCAGCCCATAGCAGCCACGTAAAACTTGCAACAACAAAGTAGAGGACGTCTAACTTGTTTTTGCAGGGCATGTTGTGATGTGATATGGTCAAGACATGATGCTAAATTTTATTGTATGAGATGATCATGTTTTGTAACAGAGTTATCGGCAACTGGCAGGAGCCATATGGTTGTCGCTTTATTGTATGCAATGCAATCGCCCTGTAATGCTTTACTTTATCACTAAGCGGTAGCGATAGTCGTAGAAGCATAAGATTGGCGAGACGACAATGATGCTACGATGAAGATCAAGGTGTCACGCCGATGACAATGGTGATCATGACGGTGCTTCGAAGATGGAGATCACAAGCACAAGATGACGATGGCCATATCATATCACTTATATTGATTGCACGTGATGTTTATCTTTTATGCATCTTATCTTGCTTTGATTGACGGTAGCATTATAAGATGATCCCTCACTAAAATTATCAAGAAGTGTTCTCCTTGAGTATGCACCGTTGCGAAAGTTCTTCGTGCTGAGACACCACGTGATGATCGGGTGTGATAGGCTCTATGTTCAAATACAACGGGTGCAAAACAGTTGCACACGCAGAATACTCAGGTTAAAATTGACGAGCCTAGCATATAACAAATATGGCCTCGGAACACAGAGACTGAAAGGTCGAGCGTGAATCATATAGTAGATATGATCAACATATTGATGTTCACTGTTGAAACTACTCCATCTCACGTGACGATCGGACATGGTGTAGTTGATATGGATCACGTAATCACTTAGAGGATTAGAGGGATGTCTATCTAAGTGGGAGTTCTTAAGTAATATGATTAATTGAACTTTAATTTATCATGAACTTAGTCCTCGTAGTATTTTGCAAATTATGTTGTAGATCAATAGCTTGCATTGTTGCTTTCATATGTCTATTTTGATATGTTCCTAGAGAAAATTGTGTTGAAAGATGTTAGTAGCAATGATGCGGATTGGATCCGTGATCTGAGGTTTATCCTCATTGCTGCATAGAAGAATTATGTCCTTAATGCACCGCTAGGTGACAGACCTATTGCAGGAGCAGATGCAGACGTTATGAACGTTTGGCTAGCTCAATATGATGACTACTTGATAGTTTTGTGCACCATGCTTTATGGCTTAGAACCGGGACTACAAAAACGTTTTTGAAACGTCATGGAACATATAAGATGTTTCAAGAGATGAAATTGGTATTTCAGACTCATGCCCGTGTCAAGAGGTGTGAGACCTCTGACAAATACTTTGCTTAAAAGATGGAGGAGAATTGCTCAACTAGTGAGCATGTGCTCAGATTGTCTGGGTACTACAATCGCTTGAATCAAGTGGGAGTTAATCTTCCAGATAAGATAGTGACTGATAGAGTTCTCTAGTCACCATCACCAAGTTAGTAGAACTTTGTGATGAACTACAGTATGCAACGGATGACGAAAACGATTCCCGAGCTCTTCGTGATGTTGAAATCAATGAAGGTAGAAATCAAGAAAGAGCATCAAGTGTTGATGGTTGACAAGATCACTAGTTTCAAGAAAAGGGCAAAGGGAAAGAAAGGAAACTTCAAGCAAAATGGCAAGCAAGTTGTCACTACCGCAAAGAAGCCCAAAGCTGGACCAAAGCCTGAAACTGAGTGCTTACACTGCAAAGAAAATGGTCACTGGAAGCGGAAATGCCCTGAATTTTTGGTGGATAAGAAGGATGGCAAAGTGAACAAGGATACTTTGATATACATGTTATTGATATGTACTTTACTAGTGTTTATAGTAGCCCCTGAGTATTTGATACTTGTTCGGTTGCTAAATATTAGTAACTCGAAACAGGAGTTACGGAATAAACAGAGACTAGTTGAGGGTGAAGTGACGATGTGTGTTGGAAGTAGTTCCAAGATTGATATGATCATCATCACACTCTCCCTACACTTTTGAGATTTGTGTAGAACCTAAATAAATGTTATTTGGCATTTGCGTTGAGCATGAATATGATTTGATCATGTTTATTGCAATACGGTTATTCATTTAAAGCTAGAGAATAATTGTTGTTCTATTTACATGAATAAAACCTTCTATGGTCATACACCCAATGAAAATAGTTTATTGGATCTCGATCGTAGTGATACACATATTCATAATATTGATGCCAAAAGATGCAAAGTTAATAATGATAGTGCAAGTTATTTGTGGCACTGCCGTTTGGGTCATATCGGTGTAAAGCGCATGAAGAAACTCCATAAAGATAGATTTTTTGAATCACTTGGTTATGAATCATTTGATGCTTGCGAACCGTGCCTTATGGGAAAGATGACTAAAACTCCGTTCTCCAGAACAATGGAACGAGCTACTGACTTATTGGAAATAATACATACCGATGTATGCGATCCGATGAGTGTTAAGGCTCGTGGCAAGTATCGTTATTTTCTAACCTTCACAGATGATTTGAGCAGATATGGGTATATCTACTTAATGAAACATAAAGTCTGAAATAGTTGAAAAATTCAAAGAATTTCAGAGTGAAGTGGAAAAATCATCGTAACAAGAAAAATAAAGTTTCTACGATCTGATCGTGGAGACGAATATTTGAGTTATGAGTTTGGTCTTCATTTGAAACAATGTGAAATAGTTTCGCAACTCACGCCATCTGGAACACCACAATGTAATGGTGTGTCCGAACGTCGTAATCATACTTTACTAGATATGGTGCGATCTATGATGTCTCTTATCGGTTTACCACTATCGTTTTGAGGTTATGCATTAGAGACAACTGCATTCACATTTAATAGGGCAACATCTAAATCCGTTGAGACGACACCGTATGAACTATGGTTTAGCAGTAAACCTAAGCTGTCGTTTCTTAAAACTTGGAGTTGCGATGCTTATATGAAAAAGGTTTTCAACCTGATGAGCTCGAACCCAAATCGGAGAAATGCGTCTTCATAGAATACCCAAAGGTAACTATTGGGTACACCTTCTATCACAGATCCGAAGGCAAGTTATTCGTTGCTAAGATGGATTCTTTCTAGAGAAGAAGTTTCTCTCGAAAGAAGTGAGTGGGAGGAAAGTAGAACTTGATGAGGTAATTGTACATTATCCCTTATTGGAAAGTAGTTCATCACAGAAATCAGTTCCAGTGATTCCTACACCAATTAGTGAGGAAGTTAATGATGATGATCATGAAACTTCAGATCAAGTTGCTACCAAACCTCGTAGGTCTTCCAGAGTAAGATCCGCACCAGAGTGGTACGGTAATCATGTTCTAGAAGTCATGTTACTAGGCCATGATGAACCTACGAACTATGAGGAAGCGATGATGAGCCCAGATTCCGCGAAATGGTTTGAGGCCATGAAATCTGAGATGGGATCCATATATGAGAACAAAGTGTGGACTTTGGTTGTCTTGCCCGATGATCGGCAAGCCATAGAAAATAAATGGATCCTCAAGAGGAAGACGGACACTGATAGTAGTGTTACTATCTACTAAGCTCGACTTGTTGCGAAAGGTTTTCAACAAGTTCAAGGTATTGAATACGATGAGATTTTCTCACTCGTATCGAAGCTTAAGTCTGTCTGAATCATGTTAGCAATTGCCACATTTTATGAAATCTGGCAAATGGATGTTAAAACTGCATTCCTTAGTGGATTTATTAAAGAAGAGTTGTATATGATGCAACCAGAAAGTTTTTGTCAATCCTAAAGATGCTAACAAAGTGTGCAAGCTCCAGCAATCCATCAATGGACTGGTGCAAGCATCTCGGAGTTGGAATATACACTTTTGGAAAGACCTGTATTTACAAAAAAGTGAGTGGGAGCACTACAACATTTCTGATAAGTATATGTGAATGACATATTATTAATTGGAAATGGTGTAGAATTTTCTGGAAAGCATAAAGGAGTGTTTGAAAGAAGTTTTTCAAAGAAAGACCTCGGTGAAGTTGCTTACACATTGAGCATCAAGATCTATATAGATAGACCAAGACGCTTGATAAGTTTTTCAATGAGTACATACCTTGATAATTTTTTTGAAGTAGTTCAAAATGGAACAGTCAAAGAAAGAGTTCTTGCCTGTGTTGTAAGGTGTGAAGTTGAGTAAGACTCAAAACCCGACTATGGCAGAAAATAGAAAGAGAATGAAAAGTCATTCCCTATGCCTCAGTCATAGGTTCTATAAAGTATGCTATGCTGTGAACCAGACCTATTGTATACCTTGCTCTGTGTTTGGCAAAGGAATACAATTTTGATCTAATAGTAGATCACTGGACAGCGGTCAAGAATATCCTTAGTGAGGACCAAGGAAATACTTCTCGATTATGGAGGTGATAAAAGAGCCCGTCGTAAAAAGTTACATCAGTGCAAGCTTTTACACCGATCCAGATGACTCTAAGTCTCAATCTGGATACATATTGAAAGTGGGAGCAATTAGCTAGAGTAGCTCTGTGCAAAGCATTGTAAACATAGAGTATTTGCAAAATACATACGACTCTGTAATATGACAGACCCGTTGACTAAACTTCTCTCACAAGCAAAACATGATCATACCTTAGTACTCTTTGGGTGTTAATCACATAGCAATGTGAACTAGATTATTGACTCTAGTAAACCCTTTGGGTGTTGATCACATGACGATGTGAACTATGGGTATTAATCACATACAGATGTGAATATTGGTGTTGAATCACATGCTGATGTGAACTAGATTATTGACTCTAGTGCAAGTGGGAGACTGAAGGAAATATGCCCTAGAGGCAATAATAAAGTTATTATTTATTTCCTTATATCATGATAAATGTTTATTATTCATGCTAGAATTGTATTAACCGGAAACATAATACATGTGTGAATACATAGACAAACATACTGTCACTAGTATGCCTCTACTTGACTAGCTCGTTTATCAAAGATAGTTATGTTTCCTAGCCATGGACAAAAGAGTTGTCATTTGATTAACGGGATCACATCATTAGGAGAATGATGTGATTGACTTGACCCATTCCGTTAGCTTAGCACTTGATCGTTTAGTATGTTGCTATTGCTTTCTTCATGACTTATACATGTTCCTATGACTATGAGATTATGCAACTCCCGTTTACCGGAGGAACACTTTGTGTGCTACCAAACGTCACAACATAACTGGGTGATTATAAAGGAGCTCTACAGGTGTCTCCGAAGGTACATGTTGGGTTGGCGTATTTCGAGATTAGGATTTGTCACTCCGATTGTCGGAGAGGTATCTCTAGGCCCTCTCGGTAATGCACATCACTATAAGCCTTGCAAGCAATGTGACTAATGAGTTAGTTGCGAGATGATGTATTACGTAACGAGTAAAGAGACTTGCCGGTAACGAGATTGAACTAGCTATTGGATATCGACGATCGAATCTCGGGCAAGTAACATGCCGATGACAAAGGGAACAACGTATGTTGTTATGCGGCTTGACCGATAAAGATCTTCGTAGAATATGTGGGAGCCAATATGAGCATCCAGGTTCCGCTATTGGTTATTGACCGAGAATAGTTCTAGGTCATGTCTACATAGTTCTCGAACCCGTAGGGTCCGCACGCTTAACGTTACGATGACGGTTTTACTATGAGTTTATATGTTTGATGTACCGAAGGAGTTCGGAGTCCCGGATGAGATCGGGGACATGACGAGGAGTCTCGAAATGGTCAAGACGTAAAGATTGATATATTGGACGACTATATTCGGACTTCGGAAAGGTTCCGAGTGATTCGGGTATTTATCGGAGTACCGGAGAGTTACGGGAATTCGCCGGGGAGAAGTATTGGGCCTTATTGGGCCATACGGGAAAGAGAGAGGGGCTGCCTAGGGCAGGCCGCGTGCCCCCCCCCAAGGCCTAGTCCGAATTGGACTAGGGGAAGGGGCCGCACCCCCTCCTTCCTTCCCTTCTCTCTTCCCCTTCCTTCTCTCCTACTCCTACTAGGAAAGGTGGAGTCCTACTCCCGGTGGGAGTAGGACTCCCCCCTTGGGCGCGCCTCCTCCTCCTTGGCCGGCCCTCCTCCCCTTGCTCCTTTATATACGGGGGCAGGGGGGCACCCCATGACACACAAGTTGATCTACATGATCGTTCCTTAGCCGTGTGCGGTGCCCCCCTCCACCATATTCCACCTCGGTCATATCATCACGGAGTTTAGGCGAAGCCCTGCGCCGGTAGAACATCATCATCATCACCACGCCCTCATGCTGACGGAACTTATCCCTGACACTTTGCTGGATCGGAGTCCGGGGATCGTCATCGAGCTGAATGTGTGCTGAACTCGGAGGTGCCGTACGTTCGGTACTTGGATCGGTCGGATCGTGAAGACGTACGACTACATCAACCGCGTTGTCATAACGCTTCCGCTTACAGTCTACGAGGGTACGTGGACATTACTCTCCCCTCTTGTTGCTATGCATCACCATGATCTTGCGTGTGCGTAGGAATTTTTTTGAAATTACTACGTTCCCCAACACTCTGATCGGAGTGACAAATCCTAATCTCGATCTATGCCAACCCAACAAACGCCTTCGGAGATACCTGTAGAGCATCTTTATAATCACCCAATTATGTTGTGATGTTTGATAGCACACAAGGTATTCCTCCGGTATCCGGGAGTTGCATAATCTCATAGTCGGAGGTATATGTATTTGCCATGAAGAAAGCAGTAGCAATAGAACTGAATGATCATAATGCTAAGCTAACGAATGGGTCTTGTCTATCACATCATTCTCCTAATGATGTGATCTCGTTCATCAAATGACAACACATGTCTATGGCTAGGAAACTTAACCATCTTTGATTAACGAGCTAGTCAAGTAGAGGCATACTAGGGACACGGTGTTTTGTCCATGTATCCACACATGTATCAAGTTTCCGGTTAATACAATTCTAGCATGAATAATAAACATTTATCATGAATAAGGAAATATAAAACAACAACTTTATTATTGCCTCTAGGGCACATTTCCTTCATTGTCGTCGGGCGGGTGAGTAGTGAACTTGCACCAAGCAAGGGTGGGGTGCCAGATTGTCCTAGAGAAGACACATCCAACTAGGAGAAGGTGGGTGTCTTCGGGGTCCTGATCATAGAGGACACAACACGATGGGTGGGCCAACCCTCTCTTCGCGAGTCTTTCGACTGTCCGGCATCTTCTTGCTTTGCAAGCCAAAGGGAGATTTTGATCTTCAAGGGTGCCCACCCCTCCCACTTAAGCCACCAATCGGAGTCGGGGGATGGACCCATGGAACAACGTACAATAGCATGAGGCGGCAGAGTATGCTACGTTGTCCGTCCAGCGCTAAGGGATGGTGTCTGGGGCGGAGGAGAGGGTGACCAGACAAAGGCATCTCCAAAGGTCGACGTATTCAACCGTGGCAAGGACACCAAGAGCTCCTCGGATGTCGCGGATCCAATCCCGGTTGAGGATGCTGTCATGAACCAGAAGCTTGTTCTGAATGCGTCGGGGGACGAGCTTGTAGAGGGTGGGGGCGATCTCGCCGATCGATTTGCCATCTAGCCAATGAACTGACCAGAAGTGGCATGTCTTCCCATTGCCCAACATGCAAACGGTGGAAGCGCAGAAGATGTCCCGAGTAGCAACGTCCTCCGGCAAAGGCAAATGGTGCCATGGTCGGGAAGGATCGGTACCCGAAGCCATAGCCAGCGAACCCTGAGAGATATGCTAGTGCAGTGGATGTCGCCGATGCCGAGCCCTCTTAGATCAAGTGGGTAACAAACCTTGGGACAATTGACCGGCCAGTTACCTAGACGCGCCTTCTTACGATCATGCCAGATGAAGTCCCGGATTAAGCGGGTGACGAGCTTTAGGATGTAGGTGCAATCGCCATGGCCAAGAGCAAGTGGAACAATATGGCAGATAGAACGTGTCACATGAGGGAAAGACGCTCGATGTCGGTGTCAAAACCGGCGGATCTCGGGTAGGGGGTCCCGAACCGTGCGTCTAGGTGGATGGTAACAAGAGACAAGGGACACGGTGTTTTTACCCAGGTTCGGGCCCTCTCGATGGAGGTAAAACCCTACTCCTGCTTGATTAATATTGATGATATGGGTAGTACAAGAGTGGATCTACCACGAGATCAGAGAGGCTAAACCCTAGGGGATAGCCTATGGTATGATTGTTGTTCGTCCTACGGACGAAAACTCTCTGGTTTATATAGACACCGGAGAGGTCTAGGGTTACACGGAGTCGGTTACAATGGGAGGAGATCTTCATATCGAATCGCCAAGCTTGCCTTCCACGCCAAGGAAAGTCCTATCCGGACACAGGACGAAGTCTTCAATCTTGTATCTTCATAGTCCGGGAGTCCGGCCAAAGGTCATAGTTCGGCCATCCGGACACCCCCTAATCCAGGACTCCCTCAATAGCCCCTGAACCAGGCTTCAATGACGACGAGTCCGGCACGCAAATTGTCTTCGGCATTGCAAGGCGGGTTCCTCCTCCAAATATTCCATAGAAGATGTTGAACACAAGGATAGTGTCCGGCTCTGCAAAATAAGTTCCACATGCCACCGTAGAGAGAATAATATTTGCGCAAATCTAATCTGCTGACGTACTCCGCAGCGTGACATCACGCCACGGCCAGGCCATTATTTGTTTCACTGTTCCACCTCCGCGCGTTTAGCGAGGCGGTTTCCTTGGCATGTCTTGTCAAAGCAGAGATCGTGTCCCCTTATTCCGGGATTCTCATCAATACGGGCGTGGGTAACCCAACCACGCCATTAACCGCGACGCTTGGGAGATAAGCGAGTTTTATTAGACTGGTGGGGGCTCATAGTCTCGGCCGCCCATATAAGGGGATAAGGATCCACCCTTTCCATTCACGCCTTCTTCCTCCCTTGCTTGTCCATCCGCGCACTCGAGCTCCAGCGCCCAGGTCCGCACTTCCCACCTCGACCTTTCTCCAATCATGTCCGGAGCGGGAGGTAGATGGATGGCCTCCTCCGTCATCGAGGGGCAAATCAAAAAGTTGAGGAAGGTCGGATACTTGTCCGACGACATCGCACACCGGATTCCCGAGGAGGGGCAACTCGTCCCCACCCCTAGGCCCCATGAGAGGGTCGTGTTTCTTCCCCATTTCCTCCACGGACTGGGCTTTCCCCTTCACCCGTTCGTCCGGGGGTTCATGTTCTACTATGGCCAGGACTTACACGATCTGGCCCCGAACTTCATCCTCAACATTTCGGCGTTCATCGTCGTATGCGAGGCCTTCCTCTGCATCCAGCCTCACTTTGGCCTATGGCTGAAGATCTTCAGCGTCAAGCCGAAGGTCGTGGGCGGACGTCAAGCGGAGTGCGGAGGCGCCATGGTGGGCAAGATAGCCAACGTCACATGGCTCGAGGGCGCCTTCGTAGAGACCATCAAAGGATGGCAATCGGGGTGGTTCTACATCACCGAGCCACGTGGCCCTGAATGGGCAGCGGTCCCCGAATTTCGATCCGGCATCCCCACCCGGCTCACATCTTGGAAGGAGACGGGCCCATCATGGGGTAGTCCGGGAGAGGTGACCGGACTCCAAACCTGCGTCCGAGACCTGGTGAACAAGAAGGTTAAGCTTGTCAACATAGTCCAGGTCATGCTCTTCCGCCGGATTCTTCCGTGTGAACGACGGGCCTTCACCTTGTGGGAGTTCGACCCGACCCAGCACCAGACCATGTCCCGACTTTTCGACACAAAGCACGAGGACGCCTGGAAGGTGCTATTCAAGAGCTCCGAGGCCTCCCCACCCATCACCGAGGATCACAGATTCTGCGCCAAGTGCTAAGCCACCGAAGTAAGCTCGTCCTTAGTCTTTCTCGGGACACTTTATTTTCATGGTTTGATTTCATGCGGGATCTAAACTCCTGCTCCTTTGACAGGACTGGAAGAGGACATCCGGGCAGTTTGACTGTCCGGCCCCTTTGCCCGAAGGCCCAGCAGACACGCGCTTGACGAAGCTGCTGGTTCCGGCACCTCACGTGGTGCGGAGAAGAAGGCCAAGAAGAAGGCCACGGGGACCCGAAAGAGTTCCCGGTGCATGGTGGTGTCGGATTCATCGCCCGACAACCCCGAAGCACCCTCCGCCTCTGAGGACGAGGAGGAGGAAGAAGAAGAAGAAGCCTCTCCCCCTCCAGCGAGGGGAGGAAAGAAAAGGGAGGCCGCCCCAACTGGGGGGGCAGAGGGTCCAAGAAGGGGAGGACCCTTCTGCCGGACTACGCCTCCGATGCCGAAGACGGCGGGGAGGAATGGCCATCCAGGGTCAAGCCCCTAGCAAAATCGTAAGTATCCGGATACCAGAATAACTTATGGTGCTCCTCTGATGTATGGCACCTTCTGACGCTGAATTCAATTATGTAGTCCGCCCCGGGCTCAGCTCGGCTATTCGTCGAGCGGCTCCCTGGACTCGTCGGATGTGAACAACGCTTCACTTCCGACGGCCTCCTCCCCTCTCCCTACAGACGACACTGAGGTGGAGTCCCAAAAGGGGCTAAACCAGGAGGAGGTGGTTCTGGAGGCGCCACAAGGAGACCTCCTGGACTCCAGGCCCAAAGGGGGCAAAACCCCAGAGGGATCTAAGTCCGGCCCTGGGCCGGACACCGCTCCAAAACCAACATCGGTTCCAGAGACCGGCAGGCGGCGCCTTCGCAAGAAAGGCGTGTCTTCGACGCCGGCGGCCTCCGTCCAACCGGAGACGCCGGACAACTTGCTGGAGGCGCTTAACGGCGCCTCCATCGACGAGGAGCACCACACTGTTATGAGTGCGGTGATTCAGAAGGTTCAGTCCGCCAAGAGCGGAATGACAGAAGCTTGTACCAGCCTGCTAACAGGCTTCGAGGTATGTAAAACATATAAAAATGTTACCGCATAGACAGTAGCCCCTGATGCTCAGTTCGGTGTTCAAAAAGAAAAGCCGAGCTGAGGATCTAAAAAGATATACGCAGGAGTCTAACATAAATGTGTCAATATGGGAATGCAGGCTGCGCTGCTGACCTCTGCCGCACTGACTGCGGAGGTCGATACATTGAAGAAAAGTCTCGAGCGGTCTGAGAACGAGCTCGGCCGTGCCAAGAAGCAGATCGAGGACAAGGAGGGTACGTAATACCTTATGTAAATGTATATAGAAATACCTGGTTGCAAATAATGATAGGACCAACATGAATGTTGCAGGGACCACAACAGAGGTGGCGACCCTGAAGGAGGCGGTGTCCAAGGCCGAAAACAGTGCGGCCTTGGAGCGCACTGAGCGAGAGAAACAGGAGGCGCGGGTGGCGGAGGTACGGCTAGAGCTCCAGGCCCTCGTGGAGAAACACGAGAGTTTGGAGTGTGACTCGAAGACTCGAGAGTCCGAGCTTGCCTTGGCTCTTGAGAGTGCCAAAACTGCTAAGGCCGAAGCCCAGAAGGCCCTCCAGGAGATCGAGGCGATAAAGAAGATAGCGGCGAGTAAGGCATTCTTTATGCAAAGCAAGCATATAAAAGTGAATTATCTGTTACTTACCCGAATCCGGAGCTCTCCAGGAGCGTTCGCCGATCTGCCTCGTAGTGTGTCTGATGCTGCCGCGTTCTACCGCGCCGAGGAGGGGAGCTCGACGGAAAAGGTGTTCTAGTATCAATATGCTGAGGCCGGACATCCGGTACCCCTGAGCGACTAGCTGAAGCAGCTGGTCGAGCTCCACAAGGTGGCCGAACAGGCCATGAAGGGCCTCATAGTTCGGCTGTGGCCAGGAGAAGCCATGCCTGGGAGCTACTTTGGTCTGGTGCGGCGGCTGGTGGACGCTTGTCCCTGGATTGAAGTCATCAAGCGCTCCGTCTGTATTGAAGGTGCCCGTCGGGCCCTTGCCCGTGCTAAAGTGCACTGGGGGAAGATGGACGCTGAGAAGCTTGTGACGGACCCGCCACCGCTGGGCAAGGAGTATCGCATGCCCGAGATGTATTATGAGGGCGTCCTGAAGGGTGCCCGCATTATAGCGGGTGAATGCTCCAAAGATTTAATTTTGAGTAGACTCGCATCTGTGATCCTATGCGCTGAAAACTTTGTTCATATGCGCTAAGCAACGCTTGTTAATTTAAAATATTACCTTATGTGCGACCGCTTATTAAATCTGAGAGATGCAATTCGTCGGCTTCTGCCCCCATGCCACGAGTGCTGGGGTGTTCGGGATAAATCTGAGCGCTCTTGTTCCCATTCTTGGGTCCATCTAGGGAGGCGCTCAGCACAATGAACAAGGCCATCGGGCTTATAGTGCTTTATCACTCTCACTTAGCCATAGAATTCTATAATTTTAAATTTCGGCGAAGCCCCTAGTATTCGGAAGACCGAGTTCGGGGCGCTATCCACGCCTGGGCCGGATAAATCCGGCTCCTCGCTCAAAGCGGCATAAGTCTTTAAGGACTCGAAAAACCTCGCGAACAGCGACCGGTCTCTCGCATTATCATGATAGTCAGTTTTAGCTTTCTCTACTGAGGTGTTAACCCAGCTCAACTGGGGCACAATTGCAGTAGTTCTCCCAGCGCTACCTTAGCCAACATTGCGGAACATAAGGTACCAAAACATGGGAGCCGGGCAAACCCAACTATTGACCCAAGACATGATTCGGAGCCGATGCATATAGTGCTATAAGTTCGGGGTGCCGCACTCATGAGAGTGTTCGGTCTTCTCACACCGTATTATGGGGTGCTAAAGCCCCTGGTGTATTGGCCGTACCAAGTGTACGGTTGCAAAATGTCATGACTGAACATATTTGTATAAAAATAGATGAATACAATAATAGATAATAGCTATATATTGTTTATTAAAGGGGGTTGCTATGAAAGCAGAATGATACAAGTAGTGCGGTAAGCAAGGGGTGGGATTATTTGACATATCCCCCTCCAGGGGCAAGCTGTCAGACCTTTAAGTAAAACGAGTACTTAGCTCGTTATAGAGACCACCTGGACATTTGACGTGGCTTGTGCTCTCCCTGGCTGTTGCATCGTGTGTTCGGCGAGTATATTGCCGGACAGGCCTTCCGGATAGTTGGGTCCTGAAATAAATAAAAAAAGAAACGGCAGAATAGGGAGCCCATAGTGCGGTTAAGCCGTATTCTGGGAGTGTCGTAGTTGTGCCCCTCCCCTTATGCCCATGGTATTTCCAAAGCATAGTTATGTACGCGTGGTACCGCTATCGCCATCTGGCGAGGGTTGGGGTTGGGGCCGCACTGCTATGCTTGCTCGGAGCGTGCCAGCCGGCTTTGTTGTAGGTTACTTCGGGCGCGCTTGACGTTGTCCGGACGCTTAACACCCGGATTGGGGAATTGCCTTGAAAGGCTACTTTGAACTTCCGCCGCCAGGGCCGCTGTGTGCTCCTCCGTTCGGAGGGAGCGTTCGGTGTTTCCATTTACCGTAATGACTCCGCGAGGGCCTGGCATCTTGAGCTTGAGATATGCGTAGTGCGGCACCGCATTGAATTTTGCGAATGCGGTTCGTCCGAGCAGGGCATGATAGCCACTGCGGAATGAGACTATGTCGAAGATTAACTCTTCGCTTCAAAAATTATCCAGGGATCCGAAGACCACTTCGAGTGTAACCGAGCCTATACAGCTGGCTTCTACACCTGGTATGAATCCTTTAAAGGTTGTCTTTGTGGGTTTAATCCTTGAGGGATCTATGCCCATTTTCCGCACTGTATCCTGATACAGCAGGTTCAGGCTGCTGCCGCCGTCCATGAGGACTCTAGTGAGGTGAAATCCGTCAATGATTGGGTCTAGGACCAATGCGGCGAATCCGCCGTGATGGATGCTAGTGGGGTGGTCCCTTCGATCAAAAGTGATCGGGCAGGAGGACCATGGGTTGAACTTCGGAGCGACCGGCTCCAACGCATAGACGTCCTTGAGAGCACGCTTCCGCTCCCTTTTGGGGATATGGGTTGCGTATATCATGTTCACCGTCCGCACTTGCGGGGGGAAACCCTTCTGTCCTCTGTTGTTCGGCGGCCGGGGCCCCTCCTCGTCATCGCTATGCAGCCCCTTGTCTCTGATTTCGGCACTTAACTTGCATGTCTGCTTGAACACCCAACAATCCCTGTTGGTGTGGTTGGCTGGTTGTTCGGGGGTGCCGTGTATCTGGCATGAGCGATCGAGTATCCGGTCTAAACTGGATGGGCCCGGAGGATTTCTTTTGAATGGCTTCTTCCGCTGACCGGGTTTAGAGCCTCTGAATCCGGCATTAACTGCCGTATCCTCAGTGTTGTCGCTGTTAATGCGGCGCTTGTGTTTGTTGCGACGTGACCTGCCGTTGTTGTCCTTGGTATCCGAATTGCCAGGGCTCTTGGTTATGTTATTGCTACGAGCTAGCCAGCTGTCTTCTCCTGCGCAAAAGCGGGTCATGAGTGTCGTTAGGGCTGCCATAGATTTCGGCTTTTCCTGTCCTAGATGCCGGGCGAGCCATTCGTCTCGGATGTTGTGCCTGAAGGCTGCAAGGGCCTCGGCGTCCGGACGGTCGACTATTTGATTCTTCTTGGTTAGGAACCGTGTCCAGAATTGTCTGGCCGATTCCTCTGGCTGCTGGATTATGTGGCTGAGGTCATTGGCGTCTGGTGGTCGCACATAAATACCCTGGAAGTTGTCCAGGAACGCGGATTCCAGGTCCTCCCAGCAACTAATTGACTCTGCTGGTAGGCTGTTAAGCCAATGCCGAGCTGGTCCTTTGATGGCGGGAGGTATTTGATGGCGTGTAGATCATCACCACGAGCCATGTGAATATGAAGGAGATAATCCTCGATCCATACCGCGGGATCTGTTGTGCCATCATATGATTCAATGTTTATGGGTTTAAAACCCTCGGGGATTTGATGATCCATTACTTCGTCTGTGAATCATAGTGGGTGTGCGGCGCCCCTATACTGGGCTATATCGCGACGCAGCTCGGATGAGCTTTGTCTTCTGTGTTCGGCCTGGCCGTATTTATCATATCCGGCGTGAAGGTGATCGTCACGTGAAGTAGGGCGCCCACGCGATCCGTAGATAGATCTTGTTTGCCTTGCCTTATTCTCTAATATGTCTCGCAGGTCTGTTGCGTCTCCCCGCACTCTGGTATTTTTTGAGCGGTGCCGGGGTGCGGCTTGGGTCAAGGGCCTGAAGGCCTCTCTGTCGCGGCCACGGGGTGGCCGATCGGGCGCATCGTACGCTGGTGATGTAGGTTTAGTTGCTTCCTCCTCAAGTTGGGGTAGCAGCCTGCGCTTTGGGTAGCTCTTGGAGGGGCGTTCAAGTTTATACTCTTCGGCCGCCAGGACTTCGGTCCATCTGTCGGCTAGCAAGTCTTGGTCAGCTCTAAGCTGCTGCTGTTTTTTCTTGAGGCTGCTTGCCATGGCCATAAGCCTGCGTTTGAAACGCTCTTGTTCGACGGGATCCTCTGGCACGACGAATTCGTCGTCGTCGAGGCTTGCCTCATCTTCGGAGGAAGGCATATAATTGTCGTCCTCGACCTCCCTGTCCGCAGCTCTCTCCTGAGGGCTGGCTCCTTCATTTTCCTGCGTTGAATCCTGCTGGAGGGGGTTGTCTTCAGCACTGTCCGGCGTGTTGTTATCTCCGGTGCCAGACTCGCCATTTTTGCTTTGGCGGGATTTAGAGCGGCGCCGCTGACGTCGGCGCTTGGGTTGCTTCTTGGAGGGGTCGTCCTCCGTTTTTTCATCGCCATCCCCTGCTTTGGGGGTGTCCACCATGTATATGTTATATGACGAGGTGGCTTTCTAGTTCCCTATAGGTGCTGGTTCTTGGTCGTATCCTTCATCGGCGTCCATACCATCGATGTCTTCGGAGTCGAAGTCGAGCATGTCGGTTAAATCATCGACAGTGGCTACAAAGTGGGTGGTGGGTGGGCTTCGAATTTCTTCGTCGTCCGCATCCCAACCATGCTGACCATAGTCCGGCCAGGGCTCTCCTGACAAAGAGAGAGACTTTAGTGAATTCAGGATATCACCGAAGGGCGAGTGCTGAAAGACGTCTGTGGCGGTGAACTCCATGATCGAAGCCCAATCGGGTTCGATCGGAAGAGGTGCGGGAGGTTCGGAATTCGGAACGGAGTCCGGCATCCTGGAGTCATAGGCCTCGCAAAGGACTAGGCTGGTGTTCGGCTCTATCGCCGTAGAGATTGCGGCTCCTGGGGTGGCGTCCAGCCGTCCGGCCCCAACTGACGCAGTCGGCTCCGAGCTAATGGTCGGAGCGGGCACCTGAGCGACGCTCTGGGCGTTGTCCGGCGGCAGAACTAAATCATGCCCCTCGTGACAGTGCGGCGTGCCCGGCCGTGGCTCGAATCCGTCGAAGATCAAGTCCCCGCGTATGTCGGCCGTGTAGTTCAAACTTCCAAACCTGACCTGGTGGCCAGGGGCGTAGCTTTCGATCTGCTCCAGATGGCCAAGTGAGTTGGCCCGTAGTGCGAAGCCGTCGAATACGAAGATCTGTCCGGGGAGAAAAGTCTCACCCTGGACCGCGTCGTGGTTGATGATCGAAGAAGCCATCGGGCCTAAAGGTGACGACACAGAGGAACTCTCAATGAAAGCACCAATGTCGGTGTCAAAACCGACGGATCTCGGGTAGGGGGTCCCGAACTGTGCGTCTAGGCGGATGGTAACAGGAGACAAGGGACACGATGTTTTTACCCAGGTTCGGGCCCTCTCGATGGAGGTAAAACCCTACTCCTGCTTGATTAATATTGATGATATGGGTAGTACAAGAGTGGATCTACCACGAGATCAGAGAGGCTAAACCCTAGAAGCTAGCCTATGGTATGATTGTTGTTCGTCCTACGGACTAAAACTCTTCGGTTTATATAGACACCGAAGAGGGCTAGGGTTACACAGAGTCGGTTACAATGGAAGGAGATCTTCATATCGAATCGCCAAGCTTGCCTTTCACGCCAAGGAAAGTCCTATCCGGACACGAGACGAAGTCTTCAATCTTGTATCTTCATAGTCCGGGAGTCCAACCAAAGGTCATAGTCCGGCCATCCGGACACCCCCTAATCCAGGACTCCCTCACTCGCCACGGGTGATGAGGGATGCTTGCCAGGTGCCCAGCCGCTCTGCAATCTTGTCGACTAGGGGCATGAGCACCGAGGAGGGGACTTTGCACACCGATAGTGGAAGCCCAATATAGGTTATGGGGAAGGCAGCAACAAGGCAGGTTAGGGACTCGCCAACACGCAGGGACACATCCAGAGGGCAACATATGAGGGTAACCAGGCACTTGGCGAAGTTGGTGTTCAGGCTAGATGCCTTGCCAAACAGGTGAAAAATGGCGCACACTACTTGAAGATCGCGATCGTCGAGATGACAAAATATGACGACATCATCCGTGAAAAGGGAGATGGTACATACTGTGCGTCTAGTGGTGAGGCGTTGCAGCACCCCGTGCAAAACGACCCGCTGCACCATGGTGTTGAGTACGTCAATGACGACGACGAACAACATAGGCGAGATGGGGCCACCTTGCCGTAAGCCGCAGGCGTGATCAAATATATATTTTTAATTTTAGTTCTCATATTTTTAATCCATAATTCATGTCCATGAATCAAATTGGCAGGCAATTGCCGCAGCAAGTGGGGGTTGTCCTAGCTCCTATAGTTGCAATTGGATCCATAGTCCTTGCACCGAAAAGAGTTATTCAGAGGAGTGAACAAAGCAGAAGAAAAAGGTGAGTCATTCCGTTCCTCCTCCTACCACCAGCACCAGGTCTCTGTTTCTCCAGTCTCCCCACCGTCCTCCCTCATCCCAAATCGAACCGCCTCCCCGTCGCATCGATCCCAATCTGACCACCCCCAAAACCCTAACCCTCACTCGCCTCCTAGCACGGCGGCGAGTCACGGCGGCGGAGGCTTGAGATGGCTGCGCGGGCGTAAGCATTTCGGAGGCGATCGCGGAGGTGGGGGCTTCCTGTGACCCGCCAGCGGTCTAGCTGGTGCCGGCCCGTGCCCGTGGGTATGGCGACGTCGTCGTCGGCTAGCGGGGGCGGTGCCGCCGGGGGCGCGCCTGGACTCAAGACTTACTTCAAGACCCCCGAGGGCCGGCATAAGCTGCAGTACGAGAAGACCCACTCCCCCTCCGTGCTGCACTACAACCACAGCTCTGGTGGCAAGACTGTCTCCGAGGTATGAAGGGCGGCGACTCCGCGGTACCGGCGATCGCGTCCCGGGGTTTGCGGTTAGCGCGCGGGTTGGGACGGGGATTGGGATCTCGATGGGTCGCTCGGATGGGATGGGGAATTGAGCTGTGGCGTTGGGTGTTGACCTGATCAGGTGCCGGATTCAGGCGCGTCTATTTTCGCGTATCTGGTTGGGTTTTATTTGGTTTTAGTTAGGGTTTCGGGTAAGTTTTGGATCGTGGCATTTTTGGTCAGGTTACTGTGCTTCTGGTAAGACGGGCGTCCTCTGTTGCAGGTATTAACCGGTGACCATTTATGGAACCTCGCAGTGTGATGAATTTAGAGGGGTTTCTCGTTTGGGATTCTTACTGTATAAGGGATTGTTTTAGTTATTTGCTTGCTTCGTGATGATCGACTTCATTGCGATTTATATTCCTGTATATTATGAAAAGTTAAGTTTACATCAATATCTTTTGACGATGGCAGATGACAGTGGCATATTTGAAGGAGAAGCCCGTGGGGCAGGGCTCTACACCATCAACACCAAGTTCCAGCAGTGGCATGCGATCTGCAGCTGCGAGACTGCTTGGTACCGGGAATGGGAGCCGGACACTTAGCTTTGCAGGCAGCAACGGTGTCAGCAGGGCTGTTTCAGGGAGCAGCCGTGTGGGTGGCGGCGTTGGTATGTCAACGGGCGTCGGTGGATCTCAAGCTGTGGCGAATTACGATGGCAAGGGAACATACATCATCTTCAATACCGCAGATACACTGTTCATTAGTGATCTCAACTCACATGATAAAGTATTAGTTCCCTTGTCCAATGCATGCCAAAGTTTTACTTACAAATATGCAGCCTTGCGTTTCTCTGATCAAGTTGTTAATTGCACTAGGATCCAGTAAAGTCCATCCACTTCAGCAACTCAAACCCACTTTGTCATGCATTCGACTCGGAGGCCAAAGATGGGCATGACCTGATTGTTGGAGTATGGTCAGGAGATGGTCAGTGCTTTCGTTTTGGAATGCTTTATTCTTAGAATTGAACTCTGTTCTGAGACCGAGACGAGTTATATGTGTCCATTGTGCAGTCTATTCAATGTCATTGAGGCAACAGTTGCAAGATCCTGGAAAGAAGCCTGTTATGTCTCAGCATTTTATCAATAAAGACAAAGATGGAACTGCCAACAGGCATGTTTGCTTCCTTTAAAATAATAATGAAAGTGATAAATTTGTATGAGAATTACCTTACAAGTAACAAACTTTTTCTTCATATTTTTGTTTTATGCCACATTCTGAACACACTATTGTTTTAGGATAACTATGAAAGATGGTCTGATTCGGTGTTTCCTTTTTGTGCATTATTAGATTATTAGAAGTTGTAACTTATAGGAAACTGCTCCTATTATTAATGGATAAGGACTAGGGCCGAAAACTTCATTTGAGCACCTCATTTTGATGGAGCTCAGTCGATAGTGGCAAACATTGTTTTGCTTTATGCCTGGCAACATGCTTTGCATTGCATGTCTTTTAATACTGCCTGATTCAAATTGGCATGTGAGAGATGTCGACATTCCCCTGTTTTGAATATCCCTTAATGCCACCCAACCATGGTGGGTTCGATAGTTGTCCTGTTCCTCTCTTCTTTATGGAGTCTGCGAGGAGGGTTTAGTGTAAGCATCTTCTGTGTGTGTGTGGCGGGGATGGGGGGCTGGTACAAATTGCTGAGGTGATATACAACCCTTAGCTAGTCAGCATCTAAAGCGAATATTTACAAATTGCTGAGGTGATATACATCCCTTGGCTAGTCAGCATCTAAAGCGAATGTTTACAAATTGCTGAGGTGATATACATCCCTTGGCTAGTCAGCATCTAAAGCGAATATTTACACATAGGTTGTGGGACTATCTATATACATGTAAATACTGGTTGAAAAGACATGAATATTTGCAACCAGTTCAACTTTGACTTTACTAGATGCTGTTATTGCAGCCGCTGCACTTGTGTTGCATGGGTTCCAGAGCGTGAAGGCATTTTTGTTGTCAGCAATGCTGATGGGAATCTGTATGTGTATGACAAAGTGAGTGCCTACTGTCATCAAATTTTGTTACAACGTAATCATACTCCATTATGCCAAATCTGAACCAATTATTTTCTATGTTCAGTCCAAGGATGGAAATGCTGACTGGGCATTTCCAACTGTAAGGGATCAAAATCAGCTGATGATTTCACATGCAAAGTCCACTAAGGTATCTTAGGGCACTTGATTTCTGTTTAAATGGTTATGTCATTTGAATTTTTTTTTCTTCACTTCAAAGACGTACAGGCATGGTTATTTATGCTGTCATGTTTAAAGATTTGGTAATAGAGAGGTACTTGTTCTGGAAACTTTTTGAAGGAAATAATTACCACCTGTGCATCTGTGAAAACCGATGGCTAACATGCAGTAGCTGGACTACTAACACAATAATTTGTTTCGCTTGATATCCATGATGTATATATGCTTGTAATATCAGTTTTATAATCATTTTTTAGTTCACTATTGGATTTTATGATCTGTGGTTGTTTATCACTTTGTAACATCCCTCAAAAGGTAGAATGATCCATCCGTCATTTTAAATGTATTGTAGCATTTTAAAAAACTAATGGCAACATTTTCAGCATCAGCATGTTGTAAGTCTGTGTCAAGGATGCTGAACACAAATAAAGTGTGCATACGTCCTTGCAAATATTTGTCAAATCTTGTTTTATTGCACATGAAAGCATTTTGTGGAATATCGTATCCAATATCTTTAAAACACACATAAGTTTGAAAATTCCAACGTCTTCTGATGCTTTATTGAAACACTGCAAAATAGTATGTATGCAAAAACCTTAAGTCAGCTATCGTGCCATTCGAGATAACATTTGCAACAACACAAACTAAATATTGAAATAGCCTTTGCTTGCAAAAGTAGACATAATTGCTACATTATCTTGTGTAACATCTGCAACAATGTAAACTAGATGTTATAACATGCCGGAAAAGAATGTCTGCAACAAAGTATGAGAGTCATGAGGCTTGCCCCACCCATGCGACACAATAACCCTCGAATTACTCTGGTGTAATTCATGTCGGTGAAGTGTATGACAATTTAACATGTATCGGAAACAAGGATGGTACTGTTTAACCTTTTTACATGATTTCTTCGATGACAAGAAAAGTTCCTCTAGGGAAGGGGAACACCACATTTACTTTTGTATAATTAAAGAAGTTCCTCTAGGGAAGAGAACACCACATTTACTTTCCTATAATTAGAGAAGTTCCTCTAGGGAAGCGGAACACCACATTTACATTCCTACAATTAAGTTGATCGTGTGTTTATTTTCTTTGCTATCTCATGGTTGAAATTATGCGACACAAACTTGGTAGATATGTGAGACCACACATAGCCCAGTAGTCTCCATTTCTATATAAACTGTGAAGATAGACCAGTATCCTGGTATTACGGATCATATATGCCCCAGTTGTTGAAGATGGCAGAAAATTAATTTTCCACAAGCTCATTCTCGTGTTCTTACTTTGTAGTTGACGCGTTCAACACAAGCTTCATGTGGTCGAACTGTCCTCACACTTGCTAGTTGACATAGAGCACAGACTGCTTATGCTGGGTCAACCTGCATTGTATTTAGTGCAGTGGTGTTTATCTGTCACATGGTTTTTATTTCGATCATATTAGGAAATGCCAAGTTCTCAAGTAGCAGCACTTTACCAGCAGACCATACTGGAACCAGTACTAAGAACCTGGAAGTTACTATTTTTTGCTATGTTCTTTTAATGCTGCAAAACATTAATTCAAGGAAACTCAAGAAATTCCTGAACATGATGAATTCTAAATTTGTAGCTGCTATCATTGATTATGGGATGTAAATAATGCTGCAGAGCAATCCTACTGCAAGATGGCACATCTGTCAAGGTGCAATCAATGCCATTTCATTTTCGCCGGATGGAGCTTACATGGCAACTGTTGGGCGAGATGGTAAGTTTGTCTAGCCAAGAATGAGAATTGACATGTAATAAAGGTTCCCTGTTGGTGATACATTGTACTTAAGTTGTTCGATTGTATGCAGGTTATTTAAGAGTATTTGACTTCGCGAAAGAACAACTAATATTTGGTGGGAAAAGTTACTATGGTGCTCTTTTGTGTTGCTCATGGAGGTAAACTGCCGATTGCATTTACTGTTACTCTGGTATATGGTGCCAATTTTGTTGCATGCCTGCACCTACCTTTTACTTCCTCCGTCCCAAAATATAATATCATTTTTGACACTACGATACTGTCAAAAATGATCTTATATTTTGGGGCGGAGGGAGTACTAACTAGTAGTTCAGATATGATGTTCACGAAAACATAAACTCATATTTCCTATCTGTTTTGCACAGTTGCATCTCTGCTATTGACCGATTATTCTAGGATTGTGTATGAGTTTACCTCTTGTAATCTTGTTTGATCTGTGAATCACATAACACCATTTGTAAATTACCTTTTTAGATCTTCATAAGAAGCGGCCAATTTTACATATGAAACGGTGCAAGAGAAGTAGCTAAGTGTTGCTGTGATGGATATTCTATAGAAAACTAGTAGAAACATAGTCGGTGACTTGGTGCAGCATGCTTGTCATTTTTTGGATTATATATTAAGTTAATCTTAAACTTCAATCGTTCATCATATAGAATGCAATGTGTCTGCATCTAGAGATGATGTTTGTTAGTTGCTCGATAAGAACTTACAATTGCAGGCTACCAAGTAAGGTTTTTAATTAACGATAAGAAACTGAAGGGACACGGATTGATAGTGGCACATTTTGTACAATTAGCCATGATTTCTGCTGGCGATAAATAGGGGCAAGTTCTTGGAAACACAGCACATGGTTGAAAGTTGAAAGATCTTATACTGAAAGTTTGCCTGATTTGGTTGCTAGCAAATTACTGTCATTATTGATGGTATATACTGTATAATATGGAAGTTCGTTATTGTCCACCTGCTTATCGAAAGTTGTGTTGACTTGGCACTTCTGCTTATGCTTTTGTACATGGATTGACTACCTTGTTATGGCAAGCGTCTGGAATCCCAGCTTTTGAGATGTCATGGAATCAAACTTTAAAGATATCATCGTCTGATACAACATTGCATCAAAATTTCATATTGATACTCAAGGCTCTTTTGGCCTTCTCTGTCCTGACATTGTTGGATTATTTTCTTATTTGGTTTCACAGGAAGTTTGATGAATATCGTGTAACATTCTAAGTAGTGATGTATACTTGCATCCCTTATAACTTTGCATGTAGTCACAACATAGCTAGTCTTGCTTGTACAATTTTCCTGATGTAATTGGATTTATTTGTGCCATTTCACAACAGTTGTGATTTGTGAAGCTAACGTTTTTACCACATAATTGTATAATAGCGTGCCCTTGAAGATGTTAATAATTTGGTTTGTTTGTGCTCTCCTGTTACAGTGCGGATGGAAAATATATATTATCAGGTGGGGAAGATGATCTTGTGCAAGTATGGAGCATGGATGACAGAAAGATGGTTGCGTGGGGCGAGGGGCATACATCATGGGTGCTACTATCATTACAGTTGTTTTTGTTTAGCAGCATATTGATGCTTTTGTCAGAACTTTCTATTTTGATGCAGATCTCCTTTTATGTTTTGCAGGTTAGCTCAGTTGCCTTTGATTCGTACTGGTCCCCCCCAAGTTCTGATGACGCAGGAGAAAATGTCATGTATCGCTTTGGTTCTGTTGGCCAGGTACCAGTAAATATGAATGAACGAATTTTTTAATCTGGGCCTAATTGTAATTTTTATGGTTTTTATTCTAACGGAAATCATAATGATACATCATAGAATAATCTGTTTGTTTCCTGATATACTTGTGATACCGACAAGGATTGAAATGCTAGTGATATCTGAATTTTGTATTGGTTACTTGTTGGGTTGCTTAGGTGACTTGCAGTTGTGAAAAATGAGCATGCTTGCTTCTTGTTCATTAGTATTCTTACCGACTTGATGAATCAAGTTCATGTGTCTCACTAGTTTTTTGGTTAAAAAGTTGTGCTACACTCTGTGCCACTTACCACTTGTTCATGAGGGACTGGGTATCACAAATAAGTTACATTGTATTTCATGTATCTTGAATTCGAAATAGGTTTATTATCTGTTTTGTATATTTATTGTTAAGCTCTGGCGTTGGATATATATATACTCTTGACCAAGTATTACAACTTGAGGTTCCATGATTTTGTCTTGGGCATAAGATGTGCTACTGCCATGTGGTCTATGCTTCAGCTACCATTTAGCATTGCTTTTCCTACTGGGTTAGTACCGGAAATAATGTATTTTCACCTTTGCATGCCCTCAGGACACCCAACTTCTTCTCTGGGATTTGGCAATGGATGAGATTGCTGTGCCACTTCGACATCCTTCCAGCGGCTCCCCGACATTTAGCAGTGGAAGCCCTTCTGCACACTGGGACAGTGCATGTCCTCCTCCTACTGGTGTTCTTCAACCGTCTCCACGGATGCGAGACGTACCTAAGCTCTCACCCCTCGTTGCACACAGAGTACATGCTGATCCCCTTTCTGGCCTAGAATTCACCAGTGAATCGATCGTCACCATATGCCGCGAGGGGCTAATCAAAATCTGGGCCAGGCCACAACACAGTGAAAACAGCCAGCGGCCGAATTCTTCTGAGCTGGCAGCTGGCAATGCCATCTCAAAGGATAAGATGATAACATCACCAAACAAAGCAGGCGCTTCCAGCTCTAGCTTCAAGCAACCATCATCTGTTATTTTCTCATGACCAAAGGCTTCTGCTTGCATTTTTATCATGCTTGCTCAGCCATGGCTACTCATATCTTGTCACTAACGTGGTGATTAGTGATGCAGGGCTTCGCTGGGAAGTCTGCCAGCGACAGAGGCGTGCTTCATAGATGTCTATGTGACAAAAGAATAACGGAACTTGTTCCTGTACAGATACAGATATTGCCCCCAGATGAATAGTACAAGTTTACTGGTTGTTGTTCCATATCATTTGTCTGGTCTTCCATAACATCTCAATGATTAGAGTATGTATCCATTCTTTGCATATTAATGGCATCTTCACTTATTAGGCGCTCTGGAGGGTACAGATCAGATTCCATTTGCCCCCCATAACATTGCTTTCCTGCTTGTGTTATCCATGGAACTGTAAATTACTGTTGTTTATACAATGTTTCTGAATCTCCTTGGGTATTGTATTCCATTTCTTCTTCTTTTGAGTGTTGATTTGTCACTGAATGTAGTCTTATGAGAAACAAAGTGCTCGAGTTGTCCCACACAGGTTTGAGGCAAGTTGACGTTGAGAACATAAGGGAATGCACGACCAAACTGAATTAACATGATTATGTTCTGCTACCTATGTCTATTCTTTCTACTATATAGTATTTCAACTGTGAAATGTGCACCGCTCTCATCCATGAGAGACGAGTTTAAGGTTTTGGTCGTATCAGTGAAATTTGGTTGAGTTGTCGTTGTTGATTCTTTGTTTGGTCTACTGTGATTTTGTGATTTTGGCTGATGGGAACTGTTGGCATTTACTCCCTCCATTCCCAAATACTCCCTCTGTTCGGAATTATAGAACTAATTCCGAACGGAGGGAGTATTTGTCTTTCTAGAGATTTCAACAAGTGACTACATACGGAGCAAAATGAGTGAATCTACTCTCTAAAATATGTCTATATGTATTCGTATGTGGTAGTTCATTTGAAATCTCTAGAAAGACAAATATTTAGGAACGGAGAGAGTATAATGCAAAGCAGGGTAGTTTAGAGTAAGCTAAATACACATTGTGTAGACTCCAAAAACTGACCAGTCTTAAAAATAAACGTGCAAACATATGGACAACTTTGGACACAATTATTAAGTGTCATCCTTATATGTTGGGCGCTATAGGAAAGGCGTCCGCGGTTGCTGGTTGCTCGACGATGTCTTTCTTTCCACTTATTTTGTGGGGGCCGTTTTGTGAGGATGAGTCGCATGTGCCTGACAGGTTATAGGGGTAGTGTGTTGGGTCTTGTGTCCTCATGATATGGGAGTAGTCTGCTTGCATCATGGGATTGTGACTTGGTTGTCTTTCCTGACCAAGTTCGTAACGGTGTTCCGTGAATTAATCGGGTAAATTTCTTCTTCTTAATTAATGGATGAGGCAAAACTTTTGTCTTCGTTTCGAAAAAGAATGTCCAAGTGCATAACTGAATGTTCACTAAAGCATTGTCTTCATTTTTGTGTGGGTTTGACTCCACGCCATGGTTGATCATGTTCCAGATACATGTCCCTCTTACTAGGTCCTCGTATTCATGAAACTTGAGCAGTGTAATTGTAGGGGTAGTGGAGCTAATTGTAGTAGCAGTAGGGATGTCCTCATCAGTATAATTTTTTATCTATTTTAAATGCTTAATCTTGATACCTGAAAACCATATATGCAGACTTATCTCAGAGTATCTTTTGTAACGTCACAATTCCATTGTGTTCGATAAATATTATGTTTGAGTACAAATTTGTAATCAGATTACATTCTGCATGCCTCATTGATTTTCACAGTGATAAGCAGTGATAAGCTTTAAAAAGAATCGCAGAGGTTTACCAAGTAGAGCATACTTACTTCATACTAAAATACACAATGTTTTAGACATGAAAACAATATATCTTCAAATTCAACTTTGACCAATTTCTATATGAATACTGTTACTAAAAGCCTAAATAATTATCAAATGAAAAATCATGTTGAATATAACATAATTTTCATTTGACCATGCTGAATAATTCTCTTATATACCAATAATTAAAGCCACCACTCTTTAGATTGTCATCTCTTTTTGAACAAAATCAATATGTACTTCCTATTTTTTCACCCACCATGCATAAGGAAAAGAACTAAATATACAAGTAAGTTAAAGAAAAATGAATATCCATATCCATCTTGAATTGTTATGATAAATAAACTTAAGCTACCTAACCTTTTTGGAAGCCTTTAAGTTTACGTGAAGACCAAAACATAATGGCTTCACCCTCCTTTTTGAGTGGACAAAATGTTTTGAAATGTATCTTCTAAGAGCACCACAAATTCGGAAGGTATACAACTTGAAAGTGCGTTACGTCGACTAGAGGGGGGGGGGTGAATAGGCGATTTTTAAGAATTCTTCACTGAGGAATTTCAGGGTGAGGAAATTTCTAAACGAAGAACTACTTGCAGCGGAATAAGTACTCAGGTATAAGCATAACAGAGCAACAACATAGTCATCATGATGAAATGAAAGACAAACACAGAGTACAGAAAGCGTAAGCACAGGATAAGCAGGAAGAAGACAAACAGACTGAAGAGATAGGATTGAGGAATTAGAGAAAGTCTTCAGTCAAAGTCTTCAAACAGTAATGATCAGGTACATCAACACATGACTGAGGAAATGAGAGGGTTGAGGAAATAGAACCAATAGGCTTGGTGAAGACAATGATTTGGTAGACCAGTTCCAACTGTTGTGACAGTTGTACGTCTGGTTGGAGCAGCTGAGTATTTAAACTCGAGGACACACAGTCCCGGACACACAGTCCTCGTTGTATTCTCCTTGAGCTAAGATCACACAGACCTCGCCCAACAGTAGTGGTAAGTCTTCATAGGTGACTTACAAACCTTCACAGACTTGGTCACTCGGCAATCCACAATTCCTCTTGGATGCTCAGACCATGACGCCTAACCGTCTGGAGGATACACAGTCCTCAAAGGTAACAAGCGTCGGTTCCACACAGGAACAATCTCTTCAGTGATGCTCAATCACTTTGGGGTTTGTAGGTTTGAGTTTGGGATTTGGGTTTTCCTCACTTGATGATTTTCGCTCAAAGTCCTCGGAGGATGGGATGCTCTCAAATGACAAGTGTCAGTTTCTCTCGGAGCAGCCAACCAGCTAGTGGTTGTAGGGGACGACTATTTATAGCCTAGGAGCCGCCCGACATGATAAGACATAAATGCCCTTGTCTGATATGACCGTTAGGTGGTAGGATATTTTGGGACAGCTGGCGCGCGGCACAACAACGGTCAGATTTGAGGTTCGAATTCCTCAGGGCTATCATGTTCCTCACTGTGTAGGCAATCCGCACTGGCGAATTCCCAACTCCTCAGTCAGAACAAATTCCTCAGAGACCAGAAGATCTTCGTCTCTGTCGCTGAAGAACTTGACTGAACTGATATGAGATTTCCAATGGCTTCACTCGAAGGATTGGGTAGGTGTAGGATTTTGAGATGAGCATCACTTGGAAATATATTTCCTTAGTATTACCTCGACCCCCTTTAACAATACGGTGTTTCCTATGACTCTAGAAGAAGAAAAATGAAACTACGAAAACAAAAGTCTTCACGCTTCAGATTCCTCGCATGAATATCGAAGTCTTCAAGGTCACACCAATTTCTTCACTTTCCAAGTCTTCAGGAAAACCAAAGTCTTCAGCCGAAGACATTCATTTTTAGGGGTCAACTTTCACTGTAAATATCAAACTCCTCATTGACTTATAGAGCCTGTGTATACTCACAAACATATTAGTCCCTTAACCTATAAGTCTTCAATACACCAAAATCACTAAGGGGCACTAGATGCACTTACAATCTCCCCCTTTTTGGTGATTGATGACAATATAGGTTAAGTTTTCAAAGGGGATAAACATATGAATTGAAAGTACTAAATATTGAGGAATTTGATTGCAAGATATAGAAGAACTCCCCCTGAAGATGTGCATAGTGAGGAATTTGCTTTTGAAGCAATGCACGTTTGAAGAGTAGAATCATGGAGAACTCCCCCTATATCTTATAATTCATACACGCATTTAACATATAGTTATGAAGAATTTGAAATGCATGATGAAATATGGTGACAGATGTGATTCAGCATGCGTGCATAATATTAATGAGGAAATAGCATGCAGGAAAACAGAGCAAAAGTATCAGGTCACCATCGGACTTAAGTTTACAACTCAATCAACAAAAGCTTCAGAAGAGCGAGAGTTGCAACTTAATAAAAAACACCCATATATATAGACCCATTTGAAGACTAACTAAAATTTCTCCCCCTTTGTCATAAAATGACCAAAAGGGACGAAAAGTGAGAAGTAATGCCCCTGAAGAATTTCTTCATGAAGTCGATGGAGGAGCGTCAGCGTTGTTGGGGTCGTTTGTTGGAGAAGGGCCTGTCACAGTGTCGTCCAGATCTTCATTTTCACCAGTATCACGGGATGAGGAATATGAACTAGGTACCAGAGAAGGAACTGCAACTTTCTTGAATTTCTTCGGGGGAGGCTTAGCCCAGCCGAAGTCCTGCTTGAAGCCCATCTGCTTGAGATCCTCGTCACCGTAAAGGTGAGACAATATAGCCTAGGTGCGATCAAACACTTCATTAAGGTAGTAATGGTTCTTCTACACTGAATTATATGTGGCAGTCATGTTATGAAGAATTGAACCAAACTGATGTTTTACCATTTGTGATTGCGATCCACCTTTTGATGAAGACTGAGGAGAAGCTCACGATCAGTCATCACCCTTGGAGTTGTTGCCTGAGGACTTTGCTTGGATGCATTAGCGGCAGAATCATGAGTAGCAGAGTCATCATTGGTGGAGTATGAAGCAGCTTTGCGAAACTATCCATCCAATGGTCGAATGCCCTCATCAATAACAATAGTGGCCTTACCCTTTTCATCAGCTGAGGAAAATGTCCGTTTGAGGACTTCAATTGGCGGCAAGTAGCTGCCATGGTTGAGTGTATCAGCTTTGTAGTTGAGTGAAGACCTTGATCTGAGGAATTTCATAATCCAGGGAGCGTAAGGCTTCAACTCAAATGGGGACATTGCAATGTTTGCCAAAGTCCTTATGAAGAAATCATGATAGTTCACGGGAATACCGTGCATGATGTTGAAAAGCAGATTCTTCATGATGCCAACGACTTCTTCATCATTCGAGTCGTGGCCTTTGATTGGACTCAATGTCTTCGTCAGAATGCGATAGACTGTTCTTGGCACATATTGCAATTCCTTCACAAGGAATTTGGTCCTTGAGGCTTGTCCAGGCTTCAATGGCTTCATCAGAACTTGCATGAAATGATCTGACAGCTCAGTTTCAGAATAGATGAGACGTGCACCTTCCAGGGAAGGACTGACAGGCATGGCACGAAGCAATTCAGTGGCCGGTGCCTTATAGTGTGTGTTCTCTGTCATCCAGTCCAACACCCATGAGTTCACATCTTCAACATTGCATGTGATGTGCAGCGTCGCATAGAATTGAAGAATGAGTTCTTCATTCCAATCGCATATGTCAGTGCAGAAATTGAGCAAGCCAGCATCATGAATGGCAGCGAGGACTGGCGCGAAGCAAGGCAGTGATTCCATATCCACGTGAGGAATATGCTCATGGTCGAAGACTTTTTCCTTGTTGAACAACACTGAAGAATAGAAATTTGCTTGACTAGCTGTCCAGAAGCGCTTCCTCCTCAGGCGAGCAGAATCATAGGGATTGTAGTCCGTGAAGAATACATGCTCATTGAAGAATGCATCAGCCTTGAACTTCGGAGTTTTGGAGAATGGATTCTTCGGCTGAGACTGAGGAGTGTCAGTGATCTGAAGAATAACTTCTGGAATGTCAATTTCTGGAGCCGCAGGCTGAGGAATATCTTCTGCTTCAGTAGCAGCCCGGGCTTCCATTTCTTCAGCAGCATTTTCATCAGCATTAGTGGCTGGAATCTCTTCATGAATGGAAGGGGTGACATGAATTTCATTAGAGCCCATCTGAACTTCTGTTGGTGCTGGGGACTGAGGAATTTGTTGTACTGGTATGAACAGAGGAGAGTTGGGGTGTTGACTATCCCAAAAATCATCGTTCATTACTGGAGTGGTGCAGCCAATGTCCACATCCTCATCCACTTCCATTTCTTCAACACCGGCCTCTTCAGCTGTGAACTGAGGTGTTGGCGATGATACCTGAGGAGTTGAAGTAAAAGTCTCAACTTCAATTTTTTCATCCATCTGCTTTGTGGAAGCAGCAGAGGGATCTTCTTCAACAGATTCTTCAGGAATCTGATATTCTTCACCATGAGGAACAAGTTCCTTTGATGACATGCTTGCAAGAGGGACAACATCAATGGGATTGTCCATTGAACTTGTCAAAATCTTCGCCTTCTTGGGGGCCGAAGATTCTGAGGCAGCTGATGCCTTCCTCTTCTTCAGAGCAGCTCACTCCGCAACTTTGGTTTTCTTCACTTCCAGAGCAGAAGGAAGAACTGGGCTTGGTGTTGGTGCAGACGGAGCAGTGGGAGTTGGATCAATTTTATCAGGCCCAACTGATGCAGTTGGCCTGTCATAAGCAATTTCTTCAGGCGCAACAACAGAGTCTTCAGCTGACCTGGCAGGTTCTTTAGGCGCAATACTAGTGGTTGCCCTGGCAGTTTCTTCAGAGGCTGGAATTTCTTCAGCAGCCCTGGTGCTTGCAGTTTCATCAGCAGCCTGATTTTAATCAGCTATGCTAGCAATTCCTTCAGTGGCTTGAGCAGATGCTTCAGCCTGAGCGATTTCAATGTGCACAGGAGCAGCACCACTTGAAGTGAATTTCTTTGTCAGCTTGACGAATCTGACTTTGGCACTCTGCCATTTAGCCTTGTAGGCGTCAAATTCATTGCTGAGCTTTTTGATGTCAGCTTGCAGTGCAATGAGCTACTCAGGCGAAGGACTAAGGACATTGTCCTTTAGATAGCGCTGCTTGATAACCCACAAGTGTAGGGGATCGCAACAGCTTTCGAGGGTGAAGTACAACCCAAATTTATTTATTCGACACAAGGGGAGCCAAAGAATATTCTTGAGTATTAGCAGTTGAGTTGTCAATTCAACCACACCTGGATAACTTAGTATCTGCAGCAAAGTATTTAGTAGCAAGAGTGGTATGATAATAATGGTAACAGTAGCAACAAAAAAGGTAAATGTTTTTGGGTTTTTGTAGTAGTTGTAATAGTAGCAACGGAAAAGTAAATAATCGAAGAACAGTATATGAAAAGCTCGTAGGCAATGGATCAGTGATGGATAATTATGCCGGATGCGATTCCTCATGCAATAGTTATAACATAGGGTGATATAGAACTAGCTCCAATTCATCAATGTAATGTAGGCACGTATTTTGTAAATAGTCACACGTGCTTATGGAAAAGAACTTGCATGACATCTTTTGTCCTACCCTCCCGTGGCAGCGGAGTCCTAGTGGAAACTAAGGGATATTAAGGCCTCCTTTTAATAGAGAACTAGACCAAAGCATTAACACATAGTGAATACATGAACTCCTCAAACTACGGTCATCACCGAGAAGTATCCCGATTATTGTCACTTCGGGGTTGTCGGATCATAACACATAATAGTTGACTATAGACTTGCAAGATAGGATCAAGAACACACATATATTCATGAAAACATAATAGGTTTAGATCTGAAATCATGGCACTCGGGCCCTAGTGACAAGCATTAAGCATAGCAAAGTCATAACAACATCAATCTCAGAACATAGTGGATACTAGGGATCAAACCCTAACAAATCTAACTTGATTACATGGTAAATCTCATCCAACCCATCACCGTCTAGCAAGCCTATGATGGAATTACTCACGCACGGCAGCGAGCATCATGAAATTGGTGATGGAGGATGGTTGATGATGACGACGGCGACGAATCCCCCTCTCCAGAGCCCCGAACGGACTCCAGATCAGCCCTCCCGAGAGAGATTAGGGCTTGGCGGCGGCTCCGTGTCGTGAAACGCGATGAAACTTTCTCTCTGATTTTTTTCTTCCCGAGACGGTATATATGGAGTTGGAGTTGAGGTCGGAGGAGGTCCGAGGGGCCCATGAGATAGGAGGGCGTGCCCCTAGGGGGGGCGCC
This sequence comes from Triticum dicoccoides, assembly GCF_002162155.2. Taxonomy (NCBI): domain Eukaryota; kingdom Viridiplantae; phylum Streptophyta; class Magnoliopsida; order Poales; family Poaceae; genus Triticum; species Triticum dicoccoides. Next base: position 96,582,986 of record NC_041387.1, read on the forward strand.
CCCCTGTCTCGTGGACAGCCCGTGGGACCCCTGGCCTTGATTCTTTCGCCAAAAATTCTTATTTATTCTGAAAAGTGCCTCCGTGGATTTCCAGGACATTCCGAGAACTTTTCTTTTCTACACATAAAACAACATCATGGTAGTTCTGTTGAAAACAGCGTGAGTCCGGGTTAGTTTCATTCAAATCATGCAAGTTAGAGTCCAAAACAAGGGCAAAAGTGTTTGGAAAAGTAGATACGTTGGAGACGTATCAACTCCTCCAATCTTAAATTTTTGCTTGTCCTCAAGCAATTCAGTTGACAAACTGAAAGTGATAAAGAAAAACTTTTACAAACTCTGTTTGCTCTTGTTGTTGTAAACATGAAAAGCCAGCATTGAAGTTTCAGCAAATATTATGAACTAACCATACTCACAATAACACATAGGTCCCACAATTACTCATATCAATAGCATAATCAGCTAGCGGGTCATAATAATAAAACTCGGATGACAACACTTCCTCAAAATAATCATAACATGATATAACAAAATGGTATCTCGCTAGCCCTTTCTGAGACCGCAAAACATAAATGCAGAGCACCTCTAAAGATCAAGGACCGACTAAACATTGTAATTCATGGTAAAAGAGATCCAGTCAAGTCATACCTAATATAAACCAGTAATAATGAATGCAAATGACAGTGTGCTCTCCAGCGAGTGCTTTTTAATAATAAGGATAATGACTCAACATAAAAGTAAATAGATAGGCCTTTCGCAGAGGGAAGCAGGGATTTGTAGAGGTGCCAGAGATCGATTTTAAAATAAAGATTGAATAACATTTTGAGTGGCATACTTTCGCTGTCAACGCAACAACTATGAGATGGTTGTATCTTCCATACTACATGCATATAGGCAGTTCCCAAACATAATGGTAAAGGTTTATACCCCCCCAACCACCAACAAGCATCAATCCATGGCTTGCTCGAAACAACGAGTGCCTCCAACATACAACAGCCCTGGGGGAGTTTTATTTAATTATTTTGATTTGCTTTAATCTTTTTGGATCATGGGACTGGGCATCCCGGTTACCGGCCCTTTATCGTGAATGAGGAGAGGAGTCCACTCCTCTGAGAATAACCCACCTAGCATGGAAGATATAGGCAGCCCTAGTTGAAACATGAGCTACTCGAGCATACAAAACAGAATTTCATTTGAAGGTTTGGAGTTTGGCACATACAAATTTACTTGGAACGGCAGGTAAATACCGCATATAGGAAGGTATAGTGGACTCATATGGAACAACTTTGGGGTTTAAGGAGTTTGGATGCACAAGCACTATTCCCGCTTAGTACAGGTGAAGGCTAGCAAGAGACTGGGAAGCGACCAACTGGGAGAGCGACAATAGTCGTAAACATGCATCAAAATTAATTTACACTGAATACAAGCATGAGTAGGATATAATCCACCATGAACATGAATATCATGAAGGCTATGTTGATTTGATTCAACTACATGCGTGAACATGTGCCAAGTCTAGTCACTCAATTCATTTAAAGGAGGATACCACCCCATCATACCACATCATAATCATTCTAATAGCATGTTGGCACACAAGGTAAACCATTATAACTCATAGCTAATCAAGCATGGAACAAGCAACTATAATCTCTAAATGTCATTGCAAATATGTTTACTTCATAATAGCTGAATCAAGAACGATGAATCATCATATTTACAAAAACAAGAGAGGTCGAGTTCATACCAGCTTTTCTCCCCTCAATAAGTCCATCATATATCATCATTATTGCCTTTCACTTGCACGATCGAACGATGTGAATAATAATAAGAGTGCACGTGCATTGGACTAAACTGGGAGAGCGACAACAGTCATAAGCATGCATTAAAATTAATTCACACCGGATACAAGCATGAGTAGGATATAATCCACCATGAACATAAATATCATGAAGGCTATGTTGATTTGATTCAACTACATGCGTGAACATGTGCCAAGTCGAGTCACTCAATTCATTCAAAGGAGGATACCATCCCATCATATCACATCATAATCATTCTAATAGCATGTTGGCACGCAAGGTAAACCATTATAACTCATAGCTAATCAAGCATGGCCCAAGCGACTATAATCTCTAAGTGTCATTGCAAATATTTTTATTTCATAATAGCTGACTCAGGAACGATGAATCATCATATTTACAAAAACAAGAGAGGTCGAGTTCATACTAGCTTTTCTCATCCCAATAAGTCCATCATATATCGTCATTATTGCCTTTCACTCGCACGACCGAACGAAGTGTATAATAATAGGAGTGCACGTGCATTGGACTAAGCTGGAATCTGCAAGCATTCAACTCAAGAGGGAAGACAAGTAATATGGGCTCTAAATATAAATAATCAATCATGCATATGAGAGCCACAAAACATTTTCAATATGGTCTTCTCGACCCCCAGAAGAAAGAAAATAAAATAAAACTATTTACACGGGAAAGCTCCCAACAAGTAAAAGAAGAATGAGAAATCTTTTTGGGTTTTCATTTTAATTTCTACTACAAGCAAGGAAATTAAACTAACTAATTTTTTTTGTTTTTTCTTAAGGTTTGTCAAACACACAAGAAGAAAACTAGAAAAATAGATTTAAACTAACATGGATAATACAATGAAAGAGTATGAGCACCGACGACTAGTGTGTGAACATGAATGTAAAGTCGGTGAGAAATATGTACTCCCCCAAGCTTAGGCTTTTGGCCTAAGTTGGTTTAATACCAAGGACTGCCTGGCTGATATCCATAAGTGAAACTGGGATTGTAATGAGATGCAGAGGCAACGGCCTCCTGGGCAGCAGCATGTTGGCGAGCTGCCTCCATTCCCCTCTCATATTCAGTGGCTTCTTCCCTGGTGATAACATATCCTCCTCTTGCCTGATAATCAAAAAGGTAGGGAGCAGGAAGAGTGACAGGGACGACGTTGGGTCTATCATTGATTAGTCGATAATGGAGGAATTATTCATTCCTCTCAAGAAATTTATGATCAAACATAGCTTCTTTATCTAAATAAACAGGAGGTACAATCATATCCCCCTCTCGTGGAGCTATATTAAGAAAATTTGCCACACGGGTTGCATAAATTCCTCCAAAGAAATTTTCCTTTTTACTATTATTATGCAACCTACGTGCAACAATTGCCCCCAAGTTATAACCTCTGTAACCAGACACAACACTCTTGAGGACACAAAGGTCAGGAGCACACAAGTGACTTACTTCGTCCTTACCGTTAATGCATTTACCAATAAAGAGAGCAAAGTAATGTATAGCAGGAAAATGAATGCTCCCTATGGTAGCTTGTGCTACGTCCCTAGATTCTCCCACAGTAATACTAGCAAGAAAATCTCTAAATTCAGATTTGCGAGGATCATTGATATTACCCCACTGAGGGAGTTTGCAAGTGATACGTCTCCGTCGTATCTACTTTTCCAAACACTTTTGCCCTTGTTTTGGACTCTAACTTGTATGATTTGAATGGAACTAACCCGGACTGACGCTGTTTTCAGTAGAACTGCCATGGTGTTGTTTTTGTGCAGAAAATAAAGATTCTCGGAACGACCTGAAACTCCACGGAATATCTTAGAATAAATAATAAAAAATCCTCGCAAAAGATGAAGACCAGGGGGCCCACACCCTGTCCACGAGGGTGGGGGGCGCGCCCCCCCTGGGCGCGCCCCCCTACCTCGTGGGCCCCCTGGTGGCCCTCCGACGCCAACTCCAACTCTATATACTGGCTTTCGGGGAGAAAAAAATCAAGGAGAAGAAATCATCGCATTTTACGATACGGAGCCGCCGCCAAAGCCCTAATCTCTCTCGGGAGGGCTGATCTGGAGTCCGTTCGGGGCTCCGGAGAGGGGAATTCGTCGCTGTCGTCATCCTCAACCATCCTCCATCACCAATTTCAGGATGCTCACTGCCGTGCGTGAGTAATTCCATCTTAGGCTTGTTGGACGGTGATGGGTTGGATGAGATTTATCATGTAATCGAGTTAGTTTTGTTAGGGTTTGATCCCTAGTATCCACTATGTTCTGAGATTGATGTTGCTATGACTTTGCTATGCTTAATGCTTGTCACTAGGGCCCGAGTGCCATGATTTCAGATCTGAACCTATTATGTTTTCATGAATATATGTGAGTTCTTGATCCTATCTTGCAAGTCTATAGTCACCTACTATGTGTTATGATCCGGCAACCCCGAAGTGACAATAATCGGAACCACTCCCGGTGATGACCATAATTTGAGGAGTTCATGTATTCACTATGTGCTAATGCTTTGTTCCGGTTCTCTATTAAAAGGAGGCCTTAATATCCCTTAGTTTCCAATAGGACCCCGCTGCCACGGGAGGGTAGGACAAAAGATGTCATGCAAGTTCTTTTCCATAAGCACGTATGACTATATTCGGAATACATGCCTACATTACATTGATGAACTGGAGCTAGTTCTGTGTCACCCTATGTTATGACTGTTACATGATGAACCACATCCGGCATAATTATCCATCATTGATCCGGTGCCTACGAGTTTTCCATATACTGGTTTACGCTCATTTACTTTTCCGTTGCTACTGTTACAATCACTAAAAAATACCAAAAACATTACTTTTGTTGTCTTTACTTTTTTACCATTACCACCACTACCATATTACTTTGCTACTAAAAACCTTTCTGCAGATACTAAGTTTCCAGGTGTGGTTGAATTGACAACTCAGCTGCTAATACTTGAGAATATTCTTTGGCTCCCCTTGTGTCGAATCAACAAATTTGGGTTGAATACTCTACCCTCGAAAACGGTTGCGATCCCCTATACTTGTGGGTTATCAAGACCTTTTTCTGGCGCCGTTGCCGGGGAGCATAGCTCTATTCTTTGAGTCACTTGGGATTTATATCTGCTGGACACTATGAAGAACTTGAAAGACGCTAAGACCACGATTTTACCCTCAACTACGAGGGGAGGTAAGGAACTGCCATCTAGCTCTGCACTAGATTCTCCTTCTGTTATAAGTAAGCTTGCGGCACCTAAACCTGCTACTGCTATGAATTTTGATATGTCGCATGTTATTGATGATGCCACTTCTGCTATGCATGATACTTATGATGAAACTACTTCCATGCTTGATACTACTGTGCCACTTGGTGAATATCTTGATGAGCAAATTGCTAGGTCTAGAGAAAGAGAAATTATTGAACCTGAACACGATGATGTTAGTGACGATGAACCTATTCCTGCTATTCCTGAGGGTTATCTTTTTTATGCTGAATCTTCTGCCGCTATTTTTGCTTGCCAGGATAGATATGAACTTAAGAGGTTGCTAATTAAATGGAGTAAAGAATCTCTTAGAGATAGAATGAGACCCAACCCTGCTTTTGCTACTTCACCTATTTGTGTTCCCGATAAGGATTATTATGATTTTTCTGTTGATCCAAATATAATTACTTTGGTTGAATCCGATCCTTTCTATGGTCATGAATCTGAAACTGTTGTGGCACATCTTACTAATAATGAGAGATCGCGCTACCTTTATTTACTTAAGATATTTCCGTTCTCATTAAAGGGTGATGCTAAGATATGGTTTAATTCTCTTGATCCTGGTTGTGTGCAAAGTCCCCAGGATATGATTTATTACTTCTCTGCTAAATATTTCCCTACTCATAAGAAACAAGCTGCTTTGAGGGAAATATACAATTTTGTGCAAGTTGAAGAAGAGAGTCTCCCACAAGCTTGGGGGAGGCTTCTCAAGTTACTTAATGCTTTGCCTGATCATCCTCTTAAGAAACCTAAAATATTTGATATCTTTTATAATGGACTAACTGATGCTTCCAGAGATTACCTGGATAGTTGCGCTGGTTCTCTTTTCAGGGAAAGAACACCGGATGACGTTGAAATTCTATTGAATAATATGTTGGCTAATGAAAATAATTGGGCACCTCCCGAGCCAGCTCCTGAGCCAACTCCTGAGCCAATTATTGAGCCTATTCCTAAACCAACCCCGAAGAAGAGAGGTGTTTTATTTCTCAGTCCTGAAGATATGAAAGAGGCAAAGAAATCTATGAAAGAAAAAGGTATTAAAACTGAAGATGTTAAGAATTTACCTCCTATTGAAGAAATACATGGTCTTAATTTACCGCCTGTTGAAGAAGTATATGATCTCAATTACTTATTTAATGAAGAACCTCCCGACATCCCGACACAGGTAGTAAAGGTAAATTCTCTCTATCGATATGATAAAGCTGAAGTCCCTCCTACTAAAATTGCTAGTCAGTGCTTGGATGAGTTTGATAACTTTATGTTTAAGCAAGATGACTTTAATGCTTATTTTGGTAGACAATTAAAACAAGATGCTTATATGATTAAACGCTTGGGTGATTATATGGCTGATATTAGAGGTGAACTTAAACTTGTTAGCAAACATGCTTCTATGGTTACCACTCAAGTAGAACAAGTACTTAAAGCTCAAAAAGAGGCGCTTGATGAAATGAATAGTAAGAAAAATGATTATGCTGTTAGAGTGGCTACTAGAACCGGTAGAATGACTCAGGGACCTTTGTATCCTGAAGGCCACCCTAAGAGAATCGAGTAAGATTCTCAGAGAAATGATATTGATGTACCTAGTTCTTCAAGAAAGAAGAAAAAGAAAAATGATAGGACTTTGCAAACTTCTAGCGAACCTAATGTTGAGCCACCTGAAAATCCAAATGATATTTCTATTTCTGATGCTGAAACACAATCAGGTGACGAACATGAACCTAGTGATAATGTTAATGATAATGTTCATGATGATGCTCAACCTAGTAATGATAATGATGTAGAAGCTGAACCTGCTGTTGATCTTGATAACCCATAATCAAGGAGTCAACGCTATGATAAAAGAGACTTCGTTGCTAGGAAACATGGTAAAGAAAGGGAACCATGGGTTCAGAAACCCATGCCTTTTCCTCTGAAACCATCCAAGGAAAAGGATGATGAGGACTTTGAGCGCTTTGCTGAAATGATTAGACCCATCTTTTTGCGTATGCGATTAACTGATGTGCTCAAAACAAATCCTTATTCTAAGTATATGAAGGATATTATTACTAATAAAAGAAAGATACCTGAAGCTGAAATTTCCACCATGCTTGCTAATTATACTTTTAAGGGTGGAGTACCAAAGAAACTTGGAGATCTCGGAGTACCTACTATACCATGCTCCATTAAGATAAATTATGTTAAAACTGCTTTATGTGATCTTGGAGCCGGTGTTAGTGTCATGCCTCTCTCTTTATATCGTAGACTTGACTTGAATAAGTTGACACCTACTGAAATATCTTTGCAAATGGCTGATAAATCAACTGCTATACCTGTCGATATTTGTGAGGATGTGCCTGTTGTGGTTGCAAACGTTACTATTTTAACGGACTTTGTTATTCTTGATATTCCTGAGGATGATAGTATGTCTATTATTCTTGGAAGACCTTTCCTTAATACTGTAGGGGCTGTTATTGATTGCAACAAAGGCAATGTCACTTTTCATGTTAATGGCAATGAGCACACGGTACATTTTCCGAGGAAACAACCTCAAGTTTATGGTATCAACTCTATTGAAAAAGTTCCATCGATTATGTTTGGAGGTTTTGAATTTCCTCTCCCTACTGTCAAGAAAAAGTATGATATACTCATTGTTGGGGATTTTCATATCCCCGTTGAGGTAACTTAGTGCTATTATTTCTTCGGTTCCATGTTAATCGGAATAAGCTCGTTAATAAGACTTGATCAACCTTGTTAGTGGATTCATTTTGATGATCACGAGAAGGATGAAACTAGAAGCACAACCTTCTGTACCCTCTTTATATTTTCTGTTATTTAGTAGAAATAAAGTAAAATAGTATGTTTATGTCTGTCTCCTGACTTATCCGCTCAATATAAAAATATCCCGAAAATAAAAGTCCTCGGAATGCCATGACAATTTAATATGATTTTTTCAGGAATATTTAAGAATTTACTGCGCAAAAATCACCGCGGAGGGAGCTTCCACCTGGCCACGAGGGTGGAGGGCGCGCCCTACCCCCCTGGGCGCGCCCCCTGCCTCGTGGGCCCATGGTGGCCCTCCTCCACTTATTCCTGCACCCATCTTCTTCCTCTGTCTCACACAAACACGAAAAACCAACTCAAGCACGAGTTCCAGCCCCCGTTGTTGTGATTTTCGATCTCCTTGCTCAAAGCACCTCTCGCAAAACTGCTTGGGGAGATTGTTCCTTGGTATGTGACTCCTTCATTGGTCCAATTAGTTTTTGTTCTAGTGTTTTATTCATTGCAAATTTGTGCTGCATATGTGACCATGTTCTTGAGCTTGCATGTCAAATTTATATGGTTCCAAGTAGTTCCAATGCTTTATATAGGCTCTAGGCACTTGTAGGAGTTGTTGCTATCAATTTTATTGAAGTTGGTTCACTTTTATTTGAAGTTACTAAAAATTTCAGATTGTTTCAGAAATAATGAAGATACTTTTGAGGGGCTCGCCGAGCCGAAACTCTAAGGAAAAACAAAAGGAAGAAGAGGAGAAAGCCCAAATTTAATTTACCTCGCACCGCGGAGGTCCGGCCTTGTGAATGGCCTTCCGATGACTTCTTGAGGAGAGCTGGGATTTATGAAGATTTCTATTTATTGATTGAGAATGCTGGCCTCACCAACTTCCTCCACGACCAACGTCATCAGTATCTCTTACTCACAAATACTTTTGTGCAAAACTTCTACTTTTTCCCTAAGAAATCACCTCCAACAGTAGAGTTTCATTTATATGACGTTGTTAAAAAGATGACATTAGCAGAATTCTGCGAGGTTTGCAGAATACCCTTTGAGGGCACCTTAGATGAACCCCACCGTAACGAAGTAGAAGCTTTTGTTAACACTATCACGGTGGGAGAAACCAGGAAGGTTTCTGATGCAAGGATCACTAGCATACATTATCCTGTTTTACGCTACTTTGCCTTATTTGCTAGTCGTTCCTTGATTGGACGCGGGAACTGTGGGAACCTTAGTATTCCTGATATTATTATTTTGCTCCATGGTTTATACTGCAATAACTCTGTCAGTATGGGTGGAATTGTTGCTAGACGATTAAGCCTGAACCGTACTAAGGGCCCCATCTTTGGAGGCATTTATGCTTCACGCCTAGCTAAACATTTTGAAATACCTATTAGGCATGAGGAGAAAGAGGAAACATCGCTGCCTCGTGCTTATTTAGATTATAGGAGTATGATAGCGCATGATTTTCTTGTTAAGAGTCGCGATGGGGAGCTCAAATATAAATTATACTTTGATAAACATCACCCTGAGACTATTACCTTGCCTGCTCCTTCTTTATTTAACTTGTTTGCAGAACCTCACATCATTTTGTGGTCGGCTGTTCAAGCCTATCGGAACCCTGCACCATCCCAGGAACCGGAGCCACAAGATGAGCCTCCACAACTATCTGTTTATTCTTGGGATCCAGAGGAGGTTGCCAGCCAGTGGCAGCCGGAGTCTTCTGCATCACAGTATGACCCCAGTTTCACCTACGGGTATCCGCCAGGCCATCCCTAGCAATAGACCAACTTAGGTCAAAAGCCTAAGCTTGTGGGAGTACGTATTTCCCACCGACATTACATTCATGTTCACACACACTCATTGCTAGATGTCGGTGTTCATATTCTTTCACTGTAATATCCATACTAGATTATTTTCTTTTTCCTGCTTTCTTTTTGTGTGTTTAATAAACCTTAAGAAAAACAAAAAAAATAGTAGTAGTTTATTCCTTTGTTGTAGTAGTTAAAAAGTAAAACCCAAAAATATTTCCCGTTCTTCTTTTGCTTGTTGGGAGCTTTCCCGTGTAAATAGTTTTTATTTCTTTTCTTTTCTTTGGGGGTCAGTAGGAGAAGACCATGATTAAATTGTTGAAGTGGCTCTTATGTGCATGATTGTTTATTTTAACTTAGAGCCCATATTACTTGTCTTCTCTCTTGAGTTGAATGCTTGCAGATTCCAGCTTAGTCCAATGCACGTGCACTCTTATTATTATTCACATCGTTCGATCGTGCAAGTGAAAGGCAATAATGATGATATATGATGGACTTATTGAGGGGAGAAAAGCTGGTATGAACTCGACCTCTCTTGTTTTTGTAAATATGATGATTCATCGTTCTTGATTCAGCTATTATGAAGTAAACATATTTGCAATGACATTTAGAGATTATAGTTGCTTGTTCCATGCTTGATTAGCTATGAGTTATAATGGTTTACCTTGTGTGCCAACATGCTATTAGAATGATTATGATGTGGTATGATGGGGTGGTATCCTCCTTTAAATGAATTGAGTGACTAGACTTGGCACATGTTCACGCATGTAGTTGAATCAAATCAACATAGCCTTCATGATATTCATGTTCATGGTGGATTATATCCTACTCATGCTTGTATTCGGTGTAAATTAATTTTGATGCATGTTTACGACTATTGTCGCTCTCCCAGTTGGTCGCTTCCCAGTCTCTTGCTAGCCTTCACCTGTACTAAGCGGGAATAGTGCTTGTGCATCCAAACTCCTTAAACCCCAAAGTTGTTCCATATGAGTCCACTATACCTTCCTATATGCGGTATTTACCTGCCGTTCCAAGTAAATTTGTATGTGCCAAACTCCAAACCTTCAAATAAAATTCTGTTTTGTATACTCGAGCAGCTCATGTTTCAACTAGGGCTGCCCTTATGTTCCATGTTAGGCGGTTATTCTCAAGAGGAGTGGACTCCGCTCCTTATTCACGAGAAAAATGGCTAGTCACCGGGATGCCCAGTCCCATGCTTTATGCAAACTAAATCAAAATAATTGCAAACAAAACTCCCCTTGGGACCCATTGAATGTTGGAGGCACTCGTTGTTTCGAGCAAGCCATGGATTGATGCTTGTGGAGGAAGGGGAGTATAAACTTTACCATTCTGTTTGGGAACCGCCTATAATTTGTTTAGCATGGAAGATATCGTCATCTCATAGTTGTTGCGTTGACAACAAAAGTATGCCGCTCAAAATGTTGTTCGAACTCTATTTTAAAACTGAGCTCTGGCACCTCTACAAATCCCTGCTTCCCTCTGCGAAGGGCCTATCTATTTACTTTTATGTTAGTCACCACCCTTCTTATTAAAAAGCACCCGCTGGAGAGCACACTGTCGTTTGCATTCATTATTATTGGTTTATATTGGGTATGACTTGACTAGATCTCTTTTACCATGAATTACAATCTTTAGTCAGACCTTGATCTTTAAAGGTGCTCTGCATTTATGTTTTGCGGTCTCAGAAAGGGCTAGCGAGATACCATTCCGTTATATCATGTTATGATTATTTTGAGAAAGTGTTGTCATCCGAGTTTGTTATTATAGCTCGCTAGATGATTATGCTATTGATATGAGTAATTGTGAGACCTTTATGTTATTGTGAGAATGGTTAGTTCATAATATTTGCTGAAACTTGAATGCTGGCTTTTCATGTTTACAACAACAAGAGCAAACAGAGTTTGTAAAAGTTTTTCTTTTTCTCTTTCAGTTTGCCAACTGAATTGCTTGAGGACAAGCAAGGGTTTAAGCTTGGGGGAGTTGATACGTCTCCGTCGTATCTACTTTTCCAAACACTTTTGCCCTTGTTTTGGACTCTAACTTGCATGATTTGAATGGAACTAACCCGGAATAACGCTGTTTTCAGCAGAACTGCCATGGTGTTGTTTTTGTGCAGAAAATAAGGATTCTCGGAACGACCTGAAACTCCACGGAATATCTTAGAATAAATAATTTAAAATCCTCGCAAAAAAGATGAAGACCAGGGGGGCCACACCCTGTCCACGAGGGTGGGGGGCGCGCCCCCTACCTCATGGGCCCCCTGGTGGCCCTCCGACGCCAACTCCAACTCTATATATTGGCTTTCGGGGAGAAAAAAATCAAGGAGAAGAAATCATCGCGTTTTACGATACGGAGCCGCCGCCAAGCCCTAATCTCTCTTGGGAGGGCTGATCTGGAGTCCGTTCAGGGCTCCGGAGAGGGGAATTCGTCGCCGTCGTCATCCTCAACCATCCTCCATCACCAATTTCATGATGCTCACCGCTGTGCGCGAGTAATTCCATCATAGGCTTGCTGGGCGGTGATGGGTTGGATGAGATTTATCATGTAATCGAATTAGTTTTGTTAGGGTTTGATCCCCAGTATCCACTATGTTCTGAGATTGATGTTGCTATGACTTTGCTATGCTTAATGCTTGTCACTAGGGCCCGAGTGCCATGATTTCAGATCTGAACCTATTATGTTTTCATGAATATATGTGAGTTCTTGATCCTATCTTGCAAGTCTATAGTCACCTACTATGTGTTATGATCCGGCAACCCCGAAGTGACAATAATCGGAACCACTCCCGGTGATGACCATAGTTTGAGGAGTTCATGTATTCACTATGTGCTAATGCTTTGTTCCGGTTCTCTATTAAAAGGAGGCCTTAATATCCCTTAGTTTCCAATAGGACCCCGCTGCCATGGGAGGGTAGGACAAAAGATGTCGTGCAAGTTCTTTTCCATAAGCACGTATGACTATATTCGGAATACATGCCTACATTACATTGATGAACTGGAGCTAGTTCTGTGTCACCCTATGTTATGACTGTTACATGATGAACCACATCCGGCATAATTATCCATCATTGATCCGGTGCCCACGAGTTTTCCATATACTGGTTTACGCTCATTTACTTTTCCGTTGCTACTGTTACAATCACTACAAAATACCAAAAACATTACTTTTGCCGTCTTTACTTTTGTTACCATTACCACCACTACCATATTACTTTGCTACTAAAAACCTTGCTGCAGATTCTAAGTTTCCAGGTGTGGTTGAATTGACAACTCAGCTGCTAATACTTGAGAATATTCTTTGGCTCCCCTTGTGTCGAATCAACAAATTTGGGTTGAATACTCTACCCTCGAAAACGGTTGCGATCCCCTATACTTGTGGGTTATCAGCAAGCAGTTGTGAAATCCTCTAAATCCATGGTATAAGATGTATCATAAATATCAAACATAACACTAGGAGAATTACGTGAAGAAATATATTCAAACCTCCGCACAAAGGAATCAGTCAAATGATAATATTGTGGACACTTATCTTGTAGGAAGTCCTCCAGCTCGGCATTATGCACATACGCGTCAAATTCCTCCTTGAAGCCTGCTTCAACCATAAAATCATCGGATGCCCACTCACAAGCCCGTACATATGCATCCCTCGGCAATTTAACGTCTTGCTCTCGTATAGCAATCCTTGGCCCTTTCTTTGCCGAGGAACCACCTTGGTACATTCTTCTAAGCATATTTCTTTTTCTGAAAATTTCTGAAATTTTAGTAACTTCAAAATAAAAGTTCATAAAATTAAACAAGATTGATATCAACTACTCCTACAAGTGTCTAGAGCCTATATCATGCATTGGAATTGCTTGGGACCTCAAAAATTTAACATGCAAGCTCAAGAACAGGGTCACCAAGGCAGCAAGGATTTGCAATGAATAAAGCACTAGACAAAAACTAATTGGACCAATGGAGGAGTCACATACCAAGCAACAATCTCCCAAAGCAGTTTTGCGAATGGAGCTTTGAGCTAAGAGATCGAAAATAGCAGCAAAACGAGCTAGAACTCGAGCTTGAGCTAGATGGGGATTTTTTTGGCTAGAAGATGAAGTGTGTGGGTGCTGGCATAAGTGGAGGGGAGTCACCAGGGGCCCATGAGACGGGGGGGGGGGGCGCCCTCCTCTCTCGTGGGCTGGTTCTTGGCCCTCATGCAGTGTTTTCAGTGCCTAAAATCCCCAACTATTCTAGAAAAAATCATACTAAATTTGCAGGGCATTTGGAGCACTTTTATTTTTGGACTATTTTTTATTGCACGGATAAATCAGAAAACAGACAGATAATACTATTTTTTTTCTTTATTTATTCTAAATAACAGAAAGTAAAAGGAGGGTACAGAAGGTTGTGCCTTCTAGTTTCATCCATCTCGTGATCATCAAAATGAATCTACTAACAAGGTTGATCAAGTCTTGTTAACAAACTCATTCCAAATAACACAGAACCGGAGAAATTTTGAATAACACTAAGTTACCTCAACGGGGATATGAAAATCCCCAACAATAAGAATATCATACTTTTTCTTGACAGTAGGGAGAGGAAATTCAAAACCTCCAAAAATGATAGTTGGAACTTTTTCAATAGAATTGATGCTATGAACTTGAGATTGTTTCCTCGGAAAGTGTACCGTATGCTCATTACCATTAACATGAAAAGTGACATTGCCTTTGTTGCAATCAATAACAGCCCCTGCAGTATTAAGAAAAGGTCTACCAAGGATAATAGACATACTATCGTCCTCGGGAATATCAAGAATAACAAAGTCCGTTAAAATAGTGACATTTGCAACCACAACAGGCACATCCTCACAAATACCGACAGGTATAGCAGTTGATTTATCAGCCATTTGCAAAGATATTTTATTAGGTGTGAACTTATTCAATTCAAGTCTACGATATAAAGAGAGAGGCATAACACTAACACCGGCTCCAAGATCACATAAAGCAGTTCTAACATAATTTCTTTTAATAGAGCATGGTATAGTTGGTACACCCGGATCTCCAAGTTTCTTTGGTATTCCACCCTTAAAAGTGTAATTAGCAAGCATGGTGGAAATTTCAGCTTCCGGTATCTTTCTTTTATTTGTGATGATATCCTTCATATATTTAGCATAAGGATTTGCTTTAAGCATATCAGTTAAGCGCATACGTAATAAAATAGGTCTAATCATTTCAGCAAAACGCTCAAAATCCTCATCATCCTTTGACTTGGATGGTTTAGGAGGAAAGGGCATGGGTTTCTGAACCCATGGTTCTCTTTCTTTACCGTGCTTCCTAGCAACAAAATCTCTCTTATCATAATGTTGATTCTTTGATTGTGGGTTATCAAGATCAATAGCAGGTTCAATCTCTACATCATTGTCTTTGCTAGGTTGAGCATCAACATGAACATTATCATTAACATTATCACTAGGTTCATGTTCATCACCTGATTGCGTTTCAGCATCAGAAATAGAAATATCATTGGGATTCTCAGGTGTGTCTGCAACAGGTTCACTAGAAGTTTGCAAAGTCCTATCATTCTTCTTTTTCTTCTTCTTCTTAGAAGAACTAGGAACGTCTAGATTATTTCTCTGAGAAGTTTGCAAAGTCCTATTTCGAAAGCATTATTCTTTAACTCTCTACCAACATAAGCATTAAAACTTTCTTGTCTAGCCATAAAGTCATCAAATTCATCTAAGCATGGGCTATGAAATTTAGTAGAGGGTATTTCAACTTTATCGTATCTATAGAGAGAATTTACCTTCACTACCTGTGTCGGGTTATCAAGACAATGTAGTTCTTCAGGCGGTATATTCAGACCATGTATTTCTTCAATAGGAGGTAAATTCTTAACATCTTCAGCTTTAATACCTTTTTCTTTCATTGATTTCTTTGCCTCTTGCATATCTTCAGGACTGAGAAATAAAACACCTCTCTTCTTCGGAGTGGGTTTAGGAATAGGCTCAGGAGTTGGCTCAATTGGTTCAGGAATTACTTCAGGAACTGGCTCGGGAAGAGTCCAATTATTTTCATTAGTCAACATATTATTCAATAGTATTTCAGCTTTGTCGACTGTTCTTTCCCTGAAAACACAACCAACACAACTATCCAAGTGGTCCTTGGAAGCATCGCTTAGTCAATTATTAAAGATATCAAGTATTTCATTTTTCTTAAGATGATGATCAGGCAAAGCATAAAGCAACCGGAGAAGCCTCCCCCAAGCTTGTGGGAGACTCTCTTCTTTGATTTGCACAAAATTATATATTTCCCACAAGGCAGCTTGTTTCTTATGAGCAGGGAAATATTTAGCAAAGAAGTAATAAATCATATCCTGGGGACTACGCACACAACCAGGAGCAAGAGAATTATACCAAGTCTTAGCATCACCCTTTAATGAGAACGGAAATATCTTAAGGATATATAAATAGCGAGACTTCTCATCATGAGTAAATAGAGTGGCTATATCATTCAACTTGGTAAGATGTGCCACAACAGTTTCAGATTCAAGGCCATAAAAAGGATCAGATTCAACTAAAGTAATAATATCAGGATCAACAGAGAATTCATAATCCTTATCAGTAACACAGATAGGTGAAGTAGCAAAATTAGGATCGGGTTTCATTCTAGCATTAAGAGACTGCTGCTTCCATTTAGCTAATAATTTCTTAAGATTAGATCTATCATTGCAAGCAAGAATAGCTTCAGCAGCTTCTTTGTTCATAACATAACCCTTAGGAACAACAGGTAAAACATAATCATTGGGGGGACGTTCATCATCACTATCATCAATAGCATCTTCAATATTTTCATTCCCCCTAACTCTAGCAAGTTGTTCATCTAAAAATTCACCTAATGGCAGAGTAGTATCACGCACAGAAGTAGTTTCATCATAAGTATCATGCAAAGCAGAAGTGGCATCATCGATAACATGCGACATATCAGAATTCATAGCAGTAGCAGGTTTAGGTGTCGCAAGCTTACTAATAATGGAAGGAGAATCTAGTGCAGAGCTAGATGGCAGTTCCTTACCTCCCCTCGTAGTTGAGGGCAAAATCTTGGTCTTAGCGTCTTTCAAGTTCTTCATAGTTATCAACAGATATAAATCCCAAGTGACTCAGAGAATAGAGCTATGCTCCCCGGCAACGGCGCCAGAAATTAGTCTTGATAACCCACAAGTGTAGGGGATCGCAACAGCTTTCGAGGGTGAAGTACAACCCAAATTTATTGATTTGACACAAGGGGAGCCAAAGAATATTCTTGAGTATTAGCAGTTGAGTTGTCAATTCAGCCACACCTGGATAACTTAGTATCTGCAGCAAAGTATTTAGTAGCAAGAGTGGTATGATAATAATGGTAACAGTAGCAACAGAAAAGGTAAATGTTTTTGGGTTTTTGTAGTAGTTGTAACAGTAGCAACGGAAAAGTAAATAAGCGAAGAACAATATATGAAAAGCTCGTAGGCAATGGATCAGTGATGGATAATTATGCCGGATGCGATTCCTCATGCAATAATTATAACATAGGGTGATATAGAACTAGCTCCAATTCATCAATGTAGTGTAGGCATGTATTCCGTAAATAGTCACACGTGCTTATGGAAAAGAACTTGCATGACATCTTTTGTCCTACCCTCCCGTGGTAGTGGGGTCCTAGTGGAAACTAAGGGATATTAAGGCCTCCTTTTAATAGATAACCGGACCAAAGCATTAACACATAGTGAATACATGAACTCCTCAAACTACGGTCATCACTGAGAAGTATCCCGATTATTGTCACTTCGGGGTTGTCGGATCATAACACATAATAGGTGACTATAGACTTGCAAGATAGGATCAAGAACACACATATATTCATGAAAACATAATAGGTTCAGATATGAAATCATGGCACTGGGGCCCTAGTGACAAGCATTAAGCATAGCAAAGTCATAGCAACATCAATCTCAGAACATAGTGGATACTAGGGATCAAACCCTAACAAATCTAACTTGATTACATGGTAAATATCATCCAACCCATCACCGTCCAGCAAGCCTATGATGGAATTATTCATGCACGGCGGTGAGCATCATGAAATTGGTGATGGAGGATGGTTGATAATGACGACGGCGACGAATCCCCCTCTCCGGAGCCCCGAACGGACTCCAGATCAGCCCTCCCGAGAGAGATTAGGGCTTGGTGGAGGCTCCGTGTCGTGAAACGCGATGAAACTTTCTCTTTGATTTTTTTTCTCCCCGAGACGGTATATATGGAGTTGGAGTTGAGGTCGGAGGAGGTCCGGGGGGCCCACGAGATAGGAGGGCGCGCCCCCTGTCTCGTGGATAGCCCGTGGGCCCCCTGGCCTTGATTCTTTCGCCAAAAATTCTTATTTATTCTGAAAAGTGCCTCCGTGGATTTCCAGGACATTCCAAGAACTTTTCTTTTCTACACATAAAACAACATCATGGTAGTTTTGCTGAAAACAGCGTCAGTTCGGGTTAGTTTCATTCAAATGATGCAAGTTAGAGTCCAAAACAAGGGCAAAAGTGTTTGGAAAAGTAGATACGTTGGAGACGTATCACTGCTTCTTCTACTGTGCTTTCTTAGCCACTCTGGCTTGGTCATACTTCCACTTTTCTTCAGCAATGAACGCCGTCACCACGTGACTTTGTCTAGGAGTGAGGCCCAACTCTGGTATTGGAGCATTGGGATCTTTGTGCCAAAGATCGATGAAATCGAGGATCTTCTTCGGATCTAGTAGAAGGGGCACATCACTCCCTTTGGCTCTAGCGGCCCGCTGCTGTCTGTCCATGATGATATTAGCTAATTCATCATCACCAGCTTCATCATCAGACGGAGTTTGAAAGACCACCTGCTTCTTGTGAGGACTTGGTCTAGTGCCTCATCCAGCAGTGGCCTTGGTCTTCAGCAGAGTGGGATCGGTTGATGAAGGATGAGCTGAAGAACTTTTTGAAGCTCTGCTACGTCTTGAGCTACCGTTGGTTTTCCCCGAAGAGGAGAGGGTGATGCGGCAAAGTGTAGCGTAAGTATTTCCCTCAGTTTTGAGAACCAAGGTATCAATCCAGTAGGAGGCTCCTCAAAAGTCCCACGCACCCACACAAACAAACTGAGAACTCGCAACCAACGCAATAAAGGGGTTGTCATTCCCTTCACGGCCACTTACGAAAGTGAGATCTAATAGAGATAGTATGATAAGATAAATATTTTTTGATATTTTATAATATAAATGCAAGAAATTAAAGATGCAAATAAAAGTAGATTGAAAGCAAATATGATAAGAGATAGACCCGAGGGCCATAGGTTTCACTAGAGGCTTCTCTCGAGAGCATAAGAATTACGGTGGGTGAACAAATTACTGTCGAGCAATTGATAGAAAAGCGAATAATTATGACATTATCTAGGCATGATCATGTATATAGGCATCATGTCCATAACAAGTAGACCGACTCCTGCCTGCATCTACTACTATTACTCCACACATCGACCGACTCATGCCTGCATCTAGAGTATTAAGTTCATAAGAATAGAGTAACGCTTTAAGCAAGATGACATGATGTAGAGGGATAAACACATGCAATATGATATAAACCCCATCTTGTTATCCTCGATGGCAACAATACAATATGTGTCTTGCAACCCTTTCTGTCACTGGGTAAGATCACCGCAAGATTGAACCCAAAGCTAAACACTTCTCCCATGGCAAGAAAGATCAATCTAGTAGGCCAAACCAAACTGATAATTCGAAGATACTTGCAAAGATAACTCAATCATACATAAAAGAATTCAGAGAAGATTCCAATATTATTCATAGATAAACTTGATCATAAACCCACAATTCATCGGATCTCGACAAACAACCCGCAAAAAGAGATTACATCGAATAATCTCCACAAGAGAGGGGGAGAACATTGTATTGATATCCAAACAGAGAGAAGAAGCCATCTAGCTAATAACTATGGACCCGTAGGTCTGTGGTAAACTACTCACAACTCATCGGAGAGGCTATGGTGTTGATGTAGAAGCCCTCCGTGATCGATTCCCCCTCCAGCAGAGTGCCGACGAAGGCTCCAAGATGGGATCTCGCGGATACAGAAGGTTACGGCGGTAGAAATTGTGTTTCGTGGTGCTCCTAGATGTTTTCGGGGTCCATGGATATATATAGGAGGAAGAAGTACGTTGGTGGACGCCCGAGGGGCCCACGAGACAGGGGGGCGCACGGCGCACCCTACAAGGGGGGGAGGGCGCCCTCCTATCTCATGGGGCCCTCGGAGCTTTCTTGACTTGCACTCCAGGCTCTCCGGATCATATTTGTTCCAAAAATAACGCTCCCAAAGATTTCATTCCGTTTGGACTCCGTTTGATATTCCTTTTCTTCGAAATACTGTAATAGGCGAAAAAACAGCAATATGGGCTGGGCCTCCGGTTAGTAGGTTAGTCCCAAAAATGATATAAATGTGTAGAATAAAGCCCATAAACATCCAAAAGGGGTAATATAATAGCATGGAACAATCAAAAATTATAGATACGTTGGAGACGTATCAAGCTCCTGAGGCAATTGATATTCTAGTGGGGAAGAACATTGTATTGAGATCCAAAAAGAGAGAAGAATCCATCTAGCTAATAACTATGGACCCGTAGGTCTGTGGTAAACTACTCACAATTCATCGGAGAGGCTATGGTGTTGATGTAGAAGCCCTTCGTGATCGATTCCCCCTCCAGCAGAGTGCCGGCGAAGGATCCAAGATGGGATCTCGCATATACAGAAGGTTACGGCGGTGGAAATTGTGTTTGGTGGTGCTCCTGGATGTTTTCGGGGTCCATGGATATATATAGGAGGAAGAAGTACATCGGTGGACGCCCGAGGGGCCCACGAGACAGGGGGCACGCCCTACAGGGGGGCGCCCTCCTATCTCATGGGGCCCTCGGAGCTTTCTTGACTTGCACTCCAGGCTCTCCGTATCATATTTGTTCCAAAAATAGCGCTCCCGAAGGTTTCATTCCGTTTGGACTCCATTTGATATTCCTTTTCTTCGAAATACTACAATAGGCAAAAAAACAGCAATATGGGCTGGGCCTCCAGTTAGTAGGTTAGTCCCAAAAATGATATAAATGTGTAGAATAAAGCCCATAAACATCCAAAAGGGGTAATATAATAGCATGGAACAATCAAAAATTATAGATACGTTGGAGACGTATCAAGCATCCCCAAGCTTAATTCCTGCTCGTCCTCGAGTAGGTAAATGATAAAAAGAGAATTTTTGATGTGGAATGCTACCTAGCATAATTCATAATGTAATTTTCTTTCATTGTGGCATGAATGTTCAGATCCAAATAATACAAAAATAAAAGTTCATAAAGACATAAGAAATAGTAAAACTTCAAGCATACTAATCAAGGTAATCATGTCTTCTCAAAATAACATTGCTAAAGAAAGTTATCCCTACAAAATCATATAGTCTGGCTGTTGCTCTATCTTCATCACACAAAGTATTTAATCATGCACAACCCCGATGACAAGCCAAGCAATTGTTTCATACTTTAATAATCTCAAACTCTTTCAACTTTCACGCAATACATAAGCGTGAGCCATGGACATAGCACTATATGTGGAATAGAATGGTGGTTGTGGAGAAGACAAAAAGGAGAAGATAGTATCACATCAACTAGGCGTATCAACGGACTATGGAGATGCCCATTAATAGATATCAATGTGAATGAGTAGGGATTGCCATGCAACAGATGCACTAGAGCTATAAATATATGAAAGCTCAACAAAAGAAACTAGGTGTGCATCCAACTCGCTTGCTCACGAAGACCTAGGGCACTTTTGAGGTAGCCCATCATTGGAATATACAAGCCAAGTTCTATAATGAAAAAGTCCCACTAGTATATGAAAGTGACAACATATGAGACTCTCTATTATGAAGATCATGGTGCTATTTTGAAGCACAAGTGTGGAAAAAGAGATAGTAGCATTGTCCCTTCTCTCTTTTTCTCTCATTTTATTTTTTTATTTTTATTTTTCTCTTTTTTTTCTTTCTTTGGCCTTTTTCTTTTTTTTCTTTGGCCTTTTTCTTTTTTTGTTCTCTTTTCTTTTGTAAATTCCGAAGTCTCATCCCGACTTGTGGGGGAATCATAGCCTTCATCATCCTTTCCTCACGAGGACAATGCTCTAATAATTAAGATCATCACACTTTTATGGATTTACAACTCAAAGCTAGAACAAAATATAACTCTATATGAATGCCTCCGGCGGTGTATCGGGATATGCAATGAAACAAGAGCGACATGTAAGAAAATTATGAAGGTGGCCTTGCCACAAATACGATGTCAACTACATGATCATTCAATGAGCAATATTACAAAAGTAATGTGTGTCATATGAACGGAACGGTGGAAAGTTGCATGGCAATATATCTCGGAATGGCTACGGAAATGCCATAATAGGTAGGTATGGTGGCTGTTTTGAGGAAGGAGTATGGTGGGTGTATGGTACCGGCGAAAATTGCGTGGCACAAGAGAGGCTAGCAATGGTGGAAGGGTGAAAGGGTGCGTATAATCCATGGACTCAACATTAATCAAAAGAACTCATATACTTGTTGCAAAAATTTAGAAGTCATCAAAAATCAAAGCACTACGTGCATGCTCCTAGGAGGATAGATTTGTAGGAAAAGACCATCGCTCGTCCCCGACCGCCACTCATAAGGAAGACAATCAATAAATAAAATTGTGCTCCAACTTCATCACAAAGCGGTTCACCATACGTGCATGCTACGGGAATCACAAACTTCAACACAAGCATTCTTTAAATTCATAATCACCCAACTAGCATAACTTTAATATCACTACCTCCATATCTCAAAACAATTATCAAGTATCAAGTTGATCATAGCATCCAATTCACTTCCTATGATAGTTTTTATTATACCCAACTTGGATGCTCATCATTCTAGGACCAACTTTATGATAATAGCAAATACCATGCTGTTCTAAAAGACTCTCAAAATGATATAAGTGAAGCATGAGAGACTAGCAATTTCTTCAAAATTGAGACACCACCGTCGTGCTCTAAAAGATATAAGTGAAGCACTAGAGCAAAAACTATCAAGCTCAAAAGATATAAGTGAAGCACATAGAGTATTCTAGCAAATTCTAATCAAATAGGCTTCTCCCAAAAGGTGTGTTACAGCAAGGATGATTGTGGTAAACTAACAAGCAAAGACTAATATAATACACGATGCTCCAAGCAAAACACATATCATGTGGCAAATAAAAATATAGCTCCAAGTAAAGTTACCAATGAACGAAGACGAAAGAGGGGATGCCTTCCCGGGGCATCCCCAAGCTTAGGATTTTGGATATCCTTGAATATATTGGGGTGCCATGGTCATCCCCAAGCTTAGGCTCTTGCCACCCTTTATTCCATAGTCCATAAAGGCTTTACCCAAAACTTGAAAACTTCACAACACAAAACTTAACAGGAAATCTTATAAGCTCCGTTAGTGAAAGAAAACAAAATCACCACATAAGGTACTGCAATGAACTCATTATTTATTTATTTTGATGTTAAACCTACTATATTCCAACTTCCTTTTGGTTCATAAACTAATTTACTAGCCATAGATGCATTGAAATAAGCAAACAACACATGAAAAACAGAATCTGTCAAAAACAGAACAGTCTGTATCAATCTGTAACTAACGCAAACTTATGGAACTCTAAAAATCCTACCAAAACAGGACGTGCTGGAAAATTTGTCTATTGATCAGAAGAAAAAAGAATCAATGCAAAAGTAAGTTTCTGTGATTTATTGAAATTTTTCTCGTGAGTGCAAAGTTTCTGTTTTTCAGCAGAATCAAATCAACTATCATCATAGTTTATCCTATAGGTTCTACTTGGCACAAACACTAATTAAAAGATAAAAACACATCTAAAAAGAGAGTAGATGCAAGATTTATTCCTAAACAGGATCAAAAACAAAAAACATAAAGAAAAATTGGGTTGCCTCCCAACTAGCGCTATCGTTTAACGCCCCTAGCTAGGCATAAAAGCAATGATAGATCTAACTAGTGCCATCTTTGGCACTTGATTCATAAGTAGCACGCATGATAGATTCATAAGGTAATTTGACTTTCTTTCTTGTAAAGTGCTCCATGCCTTTCTTTAAAGGAAATTGGAATCGAATGTTCCCTTCCTTCATATCAATAATCGCACCAATCGTTCTAAGGAAAGGTCTACCAAGAATAATAGGGCAAGAAAGATTGCAATCTATATCAAGAACGATAAAATCTACGGGCACCAAATTTCTATTAGCAACAATAATAACATCATTGATACTTCCCATAGGCTTTTTAATGGTGGAATCCGCAAGGTGCAAATTTAAAGAGCAATCATCAAGATCATGGAAACCTAGAATATCACATAAAGTTTTTGGAATCGTGGAAACACTAGCACCCAAATCACACAAAGCAAAACACTCAAAATCTTTAATTCTAATCTTTATAGTAGGTTCCCACTCATCATTAAGTTTTCTAGGTATAGAAACTTCCAAATTCAGTTTTTCATCATAAGATTGCAACAAGGCATCAACAATATGTTTGGTAAAAGCTTTATTTTGACTGTAAGCATGAGGAGAATTAACAACGGATTGCAACAAGGAAAAACAACCTTTTAAACAACAATTATCATAATCAAATTCCTTGAAATCCGAGATAGTAGGTTCAATATTAGAAGTTGAAGATTCTCCAATCTCTCTTTTACCAAATTTAACATCACGATCTAAAGATTCCGAATTTTTGGGACGCCTTCTAGGCAAAGTTGATTCATCATCACTCCCATAATCATCAAAATTCATCTTGCAAAACATAGATCTAATAGGAGACGCATTAATAACTTTAAGATCCTCATCATTATTTTCATGTAGTTTTCCTGGTTTAGCGGCCATCTTATTGACTAAGGTGGCTTGCTTGTCAGAAATTTTGGCTATAACATTTTCAAGCCGGGTAATTTGAGCGTTAACACCATGGAATTCTTTATTCATATCATCAAGCTCTTTGTTCATAAACCCCAAAAAACTCTTTTGTTCCTTAAGCTCTTTTCTAAAGAAATTATTATGCTCAAATTGCAAATTCAAAAAGCTTCTGATATTTGATTCAATCTCATCCATCTTTCTGAGAAGGTGTTCAGGTCCTTAGGCACAGCCATAAGGTCAAACAAGCAAACAAGCACACAAAAGGAGGCACGCGAAAAGAGAGGAGGAGATTGGGAAAGCGAGGGCGAATAAAGCGGCAAGGGTGAAGTGGGGGGGGAGAGGAAAACGAGAGGCAAATAATATAAATGCGAGGGAGATGGGTTTGTGATGGGTACTTGGTATGTATTGACTTGAGCAAAGACCTCCCCGGTAACGGTGCCAGAAATCCTTCTTGCTACGTCTTGAGCTAGCATTGGTTTTCTCCGAAGAGGAGAGGGTGATGCAGCAAAGTGTAGCGTAAGTATTTCCCTCAGTTTTGAGAACCAAGGTATCAATCCAGTAGGAGGCTCCTCAAAAGTCCCACGCACCTACACAAATAAACTGAGAACTCGCAACCAACGCAATAAAGGGGTTGTCAATCCCTTCATGGTCACTTACGAAAGTGAGATATGATAGAGATAGTATGATAAGATAAATATATTTTTGGTATTTTATAATATAGATGCAAGAAAGTAAAGATGCAAATAAAAGTAGATTGAAAGCAAATATGATAAGAGATAGACCTGGGGGCCATAGGTTTCACTAGAGGCTTCTCTCGAGAGCATAAGTATTATGGTGGGTGAACAAATTACTGTCGAGCAATTGGTAGAAAAGCGAATAATTATGACGTTATCTAGGCATGATCATGTATATAGGCATCACGTCCATAACAAGTAGACCGACTCCTGCCTGCATCTACTACTATTACTCCACACATCGACCGACTCCTGCCTGCATCTAGAGTATTAAGTTCATAAGAACAGAGTAACGCCTTAAGCAAGATGACATGATGTAGAGGGATAAACACATGCAATATGATATAAACCCCATCTTGTTATCCTCGATGGCAACAATAAAATACGTGTCTTGCAACCCTTTCTGCACTGGGTAAGATCACCGCAAGATTGAACCCAAAGCTAAACACTTCTCCCATGGCAAGTGTAAGAACATGCGGTGCCCCCATGTTTGGTTTTGGTAATTGATGACAATCTCTATGGACTAATGGTTGTCTTGAGTTATATTTCAAGGATTTGTCCATAGGTTTTTCTTGAAGTCCATGTGTTGGTTTCAAGGAGTTTATGAGTTGACCAATGTGCTATTAAGGACTTATCCAAAGATTGGTCATCTGAGGGTTGAGCTTATTGCAAGCATGTCTTGAAGAAGAAGATTGTGTGATCATTCATGTTTACCTTCAAGACATCATCCAAATGAAGAGAGTTGGAAAGATTCAAGGTTGATCAAGACTAAGTCAAGAGTGAATCAAGTTGATCAACTCACAAAGCGTAGAAGATGTACCGAGAGGGATTAAGTGATCCCATGGTATGGTAAGCATTGTCCATTGCACTTTGTGTACTAACCCATGGTCTATGTGAGAGTTCTATGTGGGTTTAGGTACGTGTCCATGGGCTTGCGTCAAGAGGCAGATATCATACAACCCATGGAAAGGATGACATCAAGTGGTGATCGTCATCAAGATTGTCGTGTGCAAGTTCAAGTGGAGCATCACGAAGGGATCAAGTGCTTGAATCTTGCCATCCATTGTGGTGTCAATGGACTTGTGAAGATGTGCCTAAGAGTGGCTCACCCATAGTGAACTATGGGGAAGCAATCATCTAGTCTTCATCGAGCCAACGCAATCAAGAAAGGTGGTCCAACTTGAGGGAGTCAAGATCATCTTCATCTAGCTCAAGTGGACCATGTGCAAAGCAAAGGTTTGCCCTTGATAGGTTATCTATTTTACCGGTCTCGTGGTGGTAGTTGGTAGACCGAGTTATAGGATCGTTT
This sequence comes from Triticum dicoccoides, assembly GCF_002162155.2. Lineage (NCBI taxonomy): Eukaryota > Viridiplantae > Streptophyta > Magnoliopsida > Poales > Poaceae > Triticum > Triticum dicoccoides. The sequence continues at coordinate 96,609,667 of NC_041387.1, forward strand.
GTCGTACTATCAAGGGGGGCTCTCAAGTTGGTAGCTTGATCGTATCGTTAGTAGAGAGCTCAAACTATTGCATCCTTGCATCATGTTTCTTGGTTCTTGTTTGGTTATCTTTGTGAGTCTTAGAGATTATGGTCATCTTGATGACAAGCTTGAGTTCATCGAAAATGGAGTTCGCATGCGTCTTCTATGATATTTTCGGTGTTGGAGGTTTTATCGGTCTTATCCGAGGAAGGGTTCTCACCATTTTCTTATGGGACTTTTCCTCATTTGCTTATTCTTGATATCTCTATCAAGATTGTATTAGCCCATGTCGTTAGCTTTCCAACAAACTTGGTCTCGTTGAATTCGGAGTCCGTATGCAAAAGTTGTGGCTGTTTTGGTAAAGGCTGCAGCGGTACCACCGCGACTAGAGCGAATGTAATTTTTTACTACTGCTCCAGAGCGGTACTACCGCGGCTCCTGAGTGGTAGTACCGCTCCAGAGCAGTACTACCGCGGCTCCTAAGCAATAGTACCGCTTCAGACCAAAATCTCGTGTTTTACTCAGCGGAAGTAGGCACAGAAGTATTTTTTTAGTACCGCTCGCAAGCAGTAGTACCGCTACCATTTGCAGTAGTACCGTGAGGACGAGCGGTAGTACTGCTCCAGCGGTTCTACTGGCCTTTTGCCTCCTCGCTGTTATTTTTCAAAGGGGCTCTACCGCCCTAGCGGTAGTACCGCTCCTTGGAGCGGTAGTACCGCTCTGTGCGGGCTGTGAGCATAACGGTTTGATTTTTTCCCACCTATAAGAGGGTGTCTTCTTCCCCATTGAACCTTATCCTTTGAGCTCGTGTTCTTCCCCCATTGTTGACCTTCTCCGAGCTTGCTATCTCTCAATCCCTCCATGGATTCTTGCTAGTTTTTGAGGAAAAAGAGAGAGGAGATCTAGATCCACGTTTCCACCAATCACTTTCTCCTCTATGTGAGGGGAACCCCTTGGATCTAGATCTTGGAGTTCTTGGTGTTCTCCTTCTTGTTCTTCCTCTCATTTTCCTCCCTAGAATTAGTTGCTTCAGTGGGATTTGGGAGAGAAGGACTTGGGCACTCCGTGTGCCCTTGCCATTGCATTTGGTGCATCGGTTTGAGTTCTCCACGGTGATACGTGGAAGTTTCAAGTTGAGAAGCTTATTACTCTTGGGTGCTTGGTGCCCTTGAGCTTGTTCCTCTTGGGTGCTTTGGCGCCCTAGACGGTTGGTGGTGCTTGGAGCTCAATCATTGTGGTGTAAAGCTCCGGGAAAGCGTCGGGGTCTCCAATTAGGTTGTGGAGATCGCCCCGAGCAGTTTGACGGGTACCGGTGACCGCCCCCAAGGGTTGCCAAAGTGTACAGGTTCGGTGATCGCCCCCAAGGGTCGCCATTTGTACGGGTTCGGTGACCGCCCTCAAGGGTCCCTTAGGGGAATCACAGCATCTTGCACTGTGCGAGGGCGTGAGGAGATTACGGTGGCCCTAGTGGCTTCTTGGGGAGCATTGTGCCTCCACACCGCTCCAAACGGAGATTAGCATCCGCAAGGGTGTGAACTTCGGGATACATCGTCGTCTCTGCGTGCCTCGGTTATCTCTTACCTGAGCCCTTTACTTATGCACTTTACTTTGTGATAGCCATATTGTTCTTTGTCATATATCTTGCTATCACATAGTTACTTATCTTTCTTAGCATAAGTTGTTGGTGCACATAGGTGAGCCTAGTTGTTTTAGGTTTTGTGCTTGACAAAATAACCGCTAGGTTTATTCCGCATTTGTTCAAGCCTAAACCGTAATTATTTTAAAGCGCCTATTCACCCCCCCCCTCTAGGCAACATCCATGATCTTTTAGCAAGAAAGATCAATCTAGTAGGCCAAACCAAACTGATAATTCGAAGAGACTTGCAAAGATAACTCAATCATACATAAAAGAATTCAGAGAAGATTCCAATATTATTCATAGATAAACTTGATCATAAACCCACAATTCATCGGATCTCGACAAACAACCCGCAAAAAGAGATTACATCGAATAATCTCCACAAGAGAGGGGGAGAACATTGTATTGAGATCCAAACAGAGAGAAGAAGCCATCTAGCTAATAACTATGGACCCGTAGGTCTGTGGTAAACTACTCACAACTCATCGGAGAGGCTATGGTGTTGATGTAGAAGCCCTCCGTGATCGATTCCCCCTCCAGCAGAGTGCCGACGAAGGCTCCAAGATGGGATCTCGCGGATACAGAAGGTTACGGCGGTAGAAATTGTGTTTCGTGGTGCTCCTAGATGTTTTCGGGGTCCATGGATATATATAGGAGGAAGAAGTACGTTGGTGGACGCCCGAGGGGCCCACGAGACAGGGGGGCGCACGGCGCACCCTACAAGGGGGGGAGGGCGCCCTCCTATCTCATGGGGCCCTCGGAGCTTTCTTAACTTGCACTCCAGGCTCTCCGGATCATATTTGTTCCAAAAATAACGCTCCCAAAGATTTCATTCCGTTTGGACTCCGTTTGATATTCCTTTTCTTCGAAATACTGTAATAGGCGAAAAAACAGCAATATGGGTTGGGCCTCCGGTTAGTAGGTTAGTCCCAAAAATGATATAAATGTGTAGAATAAAGCCCATAAACATCCAAAAGGGGTAATATAATAGCATGGAACAATCAAAAATTATAGATACGTTGGAGACATATCAAGCTCCTGAGGCAATTGATATTCTAGTGGTCCTTTGGCACGTGACGAGATGCACGGGGTGCTGAGGACTTTGCCGGAGAAGCTGAGGGTTTTGAAGCCCGAGGAATTTGAGCAGTTTGAGGAACCGGGACAACTTGAGGAAATTGCCTGGGTGGCATTGAGGAGATTGGCCATGAGGGCATTGAAGAAGAACTTGGCCGTGAGGGCATTGCTGAGGAAGGTGGTTTCTTGGCTCGCTTCTTTGGCATAGCCTTCTTGCTTGAAGAAGCCTCAGCAGCAGCGGCGGCAGCAGCAAAATCCTCATTAAATTTCTTCACTGCTTCTTTGGCCTGCTTGGCCAACTTAGCTTGCCGCCTGGCCCATTCATCGGCATAATCCTCACCACGTTTAAGGCTTGTTGGATCAGCGCTTTGTCCAGGTGCCAGAGGAGGTCTTGAGCATGGAGAGTTAAGAGAGAATTTCTTCATGTATTTAGGAGTGACATATTTGTACTCCCTCCACTCTCTTGCCCATCTTCTTTCAATCCTCTGAATGCGCACTTTGCGCTCATTCTTCCTCTCCTTGCCATGAGTTGCCTCATCAGGCGTGTAGTACCCTACATAGATGTCCGCAGGGATCTCAAAAGCAGTATTAACTTCAAGCTTCTTTCCTCCTTTCTGAGGCCTTTTACCATCTGCCATTTTCTTCAGCTGAGGAATTTGCACAATTGAGTTCTCTGATGAAGTATGCAGCTTTTCTTCGAGGAACACTACAAATGAGTTAAGTTGATGAGAACCTAGTGATTCAGCAGCAGGCATGTGTATCTGTGAACAGAGTATAGGTGCGAAGAATTTGGAGAGGTCATATGCGCTCTAAGAAGGTTTTGTAAATTGAACAAGTTTGAGGAAATTGACCCGATGTGTCTTGAAGAATTTCACTAAGCGTTCTTTGTCTTAGGTTCCAGAGTTGTGCGGATCGTGAGATTCACACAATTGAGGAATCATGAAGAAAAACGTCACTTAGAGAAACAGATCAAGAACTGAAGATTTGTGCTAGGTGTTTAGAGTGTGGAGGTTGAAGAATAAACAACTTCTGAAGATTTGATGAAAATCATTAGTAGAATAAATGCAGTAAAAGTAACTTTTAATTACCCTTAATGAAGAACACGACGAACAAGAGGTGTAGATTTAGAAGTTCGTCGGCTTAGATCTTCCGCGCCCTAACTTGGCGGAGGAAGACGTCTACAGCGGCGGCGGAGGGAAGATTTCCGCGACAGGTGCAAGTACGACGGCGACGAGGTCAAGGCAGTGAAGCTCTTCCTCACCGGCGACGATGGAGGTAGCGGCAGTGCTAGGGCTTGAGAAGCTCGAGCGAGGGAGTGAGGTCGAGGAAATGAGGAAGGGAAGGGGGTATTTATAGCTGAGGTGAAAAATTGTTCGCCCGAAGAATTTGGACGAACGTGCCCCTGGCCCTTCTCATTCGCGCGACATGTGTCACCCACGTACTGAGAGGTGGAGATCATGTGAGATCATGGGTGAGTAGATAAGTATACCGTGGAATGCGTAACGATTTGAGCGGCAAAAGCCGAAAATTTGGATAAGAATATTTGAAAGTTTAGTTCGCAATTTCTTCAGCTGACAAGGACACAATGAATAATTTGAACGAGTTTCAAATAGAACGTACATGAAGAATTTGTGAACAGACTGGGTTGAGTTTAGCATAGAGGGGGAAGGGTCCGATCATATTCACTTAGCAGAAAAATCAACTTGAAGAATTAGCAATAAGTGAA
>NC_041387.1:96614502-96640764 GCF_002162155.2 Triticum dicoccoides
AAAGAGTGAATACAATGCAAAGTTGAAGAATTTGAAAAACCGAGGAATTTCAAAAATGAAGAAAAACTCAATTGAAGATTTTCAACTTTGGTTGGTGGCGTATCCCACCGTATAAGAAAGCTGATTTCAGACACCGCATACAACTCTCGTAGGGTTATGAGAATCAATTTCTTCATTAATTTCTTCACACTTAGAGGGTTAGTCTTCATTGATTGAAGAAAAAGTTACTTCATGTGTTGCACATCTAAGTCATCAAGTCAGCATAAGTGTTAGGATGTGTGTGTCATTTTCAAAGAACATTCAAAGATTCTAGGATATTTAGCTCACACCACAACTTGCTAAGTCTCTTCTCATCCAAGGTCTTTGTGAAGATATCGGCCAGCTGGTCTTCAGTACTTGCATGGTCGATGAAGATGTCTCCCTTCAACACATGGCCACGAAGAAAATGATGACGAATCTGAATGTGCTTTGTCTTCGAGTGCTGAACTGGGTTGTGTGCAATCTTGATAGCACTCTCATTGTCGCAGTAGAGTGGCACATTCTTCACGTTGATGCCATAGTCTTTGAGTGTTTGCTTCATCCATAGTAGTTGAGCACAGCAAGATCCAGCAGCAATGTACTCAACTTCTGCAGTGGAGAGTGATACGCAGTTCTGCTTCTTCGAGGACCAACATACCAAGGATCGTCTGAGGAAATGACATGTGCCTGACGTTGACTTGCGGTCCACCCGATCGCCAGCATAGTCAGAATCTGAATATCCAATGAGATCAAAGGAAGAGCCCTTGGGATACCATAATCCAAGTGTTGGTGTGTGAACTAGATATCAAAGAATATGCTTCACAGCCTTATGGTGTGATTCCTTCGGTGTAGCTTGAAATCGGGCACACATGCAAACACTAAGCATAATATCCGGTCTAGATGCACATAGGTACAATAAAGAGCCAATCATGGAGCGGTATACCTTTTGATCAAAGTCTTTACCATTTTCATCAGTGCATAGATGGCCATTTCCGGGCATAGGAATTTTGACGCCTTTGCAATCTTGCATGTCAAATTTCCTCAACACATCCTTGAGGTATTTCTCCTGAGATATGAATATGCCATTGTATTGTTGCCGAATCTGAAGACCTAAGAAGAATTTCAATTCTCCCATCATAGACATTTGATATTCTTCACTCATCATATAGGCAAATTCATCACTGTAACGTTGGTTAGTACAACCAAAGATAATATCATCAACATATATTTGGCACACGAATAATTCATCATCATATGATTTGGTGAAAAGAGTTGGGTCAAGTGAACCGGTTTTGAAGCCTTTCTTCACGAGGAATTCCTTCAGTGTGTCATACCACGCCCGAGGTGCTTGCTTGAGGCCATAGAGGGCCTTGTTGAGTCTGTAGACGTGATCTGGAAATTTTGGATCCTCAAAACCTGGTGGTTGAGCAACATATACTTCTTCCTCAAGCTTACCATTGAGGAATGCACTTTTCACATCCATTTGTTGTAAGATGATATTATGATGGTTAACATAAGCAAGCAATATGCGAATAGCCTCAATTCTAGCAACAGGTGCAAAAGTTTCATCGAAATCAATTCCTTCAACCTGTGTGTAGCCTTGAGCTACAAGAGGAGCCTGATTTCTCACCATGAGGCCATTTTTGTCTTGTTTGTTGCGGTAGATCCATTTGGTACCGATGATGTTGTGCTTGCGTGGGTCTGGTCGCTTGACAAGCTCCCACACATTGTTGAGCTCGAATTGATGCAATTCATCTTGCATGGCTTGAATCCATTCGGATTCCATGAATGCTTCATCTACTTTAGTGGGCTCTGTGATAGAGACAAATGCAACATGCCCACAAAAGTTAGATAAATGTGAAGCTTTTGAGCGCGTGAGGGGACCTGGTGCACGAATGTCGTCGATGATCTTCTCGACTTGCACTTCGTTTGCAATGCGAGGATGTGCGGGTTGACGACTTTGCTTAGGCCCAATAGTTTCTTCAGGACCAGTTTCTTCAACAGCACCAGCAGGATTTTCTTCACGATCAGGAATGACTTCTTCAGCAGATTCTTCGGTAGGGATGACATCCTCAGTAGCTTTGAACCTGTTGATGATGTGGCATGCAGTATCAATTGCTTCAGGCCAGAAGCGCTTAGGTGTCTTGTATTCATCAAGCATAGTGCGGGCCATCTCAACAAGAGTCCTGTTCTTGCACTCCACGATGCCATTTTGCTGAGGAGTATAGGGAGTAGACAATTCATGAGTAATACCAAGCATATCGAGATATTCATCGAGGCTAGTGTTCTTGAACTCGGTTCCATTATCACTCCTGATATGCTTGATCTTCACACCGAAGTTAGTAGAAGCCCTTGAGGAAAATCGTCTGAAGACTCCCTGCACTTCATTTTTGTAAGTGACGATATGCACCCATGTGTAACGAGAATAGTAATCAACTATGACAAAGCCATATAATGATGCAGAACTAGTGAACGTGGCATAATGACTAGGGCCAAATAGATCCATATGAAGTAATTCAAAGGGACGAGAGGTGGTGATGATAGTCTTCAAGGGATGCTTGGCTTTGGTGATCTTTCCAGCCTCACAAGCCCCACAAAGATGATCTTTGAGGAATTTGACACCCTCGATGCCAATGACGTGCTTCTTCTTTGTGAATGTATGCAAGTTCCTCATCCCAGCATGACCAAGTCGTCGATGCCATAACCGGCATTTTGAAGCTTTTTGCAAGTAGACATGTGGCAGGCTGTGGTCCTGCAGAGAAATCAACAATATACAAGTCTCCTTTCATAAAGCCTTCGAAGACTTTGGAGTTGTCAGACTCCATTAGCACAAGGCAACTAAATTTGCCAAAGACAACAACCATATCAAGATCACAAAGCATTGAGATAGACATAAGATTGAATCCTAAGGACTCAACAAGCATGACCTTGTCCATGTGTTTATCCTTTGAAATTGCAACCTTACCCAGACCAAATACCTTGCTTTTGCCTTTGTCAGCATAGATGATATGCTTCAGATGAGATGGTGACAAATCAGTGTCCATCAACAAGCTCCTGTCACCAGTCATGTGATTTGTACATCCACTATCGAGGACCCACTCAGTAGCTTTGGGTTGTTCATCCTGCAGATGAATTAGTGCAACTTACGAACCCATAAACTTCATCAGTGAAGAATATGATACCAATTTCATCAACAGTAACAGATATAGCAATATGAGATGTGAGAAATGAATGATTCATTTCTTCATGATTAGCTTGCATCCTTTCAAGCGCATTCAGGTCTCCAACAAATTCTTCAGACGATCAAGTTCGTCTGGAGACCTGACCCTGCATAAGAGATTAGTTCTTTTTCTTCACCACCCACATCTGGAGGGGTGGCAAAGAGTTCATCATTCTACGAGCTCCAAAAGAAAATGATGGCATAGAAGCCAGTGCACTTCGTTTCACAGAAGAGTGGATAGGATAAGCATATGAATACGCACAGAAATTCTTCGAGGACTTATGAAGATAATGGTTTGAAGAATAATGCACATATTCATGGCCCTTAGGCTTTCCTTGCGAAACAGAAGTGTTAGCACGATGACATTCATATGAGGATTTTGATCCGCGTGAGGAATTTGACCTGGGGTTCCTATTCTTCATGGGTGGTGTCATGATGACATTCACCTAAAGATTTTCAAGGCACCTTTTAGGAACCCAGATTTTCTTCATAGGGGGACCGTTCCTGCAGTTAGTTCCAACATATCGAGCAAATACTTCATCGTTCTGATTCTTGAACAGTTTATAGTTAGAGTCAAATGACTCATCAGAGGAATATGAAGAATCAGAGGTAAAGCCAGATAAAGTGCATGGATCTACAGGAGGTCCTTTTGCAGCAACCCATGAGGTTTTGGGGTATTGCTCAGGTTTCCAGTAGGTCCCATCAGCATTGAGTTTCCTTTCAAAGTTAATACCCTCTTTCCTAGGGTTCCTGTTCAAGATCTGCTTTTTGAGCACATCACATAGAGTCTGATGCCCTTTGAGGCTTTTGTAAATGCCTGTCACATACAATTCCTTCAGCCCTGCATTATCGTCAGTGATACATGTGGTATCCTCAAATGAGGAATTTGTAACCACAAAGACAATTGAAGAATTTGCAGCAAGAGAAGCATTTGAACATTCAGGTGATGAATTAGCAGATTCACGCTCAATGCATTTCAGACATGGTGGAATAAATTCTTCCTGAGCGTAACTGATCTGTTGAGCAAGCAATGAATCGTTTTCCTTCTGAAGATCTTCATAACTCGCTTTTAACTTCTCAAGATCTTGCTTTCTCTGAAGAAATTCATAAAAAAGCTTCTCATGATCAGTTAAGAGAGTGTTATGATGATTTTGAAGGTTGTCAAACCGAGTTTGAAGTCTCTGAAGATTATTTGTCAGAGTCTTAGTTTGATTCAATTCCTCACCCAACAGGTCATCGCTTCTGTCTAGTTGATTTTGAATCTTTTCTAAAGCCTTCTGTTGTTTAACATCAATTTTAGCAAGTTTTGAATAGTTAGGCTTGAGATTGTCATCAGATTCATCCTCACTAGAGTCAGAGGGGGGAATGTTTGAGTACCTTGGCACCTTTTGCCATGAAGCAATAGGTGGGAGCATAGTCATCGTTGCCCTTGTCAGCAGAGTCGGGGAAGTCATTTTCTTCAGTGTTGAAGATGGACTTGCTGACGTAAGCAGTAGCGAGGGCTAGGCTAGCCACACCAGAGTCAGATTCCTCAGATTCCTCCTCTTTCGCATTATCCTCAGATTCCGCTTCAGAGTCCATTTCCTTGCCAATGAATGGTCGAGCCTTCTTGGAACTGCTCTTCTTGTGAGTTGAAGACTTTGAGGATTTTGATGATGAAGACTTTGAAGATTTCTTCTTCCTTTTTGAGTCATCAGAATCATCATCTTTGTACTTCTTCTTCTTTGATTCCTTTTCCCACAGAGGACAATCAGACATGTAGTGACCAGGTTTCTTGCATTTGTGGCAAGTTCTCTTTTTGTAGTCACGGGATGAGGAATCATCATTTTTTGAAGACTTACCAAAATGGCCACGGCGAGAGAACTTCTGGAATTTCCTCATGGGCATTGCTAGCTCTTGGTTCAATTCTTCAGGATCACCAATGCTGCTACCAGAATCCTCAGCTTCGGACTCAAATACTGCCTTGGCCTTCAGTGCACGTGATCTTTCGTAGCTCGGTCCATAGAGATCTCTCTTCTCAGCGAGCTGGAACTCATGAGTGTTTAGCCTCTCAAGGATATCAGCGGGATCAAGTGACTTGTAATCAGCTCATTCTTGAATCATCAGTGCGAGGGTATCAAATGAGGTGTCAAGTGATCTCAGCAATTTCTTCACCACCTCATGGTCGGTGATATCAGTAGCACCAAGTGCTTGAAGCTCATTTGAGATGTCAGTGAGGCGATCGAAGGTTTGCTGAACATTTTCGTTGTCGAGTCTTTTGAAGCGATTGAAGAGATTGTGAAGAACATCAACTCGGGAGTCACATTGAGTTGAGACTCCTTCATTGACCTTGGACAGCCTGTCACAAATCAGCTTAGCAGTTTCGAGTGCACTCACTCTACCGTACTGACCTTTGCTCAGATGGTCACATATGATATTCTACGCTTGAGAATCAGTTGCTTGAATCTCTTCACATCAGTGGCATTCAGAGACGGAGTGACCGAGGGAACGCCATTTTCCACAACGTACCAGAGATCATTATCAATTGCCTCAAGATGCATACACATCTTGTTCTTCCAGTAGGGGTAGTCCATCCCATCAAAGGTAGGACACCCAACCGAGACCTTGATCATACCTGTAGTCGACATAACTAAAACTCCAAGTGGTTAAACCAAAATCACACAAAACAAGGGAGTACCTTGCTCTGATACCAATTGAAAGTGCGTTACGTCGACTAGAGGGGGGGTGAATAGGTGGTTTTTAATAATTCTTCACTGAGGAATTTCAGGGTGAGGAAATTCCTAAACGAAGAACTACTTGCAGCGGAATAAATACTCAGGTATAAGCATAACAGAGCAACAGCATAGTCATCATGATGAAATGAAAGACAAACACAGAGTACAGAAAGCGTAAGCATAGGATAAGCAAGAAGAAGACAAACAGACTGAAGAGATAGGATTGAGGAATTAGAGAAAGTCTTCAGTCAAAGTCTTCAAACAGTAATGATCAGGTACATCAACACATGACTGAGGAAATAAGAGGGTTGAGGAAATAGAACCAGTAGGCTTGGTGAAGACAATGATTTGATAGACCAGTTCCAACTGCTGTGACAGTTGTACGTCTGGTTGAAGCGGCTGAGTATTTCGAGGACACACAGTCCCGGACACACAGTCCTCACCGTATTCTCCTTGAGCTAAGATCACACAGACCTCGACCAACAGTAGTGGTAAGTCTTTACAGGTGACTTCCAAACCTTCACAGACTTGGTCACTCGGCAATCCACAATTCCTCTTGGATGCTCAGACCATGACGCCTAACCGTCTGGAGGATACACAGTCCTCAAAGGTAACAAGCATCGGTTCCACACATGAACAATCTCTTCAGTGATGCTCAATCACTTTGGGGTTTGTAGGTTTGGGTTTGGGATTTGGGTTTTCCTTACTTGATGATTTTTGCTCAAAGTCCTCGGAGGATGGGATGCTCTCAAATGACAAGTGTCAGTTTCTCTCGGAGCAGCCAACCAGCTAGTGGTTGTAGGGGGCGGCTATTTATAGCCTAGGGAGCCGCCCGACATGATAAGACATAAATGCCCTTGTCTGATATGACCGTTAGGTGGTAGGATATTTTGGGACAGCTGGCGCGCGGCACACAACAACGGTCGGATTTGAGGTTTGAATTCCTTAGGGCTATCATGTTCCTCATCGTGTAGGCAGTCCGCACTAGCGAATTCCTAACTCCTCAGTCAGAACAAATTCCTCAGAGACCAGAAGATCTTCGTCTCTATCACTGAAGAACTTGACTGAACTGATATGAGATTTCCAATGGCTTCACTCGAAGGATTGGGTAGGTGTAGGATTTTGAGATGAGCATCACTTGGAAATCTGTTTCCTTAGTATTACCTCGACCCCCTTTAACAATACGGTGTTTCCTATGACTCTAGAAGAAGAAAATGAAACTACGAAAATAAAAGTCTTCATGCTTCAGATTCCTCGCATGAATATCGAAGTCTTCAAGGTCACACCAATTTCTTCACTTTCAAAGTCTTCAGGAAAACCAAAGTCTTCAGCCGAAGACATTCATTTTTAGGGGTCGACTTTCACTGTAAATATCAAACTCCTCATTGACTTATAGAGCCTGTGTATACTCACAAACACATTAGTCCCTTAACCTATAAGTCTTCAATACACCAAAATCACTAAGGGGCACTAGATGCACTTACACAACTTAAGTAGTATTCATTGTGGTAATTAAAACTCCGAACTCTAATTGACAGTGCTAGTAGCATCTTACAAAAAGAATGACGAATAGGGGATTAATTATGTTTGTAACCTACTAACATTTGGCAAAGGACTGAATGAGGATAGCAAATGTGGTTGGAGACAGTGTGCTCGTGATAGGTGGTTTTGCCTATACAAAATTTTGAAGAAAGTTAAACTAAAACGGACATGTTCACTAAAAGTATAAAATTTCAACTATTATTTTGATTTTAGTGTTCATGAGAGAGCATATAAGCCCATGGTCCCGTCCAAATTTCGTAATGTTGTTGCTTTGGACTATCATGACATCTTCTGTCTAACCATTCATTGTTGTTCTTCTGTATAAGAGCATTGTTGTCCAGATGCATAGGGCGTGTAACAAAAATTTAGTATTTTTAATATATAATTCATCATAGGGGGAAGGAGCTCCTCATTCTTCGTAATCATTAATTTTCATTTTGCATGTTGCTATTCTCATTGGCCGACACATCAAATAGGATTTGCATGCTGGTCTTTAGGAATTAATGACATGGAGAACCAACGTAATAATTGGATCCTCTCAATTTCCCAAGCAGACCAAATAGTCATTGTCATAGATTTTTGGTTTAATATCCTCCATCCAATCTCCACACACCTAATTTTTTTGATGCAACTCCTTAAATGCCATATGCAGCTGGACGGAGGGAGTAAAGTCAATTGTTGACTTTGTAATCATTTCATCTATAGCAAACCTAAAAACCAACCCATACTAGCAATGTGTCCGTGCGTTGCAACAGATCTAAAGTAGAATAATACTCGTTCACAAGCTTGAAAAAAAACACTCTTGTTTTGATATACATGTACCACTAAAAACATATTACATTTCACTCAAAATACATTTCTCGGGCTGTTTTGATGAGGTGAGGGAGGGATGTGGTTGCTTTCAAGATAATAAGGAATTTTTTGCAAATTGGAGCAGAGAAATGGGCTATTGTTGCAAAAAAGCCACAACTTACCTCACAGCCGTTAGATGCAGATCTAATGGTCAGAAATGACGGACGGCAGAGACACCATCATCACCAAGTGAGTCTTTTATAGAAGTGGAGATAATAGTTAGATACAGATATTTATTATTTTATTAACTCACCCCCTTCTCTTACATTGTTTCTTGAAACCCGTGCTACAACTATAGCTACTACCAGAGGCGGATTTAGGGCCCAGGCAGCTGCATGGGGCGTGAAGACAATTTCCTTCATTGACTGTAGCTATAGTGCTCGAAGGTGGCCTGAGGCTTGCTGTATTCCTGGTTCCATCACTGAATGCTATTGTGTTTGTCTTCTCTCTTCTTCAACTCATCACAAATTTGATGTGTTATCTCTTCTAACCCACCTATATCACCCTATATTATACACTTACTTTAAACCTTCATACTAACCTTTTTTTTTATGATCAGGCCTTCATTGCAATCCTGCTGTTGGTGTAACTCTGAAGTGATCACGCAAACGGAAACGTGACCGGGAACGGAAACGGAAACGGAAACGGAAACGTAACATCAATATAAACGAACACCTGGGCAGCGAGGCCCGCGGAAACGTATCCAGACCAGACCAGACTCGCTGCAAATAGCGAGGCAAGCCGCAAACAGCAGCAGCGCACCACCGCCTCCGGCCCCTACCCAGCCGCCGATGCCGCCCCGCGCCGCCGCCGGCGACCTCAGCTGAGCATGGCGGCCGCCCCCGCGGGCCCCCAGAACCGCTGCGTCTTCGGTACGCCCCCTTCCCCGCCCTTCTCTCTTACAGCCCCCTGCCCCCTCCCGGGGTCTCCCCGTTCTATGTGCGTGCGTGCGTGCGTGCTCGCTCCTTTCTCCGGTTCGATCCGCGGGCTAGGAGCTCTCGCCGCGGTTCGGGTGGGAGTGGTCTGGCCCCAATTGGCGGCTACGCGAGTAGAGCTCGTTTTGGGCCCCAATCGCCGCTGCATCCTCCGTCGATTCCCCGTGGATTTCCCTTCGCGTGTGGGTGGCCGGTGCGGTTTTGGGTGGTGCGAAGCGCGTTTAGCTGCTCCCGCCGCTAGATTTGGAGTCTAATTTCATTTCATTCGAGTTTTCGTACTGTCTAGGGTTTGCCTTTTTTTTTTATCATTCATACTCGTCACGCCTTTGGGGTTGTTTCCCCCCAAACAAAAGTGCCCGTCAGTTGGCTTGTGCTGTATTCAACGTGTGTGACACTGATATTTACCGCACATGTTGTGTTGGTTCAGTTGCTGCGGTATGAGTAGGAGTTCGATTGACGCCGGTGTTGGCTGTTGAATTTGGTTGCAGTTGGGAACATTCCGTACGATGCGACGGAGGAGCAGCTTGTGCAGATATGCGAGGAAGTCGGGCCCGTGGTCTCCTTCAGGTTTAGTTGTGCAAACCCTATCAGTTGTGTGTCCTTGTGCGGTTGTGCCACCATGTAGTTTTCTAATTTGACCATGTTGTGCAGATACACATGTTTGTTAGATTATTGGATTATTCAGTATATCTGTTAAAATACTCATGCGCCCTCTTTCATTCTCTTTCAAAATGAGGAATTTGTTAGCCAGCTATATGCGCATGATGCTTTTAAATCCAGCGTGTAACATCTGGAATATTGATTTTGTTTAAGTATGATGGCCTTATTGCACACTGCTGCTAAGCATGATCTCAGAACTTAATAGGTTGTCATAGGGGTCGCCCTGCTTATGGATGCTGCCTCGGGCCTTTTGAAAGATAAGAGTGTTGAATGCTGAAATGATATTCTGAATATCTGATATAGCTAGTGTTACGGGATCACTTCCTGGACTACACATGCAAATGGAAATTAACCTTAACAAAAATAACAAGAAACCCTAAGATACACGTGTGTGCTGCTTCTTGATCACTGTTTCTCAACAAGTGACATTATACTGAAACTGGTTATGCGTTATTTCTATCCCTGATAACCTTTTTAGCATTCGACGAAGCTGATGACACTGTTGAGCTGTGACTGCTAGATACTGACTGCTCAAAATTGCTTGCAGACTGGTTGTTGATAAGGAAACCGGAAAGCCGAAAGGTTATGGATTTTGTGAATACAAGGATGAAGAGACAGCTCTAAGTGCACGCCGGAACCTTCAGGGTCATGATGTTAATGGTCGTCAGTTACGTGTTGATTTTGCTGAAAATGGGAGGAACACTGACAGAAATAGAGAAAAGGTGGAAGATCCTCAGTCTATTACTGTAGAAGAACCTTATTTCTCACCCAGCAAGTCCTATGTTAAGATGAAAGCTTGTATGGTTTTGGTTCCCATGAATTATAATACTTATCTTTTCTCCAACTACCATGTGTCTCCTGTTTTGCTTTCTTGCACGGCATGTGTATGTATGTACAGATTCCTGTCTGTACATATGCACACCTGCTATTCTGCCAAATTACCTTGGTGGAATTGTCTTTCTGTTATTGCGAATCTTCTTTGGTATCGCGGTTCCAAAATCATCTCTAATGTCTCGATTCTGCCTTCTTTTACGAAAGTAACGTGCCAAAGTTACTGGGGTAACAAAAGCAATGTCATGCTTACAAAGATCTCCAGAATTGTACTGAACACGTGAGGTTCTCTGCAAATAGCAAAAGAAGAATTATCTTGTAGCGGATGTATATGTGGTCAATGCATCTATAGTTGCATCCTTTGTGATATGCTCAAGCAATGGTGTTGCAATTACTAGTAAATTTATCTCTGAAATGATATATACAGTTGACTTTCTCTTTTGGCTTACTGTTATATTATTACTACCTTTCTCTCTCAAAATAAGTGTGATGTCCTTAGCTGCTATCAGCAGCCTTTGTATCTATCCCCACACCAGTGACTGACGCTGATATGTATGTGCTGATTTTTGTTGCCAAGTTGTCAGAATGCACCCACAAAAAAATACTGTGTATCTAAGTTTCACAACTGGACGCAGTTGATTGGTTGATAGTGGTTTACATAGGGACACTATTTTTATGCTAAATTTTCTGGAGATCATAGTGAAGTAGTATTGCATGATAACGTCACTAATTTTCACTGCCATGTTGTAACTTTGCATATTTGAAACTAAGTAGTTTCATTACGAAAATGGAGTTAGTGCAATCAAAATTTATTTCATGCATGGACAGTAGGAAATCTCAACCAATTGAAGTTGTCAATAAAGAAGCAGATATTGACTTATTTTTGATATGTTTATGCATTGCAGGGTCGTGGAGGACCAGGAATGTCATCTACTGTTGGTTGGTTTCAAATTTCATTTCTTGATCATCATTTAGTTTATGTGTATGTTTAAGATTTCAAACTTGCCAGTTTTATGTCCCTGTGCGCTGACATTGGTTTTTTTTTATGGAATCCTGCAGATGCTCAGAAACAATTAACCACAACTCCCGCTGTAGGGGACACCAGCCTTCATCAGCTTATTGGTCTTCCACCGGCAATACATGCTGCATCTGTGATGGCTGGCGTTCTTGGGGGAGCTCAAACTGCAAATGTACAAAATGGTTTACCTGTCCAATTTGGGCTTGGAAACGACCCTCTTACCCATTACTTGGCCAGGATGTCAAGGCATCAGTTGAATCAAATCATGTCTGAGTTGAAGGTTATCTTGAAATATCAATATCAATATCAATTCATGAAGATTAAAAATTGCTCACTGATAGTTTTAGCTGAATGCTTTTTTTTATGGCAGACCCTAACTACTCAAAATAACGACCTTGCCAAAAAACTGCTGCAAGGAATTCCACAGCTTCCAAAGGCCCTATTTCAGGTTAGCTTTGCAACTGATTGCTCAATTAATCAATTACTACCTCCGTATCAAAATATAAGACGTTTTTTGATACAGAGGGAGTATTACTTTCTGTTCCTGTTTTTGTGCACTTGTCCAAAATATAACATAATGGAGTCTGTATGAGTTCTCCACCCAAAATTTGTGCCTATTTTTGTTAGTTATGCTTCATTCATCTTCACAAATTTCATACACCCTTCTTAATATAAATTTAACCAACTCAAGTATTCTGGTTGTGTTTGTTAGAACTTTGATGTGATTCATGGTTGTCTTGTTCTCCCAGAAGGCAAAAAGATAAAAATAAAATTGTGTTCCCTTAATTTATTGAATAGTTGTAGATCAAATATTTGTTGTGTTAATGTGGAGGCCATTGTTGAAAGACAGGAAGGCCAGCCAACTTTATATGTTGAGCCTTGTGATTCCATGGAAGAGCTTTTTTAAAATACTTTTGTTCATTGTTTAGTCACTCTAGGGTAGAATGGAATATTATTAGAACATCATAACCTTTTTCTTGTTGTAATGCAGGCACAGATAATGCTCGGGCTGGTGACACCTCAGATGGTATATTCTTGCTTTGTTCTGAGTTTGATGTACTACCTAATGTTTTCCTGATTCTCTAATATACTAACCCAGGTCTGTCGAATTCGCAGATGCAGATGGCTAAGAGCCAACAGCCCTCTAGCTCGTTGGCACAATCTTCTCACCTCAATGAATCATTTCCGCAGCCAGATGCTGTGCTACCAATTGTTCATAGACCTCCACCAAACCCTAATGCCATGCAGGAACAAACTGCACCGCTGCATAACTTTCCTCAGTATCAGCATTCATCTCAGCCTCCAGTCAAAATGTTTCCGCATGGACATCAGCCTGGGGTGCTGGCACACCCTCCAATGCTATCTCAGCCCTTCGGCACCTCTTCCAGTGTTCCTACTCAACCCCTTGTAAACTCAGGAGGCTTGACATCACAAGTTCAGCCTTCATTTTTGACACAGCACCCTAGACCACCAGTTATGCCAACTAATGTACAGCAACTACCCTTGACCAATCCTCATCTCTCCCAGGTATTTCTTTTTCACATATGAGGAGCTTATGGTTTTTCATTAATGGTGCGATAAGTAGCAAGCCAAACTTTGCGATGACTTATTAATCATCTTGATTGGGTCTTCTAATTTACAGAACACATGTAAACTATGTACTGGAAACCAAACTGTACAGTACATTAACTATTTGTGTATGTTTGCCTACGCTAATTAAGTGATTTTTTCTAGTCAAGTTGTTTCTGTCAGTCCATGGACAAGATTCACTAATTTTACCGTCTACAAAATTGAACTCTTGTGTCACATTGCAGGTTGCTGCTGAACCTGAGATACTCCCCAATGAGATAAGATTGCCTGATCGAGCTAGTCATCAGGCAGAGTTAGACCATCCCTCGAAATTGAGAAAATTGGAGGATGGAACATCAACGCCAGGAATTGTAAACAATAGTCCTGCTGTTTATTCTGCTCCATCGCAGGTAGTGGTCCCTAGTGGACCATCAGGGAGCTATAGTTCTGGTGCTGTTCACTTCCAGCAACCAGAGAATGAAGCGCCTCAGGTAATCGCCTCTAAATTTCAGTTCCATTTTCCAGCTTTCCTGTTATTTTATTATACCTTGCATTATTGGATGCTGGTAAAGTATCTGCAGAATCTGACCTAACTAAAGTTCTAAACATTTTGCATCGTGTCTCTGCAATTGAATTGTACTGAGGCGCAAGGTTTCTTAGACTTTAAATTCTCATGTGCTCACAACTCCAACTCTTCTTGTAATGGTGCAGCTCACACAGGACGATGAGTCAGCCCTTCTGCAGCAAGTCTTACAACTGACACCTGAGCAGCTGAGTTCATTGCCAGTGGAGCAGCAGCAGCAGGTGATACAGCTTCAGAAGATGCTATCAGCTGGTAAATAGCGGCATAACACCAGCTGAGTAAGCACGGTGAAATTGTTAACCTACATAGTTAAACATTGAAGAAGGCTCGTCTAGCCACACACACACACACACACGGAACTTCTCAACTTTGTTGGTATCTCTGGGCCATCAGTTTTGCTCCTGATGATTGATTTATTTGGCATTCTTTGTAAAGTTGAGGTAAAAATGTGGTGGCAAAAGAAGTTGTGAAGAAAGATGATAATTGTCCATTAGTCCTGTAACATTTTAGAAAAGAATAATCTTATGAAGAGAGGGAGTTGTATTTGTGTTCCGGAATTGTTGCAGAATCAGATTTTTGTTATGTTTGTTTATTTCCGACGCTCTGAAAACTATTGCTGAAGGCACCGGTTGTATGCATGATAAATTTGTTACATCGCTGTCATGGGTATCAGTATCAATTTTGCAAAAAGTATTTGCGGCCACATTTTCCCCCATAAAATTCGAGTTTCTGAATGTGCCCTTCGAATTTAAATACTCCCTCCGTTCACTTTTATAAGACCTTTTAGACATTTAAGACAGCACCTAATACAGTTCAATTTCAGCTATCCTAAAGGACTTACAAAAGTGAACAGAGAGAGTAAAAAACTCTAAATCTATGAAACAGTTCTCGTTTGTGGCCCTGCACCCACACGAAATGTACTAGTATTTGCTATTTTTGATAGTTTGTGTACTACTCTCTCTGTAAAGTCATATACTTTCTCTGTTCATTTTTATAAGGTTTTGTAGATGTTTCAGACTGTGCAAAACAGCACAATTTCACTTGTTTGAAACAACTTATAAAAATAAACGGAGAGACTAGTACTTTATAGGGGAGTACTTTGGTGTACGCTCATGTGATTTCTTTTAGAATAGAATATTACGTTCAAATCAGGCGACTGATTTCTCCCGATGCATCTGATCCCCTAATCAGACCCCTGTTTCCTGGAGCTTGAATCATTTGCGTACGTGTTTTTCTCTTACGAGAATTTTTTTGATCTATTCATCTCTAATGTTTTAATATCCATGGCTCTACATCCCAGTGTATTTGCTGCCATGCACTAGCTACAAGACACGACAAGCTTTCTATTAAAAACATGGCACTGCGATTGTTGTTATTAACTCAAGAGGGGAACGTGAAAGAATAAGCTAAAGTATTGTTTGCCTGATTCAAAAAAATTAAAAAGGAGTATTAGTTACCTTTAAAGAAAACCCCTGTGTTTTGCAAGCTGGACGTGTGCCACTGAAAGGCCGGGTGGCTTTTGTTTCAAGACAGAAGCACGCAAATGTATGATACAATGAATATTACAAGTCGGACGCTTGACGCTGCAAGACATGTCAAAGTTGCTGCAAACCGAGTGAACATTGTCGCAAGGTCACACACTGTCTCTCCCCACAAAATCATCCACCTTTCTTCTTTTTTTTTTTGCAAAATTTGGACTGCCATGTTGCAAGGCGGGCCACGTGGCTCTACATGCTGCAAGGCCGAATACTAGACGCTACAAGGCCCAATGCACAACGCTACAAGGCTAACAAATTTGCTGCAAAATTGAATGCACGATGTTGCATGGTTGATCAATGTTGGCATTTTGTTGCTACAAAATCAGACTGATGCTGTGATCCAGGCCTGCGACACTGTAAGGCCGACCAGCGCTGCTGCAAGACAGACCAGCACCAGTTTGCGTCGGCGCGTTGGAGTTGGCCAAATAGAACTTTTGCGCCCTTTCAGACCACTGGCAAAAAATGTTACTCTAGCGCCACCTGATATATCCGTGTATGAAACCTAAATCAGTTCATGTGTAGCGATGGCTTTCAATCTTTTGTGAAATTACTAAAACAAGATATCTCAATGCCTGGAGAATTTCTAAATAAAATGCCTGGATAAGAATTTCCAAAATAAACTGCCCAGGGGTTACCAGGGTACAAGGCTACAACCTACACTCCCAGAGATAAGGGCCGTCAAAAACAAAAAACAAAACAGCTACGTTTGGTTTGTTTAACATATACTGTATGTTACAACTGCTGGAGCACTCATCACAGATACAATGAGTTAGCAAACATGATGCCACGTCGTAAGCTCTCACTCGCCGATCCAAACTTGCTCTCAAGATTAACCTCCCCAACAGCTTCAGCAGCGGCTTTTAGCTGGCAAACAAATCAAGTCAGTTGGTTCGACAAAGGAAAACAAAGCAAGCTTATTTTCTTGACTATTTACAGAACTTTGTAATAGAAAAGTAAAAGTGTTGGGCATGCAGAAAAGGGCAAAGAAGAAAGTCGATGCCAATCACAACTTCTATATATGGAGATAAACAGAAATAGATAACATTTCTTACATATCTAGCTACAGTCCAACTTGTTCATCATATTCAGTCATGTCACAGTTGAGAGTAAATGTTGACAGTTTATGGACATTTCGTGTCGGAGTAATTGACCACGGGTACCCCGAAGACGGCAAGACGATATTTCAAGACATCAGGGCTAGCAAAGCCCCTCAGTCCGACTGCCCGGCCGCTCCTGCCGGCTCCCCGTCCGATTGCTCTGTCCGGCCGGTTGCCGGCTGCCGACTGTGCCAACCAGCCGGCTGCCGACTGCAGCCCGAAGCGACACCGACAAGACACCGACGAGACGGCCGTACCCGAGCACTATTCACATGTCATCTCAACCATCATGTATAGTGTCACTTGTCCCCTGGCACTATTTATGAAGTGACCCAGGGGACAAGGATGACACCCCCCACCATGCCTTGCCCATGCCACCACTTAGCTTACTTCCTAAGCTAGCCATGCCTATATATATGGGCACACATCCATCCATCCAGGATGGACTCTCTCATGCACTCACGCATGAGCACCCACATGCTCACGGCCATGAGCATGGCCGGCCACTAGCATGCCACATACGAGGCATATACGAGGCCAGATGCCTATGGCACTGACCTCAGATACAGCTCCAGGAGCACTCTGTACCAGATATACATACCAGATACACTCAGACATGCATCAGTAGGAGTATTATCTCTCCGGAGAGCTCCGAAGCTGGGTAAACCACCGCGTGCTATTCGCATACCCGCTCCCGGGCCTATCAGCAGCAGTCTTACCCTCACACTAAGCCCTTGTGGCATATGTCGTCTTGCAACACCCCCCGTGAGAATACCACGACATTTCGCTAGAAGGACATGTCACACTTGTATTCACATGTACATTGATCTAATGGATCAATCGAAGGCAGTTTTTTTTATTCACATGCACTTTAAGTCAAATGGGATAATCAAAGACAGACACTCTCTATCCAAATGATTTTAGTACTAGTGCCCGGAACCAACAGGTGGTTTACCTGATTCAGAAATTCATCCAGCCTCCTAACTAGCCGTATGATGCTTCCTTCAAAAATGTCAGTCATTTCTGTCACCTCTCCGAAGGTGGCGCCCTGTGAGGAAAATGTTTCAGGACTCTACACATAATATAACTACAAAAACTGCAGCAGCAGTACAGATGCAGAGTATGATTGCATCAGATGTCTGAGATTATGCATGATAAGAATCGATGTCTCAATTGGAAATAAGATATCTTAATGCCTGGAGAATTTCCAAAAAAAAATGGAACACAAGATCTAGTTTAATGAACTGCATAGGCTGACCAACCTTTGACCAGCAGTATATGACGTCCATCAGGTAGGGTTTACAAGTTGATTCAACATATTCCTCAACATTGAGATCCAATTTGCATTCCCGTTGTACCTAAAACAAGAGTGAGAAATCAGAGTTCCCAATCAAGCATAGGGATTATAGGGAGATGGGTGGCGATATAGTGATGATACAACAAGTATGCACCTCAGCTATTTTTCTTGCAGCCTCCTGGAGCTGCATCATTGGTTTAGAAAGCTCATTTCTCAGGCGTATTTGCTCACTTGACTTCTCACACGGAACAAAGCAGCTAACAACGGAGGCAACTTGATGATGATCAAGATAATTAAATGTACCTAGTCACATAAACATATTAATGCAATACTGAATATAAAGTAAGCAAAAACTGAACCCACAGTCATATTAAACAGGTACCATTAAACATAAGTTCAGTGATAAGCAGCTCATCCCCAGTGTCTATCAAACAGGCAGCACGCCCCTTTAACTGGAGAACACCATCCGCATCAATATGACCCAGCATCTTCAGAACACGAGACCGGTTTTTCAGTTCATCCCTAAATTTTTGTAGCTGAATGGAGGAGAATGTGAGAACACATTTAGCTGTTTATAACAAGGATCAACCATGCAAACATTCAACCAACCTGTGAATCCCGCATCTTTGACTTTAGTTGCTGGATTTCATGATTCAGTTCAGCTTTTCTTTGGTACCATGACAGTTGCTGCTCACTTTGATCGGACTGAGACACAAAAATAGCAAAAAATAAGTGCATCAGGTAAAAACAGGACTGGGCATTTCTTAATTGAAAGGTGACAATAAGGCATACCTTATGAAGTGGGTGAGAACATAGTTTCTGCTCAAGATCCTCAAGTTTATGAACCAGGTCGACTAATTCAGGTTCTTCAATACCCATGTCCTATTAATTATACCAGAATGTCAAAAAAATGAGACCATAATTCAAAATTATCGCTTTAGGATGACAGGTGATATATTTTTAGGGAAGAATGATTGGAGAAACTTTTTTTTTGAGGGTTAAAAATGATCTGAGACTCTTTTTTTTTGCGGGTTAAAAATTATCTGAGAAACTGGACCAACTAAATGTGGCATGAAGGAATGCCAGCAGAAGGTAGAGCAAGGGAGCGCATCAAAGGGTTTTGCAGACTAGAAATAAGCAGGTGCAGACCATATCAGTATTTTAGCTATAGCATTTGTTTTCCCCGTCTGTGTATCATGCATGGACGATGTACTGAGGAAAAACAGATATGATATATCTCATCTGGAAAGCTGTGCTAATGTACATCTAAATCCTGACAAGATAAATTCGAGTATTTGACTTCCTTTTTTTGGAACTTTCAGCCCCTAAACAAAAATGGTACTTCTAGTGCAAAATTAACAACAAGCTGAAAAGAGACATTATGTAAGAAGAATTTTCACCGTAATTGGATGTAGCTTTGGAAGCCCTTGGGGGTAACGCTTTCCTAGTTCTTGAACTGCAAAAAGTATGTTTTGTCTTGCTTCAGGTGGTCGCAGATCAGATGGAATGCTGATTCTAATGCTGCTTAGACCACATACTAAAGGTAATGGTACAGGCACCTGCAAAAATCTCAACATTAGTCACAAGTAAATTTTGGGCCATCGCTAAATGAGAATAATAAAATGATAGTCTAGAGAACTGAAGATAAATGACCACAATAACATCCTTTTTCACGATGTTCAACTCACCACATGCATTTCTCCCTTCTCCCCAGGGCGAGGTGGGCATGGCTTTGAACGCAATCCGCTTTCACTCGAACTAGAAGAGCAATGAAGCAAGGTATCCACTATATAGTTATTATTGCGGGATGCACTTAATGCAGGGGGGAGACTACTAGATGCGGAAGGTTTCTTTACAACATTTACAACCACACCCCATCCCCAGTCTGTTGAACCATCCCTCACCTTAACCTGCCATGATGCAAATTACTCAGTGAAATGCAATCTGTGTAAATTTTACAGAATCCACATCATAAGTCATAACAAAGCAATTCATCAAAGAAGCTGGTGAACAGAAATACACATAGTATCCATAGTGCAGTGATGTTTCTTATCAGTCAAATAAGCAGCGATAACTGATGAAAATGTACATCTAATCCTCAAGCAAGAACAGAATAGTTACGTACCAGCCTTCCAGGAACCAAATACAACAAAGCTCTCTCTGGTCTAATCATCTCAGACATGATTTT
The DNA here is from genome assembly GCF_002162155.2 of Triticum dicoccoides. Lineage (NCBI taxonomy): Eukaryota > Viridiplantae > Streptophyta > Magnoliopsida > Poales > Poaceae > Triticum > Triticum dicoccoides. The sequence goes on from NC_041387.1 coordinate 96,634,565, forward strand.
CTTCTCAAGTTCAGATATATCAAGCCCTAATTTGTGATATTCAGCAAGATCATTCTGTACAAGTAGAGGTGATACATTGTTAGTCAAACAGAAGCACAATAATGTATACTACAACCGAAATAGCATACCTCTCCTGAAGAGCCCAGCAAGCTAGCTTCATTTTCCAACCTTGTAATCTTCTGAACCACTTCAGGTAATGCCTGAAAAGCAAGGGAAGCTAATCTTTGGCATTCAAAAGGATATGTCATGAGAGGTATCTTTAAGGTTGATACAGACCTTTTCATACTGAAACTGGTGGAATGAATTCCGGATCACATGTTCAGCAGTAAATTGGCCCTCCGCGCGACTCAGCAAATTCAGAATGGTGTAGTAGCTCAGTCGGAAAGTACTGATGAGAGGTGCTGGTTTACCTAACACCATGTCCTTGATAACACTCATTTCCATCTGAAAAGTTAAAATGTGTTAAGACCAAAGGCCAAATGTCAAACTAAAGGAAGCACGTGAAAGCAAAACAAAAGCTTTAGTGTATATATGTTGTATAAGAATCACGGCATACAAAATAGATCTTGAAAGCAATTCAAACATGAATATGGAACAAAACAAGTGTCTTGCATGACAGCTTCAATAGCACAAAATGAATGCTAACACAACTACTAAGAATTCAGAGCAAATTAATTTTGCATAACAAGTATTGCAAGCTAAGTAAAGCTTGATATGAGAAGTAAATTCAAGCATGAACATAGAACAGTCTCTTGGGAGGACAACTTCAACAGAACAAAAAATTACAACACAACTACTCAGATGAGAACTAAGAACAGCGCATGTATCTTTCAAATGCAAAGTTCAATAGTCTAAAAAAACAAGCTCATAATGACTTCCGATTACATGCCACTGCATACCCATAATTAACTAATAAAAACAGTTAAGTTTAAATATCAAACAGGTAAACATCTACCAAAATCAGAACCATAAGTACAAGTGAAATAGCAATTATTTGCGTTAGACAAAATAAGGCAGTAATAAGTTATCACATTTCATTATCGTAATCAACGCATAAAGAAAACTGCAGAATCTGGATGGAAGATGCATTTGATCAAATTATTGTACTAGAAAGACATACAAATTCCGTGCATGATCATCATCATCATCATCAACAACAACAACAACAACAACAAAGCCTTTAGGCCCAAACAAGTTGGGGTAGGCTAGAGGTGAAACCCATAAGACCTCGCAGCCAACTCATGGTTCCGTGCATGATCATCATGCTATATAAAATCTATTAAGAACAAAGATAGTTGGAACAGAAGATTACACAGCCTTACCTTTTCATCTATCATTATAACACAAATGCCACGTTCATCCTTCCCACGCCGACCAGCTCTTCCACTCATCTAGAAAGAAAATACAAAATTATTGTGAGAAGGGCTCGTACATTCTATTAGACCTACTAACTCTACATAGATATGCCTGACTTCACTTCATCTACATAAGATTTACCTGTATATATTCTCCAGAACCAATAAAACGGTTACTATCACCATCCCATTTTTTGACAGATGTAAAGACAACTGTTTTTGCAGGCATGTTCAGTCCCATGGCAAACTGAAGAATAACAATCATGAGTTAATCAAATGCTGCTACTAAAGAGTGAAAATAATTTAGAAAGTATAAAACAATAGTAATCTGACTTTCTCTAGTTCAAAAACCAGAATAGAAGTCCCTTTGAGGAGTATTATTCCAAATTATGCAGTCAATGGATAAAATAAGTTTAGCTCAAGTGGGATAATCAGGTTAAAGCGCACACCGTCTCAGTAGCAAAGAGAGCTTTCACAAGACCTTCTTGGAAGAGCAATTCCACCAGCTCCTTAATTATTGGAAGCAGTCCAGAATGGTGTACTGCAATACCTCGTTTAAGAAGAGGCAACATCAACTCTATAGCAGGTAAACCTCTATCTTCCTCGCTTAAACAGAAAATAGCACTACGGAAAACCTGTTCAATGCTATCCTTTTCTTCTTCAGTGTTGAAATCAAGTTTTGACATCGACATCGCATGGTGCTCACATTCCCTTCTACTAAAGCTGAAAATAATGACTGGTTGAAACTTGCGCTCCATAATCATCTGCAAATTAGCAATCGTCAAAATTAAGCAGGGATATTGACTGGAAGGAACTAAACCAAACTATAAAACATCAACAACTAAACAGTGAATATCATCAACAAGTGAAACATGAACTGTTCCATAGTTTTAAAAGCCAGCAGGTGGTAAACTACAAAATATGCATGCTTGTACAAGAAAGCATAAACCATCTATTATTTGTAAATTCAGAAAGCACAATAAGGCCAGAATTTATCTTGCACTGAAGTATGTCAGTGGCTGCCTACCTTGACAATTCTGTATATGTCAGAAGTTCCAGAAGCATTCCCGCCTTTTGCAATTCGACCACTGGCTTTAGGCCCACCATTCTTCTTCCCATCTAGTTGACTAGGTTGCTTCGCAAATGTGTCTTGCAGCTTCAGAAAATTATCCTCCCTGAACTGACCATTTTCATCTACTACGAGGTAGAGACCAGACCCACCTATTGGGAACACGTAGTGCTGTAACGGTGTCGGCCTGAAGTCTGTGTACACCACGTGACAAGGCTGCTTGTGCAGATTGCATATCCACTCAGCAAACTCGGTTGCATTCGACATGGTAGCAGAAAGAAAGACCATCTTGATGGCAGGTGGAAGGAAAACTATACTCTCTTCCCACACAACGCCTCTCTCCCGGTCCTTCATGTAGTGGATCTCATCAAATATAACCCAACCAACTTCCTTGATCACCTCGGAACCCCTATAGAGCATTGCCCTCAGGATTTCCGTTGTCATGACCAGGCAAGTAGCATTTGGCTGAAGCGTGACATCACCAGTCATCAAACCAACATCAGAAAACTCGTGACTAAGCTCACGGTACTTCTGATTGCTCAGAGCCTTCAGTGAAGAGGTATATATAACCCTCTGCTTGTCTCTAAACGACATTGCAATGGCGTACTCAGCAATGGCTGTCTTCCCCGCAGAGGTGTGAGCTGAGACCAAGACAGATTCGTTCCGCTCCAAGCAGGCGATCGAGACACTCTGGAAGGGGTCGAGCTGAAACGGGTATGTCTTGGCCATGTTCCCGTTAAACACAGGGTTTGAAAGGGTCCCATGTACGGCCTCGTCCATAGACAAATCGTAGCCATTGGGGGCAGCAACCTCATGGATGCACGACCGGGCGAGGTTCTGACGCTTGGCAGCCGAGCCAGGCAGCGACTGCTGTCCGTCCAGAACAGCGGCAGCGGAACTGTCCTCCAAATCCAGCTCGGGTGCTTTACGCTTGCTGGTATTTTCCACCTCCTCCATTTTTTTCGATAGGACCTACCTATCACATTAGAAACATGAGCCAACTGCAGCAGTAGAATACCAGAAACATTACTTGCATTGCATACCTAAAAAGAAAAGAAGACATTACTTGCAGACATGAATGGACAGTAGCAGCAGAGCTAGACTGGAATTACAGCTTAACATATGAAGGAAGTTATGGATTTGGCAAACGATGGCCAACTTGCGAAATTCCAATACCACAGTAGGACCAGTTAATTAAACGAGACTAAAACCCTAAGCCACTGCAGTACCAAAATTAGATTATCTTTCGATAATTGATGCCGGAGAAGGAGTGTCCCAGAACCTTCGTGCTAATATACTTCCCACAATCACTTGCAGCAATTCCCACCACACAAAATCGATATACAATATAAAGAACTACCAGAGAAAAATGCCAGAATAAACTGACTGAGAATACAAAAGTGAAATGAATCGGTCCCAGCAAGCTACATAGCGTGGGGAATGGGGTTCAATTAAACCTTGGAACCTCAGGAACCTTAGAATCGGCATCATCCCAAAACCCTAGTGGAAAAACTGCGGAAAGGGGCCGAATAAGCCTTTTCCCCTTTCCTCGTGCTCGTGTTCTCGTGCGTGCAAACAGCTCGGCCCGAATGGTTTGGGAGGAAAACGGGTCCTCCGCTCTTGGCACCTCCGCTACCGTAGCAACGAGCACCGAATCGAGGCCCGGAACACGCACCGGAAGAACGTGCCCGCGAGGAGCTGGCGCAATAGACAGATCTCGGAGAGGGCTTACCTCTCTCACACTCCCTTGACGGCGAGGAAGGAGCAGCGCGGCGACCAGAGTCCGGCGGGGAGGCGGCGCTGGAAGGAGGCCTGATGATGATGGGGAACGTGGTGGTCGGGCAGCGCTCCGGCCGGTGGCAGGCAAGGCAACCCCTCTCACTCGCCCTTCGCTCGTCCGAACCCGTCGCCGAGGCCGAGGGGCACCAAGAATGGTTTCGGACCCAAAGTACCAGCCCAAATCAAACAGATCCACTGCAATTTTCGGCCACACCATCTCGGTACATTCTTTTCCAAAAAAAAAAGAAGCAAATATCAGTACATTCTGACCGCGGGGGCTACCTAGTCCCGTCTAGTTCTCATGCTAAAGAAAAAACCAAATGATAAGTGTCACATCACACGTGTGGCACAAAACAACATGGTCCAAACGCCTCTATTAACATTCATTTTACCATATCAAACAGATGACATCGTGATTTTTTTCCTTTTCGGACTTAAAAAAATGTTTTCTCTTAAATAAAAAAATCAGATTGAAAATCCATTTTCATCATTAAATCTGTTTCGAAGAGATTTTCAAAACTAGATCCATATTGTTATGTTTCGACGATTTTTTCTGGACCAAAAGTTGTCATGACATTACACTGAAGTTGCCATAATGTTTACACTAAAGTTGCCATGATATGTTTCATCTATTTTTCTTTTCTAGATTTGAAGCTACCATTGTATTTTAACTACTTTTCACGGTGAATTTTATTAATTATCCATGGCAAATTTTAGTAATTAACCATGAAAAATTTAATTCATGGATCATGGCAATTTTTAGTAATTCATCATGCCAAATTTAGTTTATAGATCATGAAAATATTAGTATTTTGACCATGCAATTCTAATATTTTGATCAGGATTTTTTTATGAACCATGGCAAATTTTAGTGCATGTATCATGGCAAATTTAAGTAATTCACCATGACAATTTTAGTTCCTGGTTGATGACAAATTTAAGTCATTGACTATGCATTTTTAAAGTAATTGATGACATAATTCTTTTTAATTATGAACCATGTCAAAATTATTTCATAAATCATGACAAATTTTAGTAATTCTCGATGGCAAGTTTAGTTTCTTAATTTTCTTTTTTATAACATGTCAAAATTTACTTTAAACATAGAAGAAAAAGTAGTTGAAACATATCATGACAACTCACCGTAAACATCATGTCAATTTATGTGCAATAGACATGGCAACTTTTGACCGCCAAAAAAAATCATCGAAACATATTGATATGAGATCTAGTTTCAAATTCCTCATCGCGACGGATTTAATGACGAAAATGGATTTCCAATCGGATTTTTCATTAAAGAAATAAAACATTTTAAAGTTTAAAAAACCCCAAAAGATTCCCGCTGACATCATCCGTTTTATCTCTGTTTATATGCATGTGTGAAAAAACAAAAAGCTGACGTGTCATAATGGGTGGCTATAAGGGCATTCGGCCCGACCTCTTTCAGCCCGCGCGTGTGGGCGTAATTGCTTCATGCCGCATGTGTGGCACTTATCAGGGTCCAAAAAATAGTCTCACGCTCTCCCTGGAGCGGTTTTGAGAAGGTTCTATGGACCGGTTTTACAACCTCTCATGTTTGTTTTTTCTTCTTCTCTTTCATATGTATTTTTACTGGTTTTCATTGTTTAAAGTTTTTTATTTTAAATACATGTTGGATTTTTTCAATACATGTTGTAGAATTCTTTATTCATCACATAACATTTTTTTGACACACGTTGAACATTTTCTAAATACATGATGAAGATTTCTTTAAATACATGCTTGAACATTTTTTAAAGGTTAAATATTTAAAATACACATTGAACACTTTTTGAGTGGTATGAAGCATTTTTTTTATACTATACAAACATTCTTTTTGAAAGTTATGAACATACTTTTGGAACATGTGGACATTTTAAATGTTATGTGTATGTTTTTCCTAACACTGGAAATAGTAGGAAAGGCTCCTACTGCATATATATTTAAGATGGTAAAAGTGTTACATATGTACAAATGGA
>NC_041387.1:96641004-96771657 GCF_002162155.2 Triticum dicoccoides
TAGTTATACAATGGGAGGTTTAGCTAGGTGATGGTGTCAATAAGGGTAGTAATAAACTACACCTTGTTAGTGGGTACCCTATGCCTCAAGTTGGAAAAGTCAGCCTTGAATCTTTGCTTCTAGGATGAGACGGTGGGCGCCACATTTCTGAAATAATTATTGTTGCACTCTTTCTACAGGCTCCAAGTAGATATTAGGAAGATATCCATCATCATCATCTAGCAGGAATGCAATATCTTCTGTTGTATGATGAGCTCAAGTCTATGATCATGTGAGGTCCAATTGATATTAAGGGTTCTCCAACATTCCTGGTTGAATCTACAGTCAAAGAATAAGTGTTCCACCGTCTCCTCGATATTATCACCACACAACAAACAATCAAGGTTGCTTCCAATGTTATAGTGTCTCCTTTTGAGCATGTTTCTTGTGTTGAGACAGCCAGACAACAGGAACTAGACAAAGACCTTGATTTTAGGCACACTCTTTGACTTCCATAGCCATTTGAAAGCATCATGAGCAAATACATCTCTGAAGTAAGCTCCCCAAACACATGTTAGTATGTCATTTGGTCCAGAGAGATTAGTGTCGATCACCTATTCTAAATCTATTTCACTTCATCATGAGTTTGCACTAATAGGGAAGCTGAAAAGTTGTACGCAGTCGGTGGTTGAGAGGAATACCCTGACCGAGGCATCTTCAACAATAATGTACGAGTACGCTCGTGGAAATGATTCAACATATATAGCTTGTTTCCAATCATCCTTCCAGAAGAGAGCTGACGAGCCACTACATATTTGAATTTTGATAACCCCTCGATAGATTGGCATGAGATGAATCAGACCACACCACCAGAATGATCGACAGGGGTCAACCCGCGTGTGAAATAGACCCATTGTAGTAAGTGTTCCATATGAGGGTCACCCAGGGTATGTCCCGTCTGAAAGAGCATGGTGCTCCCATGTGTGGTTTTGGTAATTGATGACATTCTCTATGGACTAATGGTTGCTTTGAGTTATATTCTAGGATTTGTCCATAGGCTTTTTCTTGAAGTCCATTTGTTGGTTTCAAGGAGTTTATGTGTTGACCAAGGTGCTTTTCAAGGAATTATCCAAAGTTTGGCTATAGAGAAGACATGATTCAAGGTTGATCATGACTAAGTCAAAGAGTGAATCAAGTTGATCAACACACAAAGCGTACAAGATGTACCGAAAGCGATCAAGTGATCCGATGGTATAGTAAGCATTGTACATTATGCTTTGTGTACTAACCCATGGTCTACATGAGAGTTCTATGTGGGGTTAGGTGTGTTTCCATGGGCTTACGTCAAGAAGAAGATCTCATACAACCCATGGAGGATGACATCAAGTGGTGATCATCATCAAGATTGCGATGTGCAAGTTCTAGTGGAGCATCACGAAGAGATCATGCTTGCAGCTTAACGTACATTATGGTGACAATGGACTTGTGAAGATGTGCCGAAGAGTGGCTCACCCATAGTGTAGTATGGGGGAGCAATCAACTAGTCTTCATCGAGCCAACGCAATCGAGAAATGTAGTCCAACTTGAGGAAGTCAAGTCCGTCATCATCTAGCTCAAGTGGACTATGTGCAAGGCAAATGTTTGCACTTGATAGGTTTGCTATTTTACTGGTCTCATGGTGGTAGTTGGGAGACCAGGTTATAGGATTAATTGTCGTACTATCAAGGGGGGGGGCTCTCAAGTTAGTAGCTTGATCATATCGTTCGTAGAGAGCTCAAACCATTGCATCCTTGCATCATATTTCTTGGTTCCTGTTTGGTGTTTCTCTTTGTGAGATTTATAGCTTATGGTCATCTTCATGACAAGCTCGAGTTCATCAAAAACGGAGTTCATATGCATCTTCTATGATGTTTTCGATGTCGGAGTTTTTGCCGGTTCTTCTTTCATAGATGTTTCACATCTCTATATCTTAGGCATACTGCCCCCCACTACTGCAGGATGCTGCTAACGCGACACTACGATCATAGACCCTTCGAGAAACTGTGTGCAATGCAATAATCGCAAACGGTGGTGTTAGAGAACAGTCAAAAATGTCCAAAATGTTTGCGATGACTGATGCATCAAACACGGTTCAGATTTTAGTTGCGTGTGTGATGTAGGGCATACAGTTGATTCAGCAGAACTGTTTGTGATGAGGAAGAACAACAAAAATGGGCAGCCATATTAATTTGTGTGCGATATACGACATACAGTTCCCTCCGATGAACTATGTGCTATTAGGGAATGCAATAGAAACGGTCAGCCAGATCAAGGTGTGTGTGATATACGGCATACGGTTCACTCGGACAAACTATTTTCGATTAGGCAAGAGAACAAAAACGGTTCATCTTAACAAGATGTGTGTGATATGCAGCATTTGCGATCAGCCCAAAGAACACAAACGATTCGTGTAAACCAGATGTGTGTGATACGCAGCAAATAGCCCACTCGGATGAACTATTCGGGATGAGAAATTATAACACAAACGGTTACTATAGTAAGTTCGTGTGTGATAGTGGGCAGACACGTACACGTACATCCAAGAACAAGGCCCACGTTTCGGGCTTCCGATGCGTGGCATACGGTTGATCCAAAAGAACTGTTTGCGATGAGATAGAACAACAAAAACGGGGCTTTGTGGGCCCAGAACCATCAATAAATTTTGACTTTGTTTCTCCTCACATTGCAGATTACAACGCAATAAGTAATTGCAAATCTGTTCACACAGATCAAACTTATATGTGTTCACACTTAACACTGGACTATAAAAGCTACCCACTCGAAAATTACTTCACATTTCCTCTCCTCATCACCTACAAAACTGGTCTTTCCTGTCAAGTCGTTTCGCCATGACCGGTAGGAGGAGTTTCGGGTGGGCATATAACCAGGCAGCAAAGACCAAGGCCGCTGAAGCACTAGAGAGGTCTGATACGTCTCCAACGTATCTACTTTTCCAAACACTTTTGCTCTTGTTTTAGACTCTAACTTGCATGATTTGAATGAAACTAACCCTGACTGACGCTGTTTTCAGCAAAACTGCCATGATGTTGTTTTATGTGTAGAAAAGAAAAGTTCTCGGAATGTCCTGAAAATCCACGGAGGCACTTTTTGGAATTAATAAGAATTTTTGGGCGAAATAAATACATCAGGGGGCCCAGGGCCTGTCCATGAGACAGGGGGCGCCCCCCTGTAGGGCGCGCCCCCCTATCTCGTGGGCCCCCTGGACCTCCACCGACCTCAACTCCAACTCCATATATTCACGTTCGGGGAGAAAAAAACCAGAGAGAAAGTTTCATCGCGTTTTACGACACGGAGCCGTCGCTAAGCCCTAATCTCTCTCGGGAGGGCTGATCTGGAGTCCGTTCGGGGCTCCGGAGAGGGGGATTCGTCGCCGTCATCATCATCAACCATCCTCCATCACCAATTTCATGATGCTCACCGCCATGTGTGAGTAATTCCATCGTAGGCTTGTTGGACGATGATGGGTTGAATGAGATTTACCATGTAATCAAGTTAGTTTTGTTAGGGTTTGATCCCTAGTATCCACTATGTTCTGAGATTGATGTTGATATGACTTTGCTATGCTTAATGCTTGTCACTAGGGCCCGAGTGCCATGATTTTAGATCTGAACCTATTATGTTTTCATGAATATATGTGTGTTCTTGATCCTATCTTGCAAGTCTATAGTCACCTATTATGTGTTATGATCCGACAACCCCGAAGTGACAATAATCGGGATACTTCTCGGTGATGACCGTAGTTTGAGGAGTTCATGTATTCACTATGTGCTAATGCTTTGTTTCGGTTCTCTATTAAAAGGAGGCCTTAATATCCCTTAGTTTCCACTAGGACCCCGCTGCCACGAGAGGGTAGGACAAAAGATGTCATGCAAGTTCTTTTCCATAAGCGCGTATGACTATTTACGGAATACATGCCTACATTACATTGATGAACTGGAGCTAGTTCTGTGTCACCCTATGTTATAGCTATTACATGAGGAATCGCATCCGGCATAATTATCCATCACTTATCCATTGCCTACGAGCTTTTCATATATTGTTCTTCGCTTATTTACTTTCCCGTTGCTACTGTTACAACTACTACAAAAACCCAAAAACAATTATCTTTACTTTTGCTACCGTTACCTTTATTATCATACCACTTTTGCTACTAAACACTTTGCTGCAGATACTAAGTTATCCAGGTGTGGTTGAATTGACAACTCAACTGCTAATACTCAAGAATATTCTTTGGCTCCTCTTGTGTCGAATCAATAAATTTGGGTTGTACTTCACCCTCGAAAGCTGTTGCGTTCCCCTACACTTGTGGGTTATCAAGACTAATTTCTGGCACCGTTGCCGGGGAACATAGCTTTATTCTCTGAGTCACTTGGGATTTATATCTGTTGATCACTATGAAGAACTTGAAAGACGCTAAAACCAAGATCTATCCCTCAACTATGAGGGGAGGTAAGGAACTGCCATCTAGCTTTGCACTAGATTCTCCTTCCGTTATGAGTAAGCTTGCGATACCTAAACCTGCTACTGCTATGAATTCTGATATGTCGCACGTTATTGATGATGCCACTTCTGCTATGCATGATGAAACTACTTCTGTGCGTGATACTCATTAGGTGAATTTCTTGATGAACAACTTGATAGAGTCAGGGGGAATGAAATTATTGAAGATGCTATTATTGATGATAGTGATGATGAAAGTTCTCCCAATGATTATGTATTGGCTGTTGTTCCTGAGGGTTATGTTATGAATGAAGAAGCTGCTAGAGCTATCTTTGCTTGCAATGATAGATATGATCTTAAGAAACTTTTAGCTAAATGGAAGCAGCAGTCTCTTAATGCTAGAATGAAACCTGACCCTGCTTTTGCTACTTCACCTATCTGTGTTACTGATAAGGATTATGAATTCTCTGTTGATCCTGAGATTATTACTTTAGTTGAATCTGATCCTTTTTATGGCCTTGAATCTGAAACTGTTGTGGCACATCTTACCAAGTTGAATGATATAGCTACCCTGTTTACTAATGATGAGAAGTCTCGCTATTATTATATCCTTAAGATATTTCCGTTCTCATTAAAGGGTGATGCTAAGACTTGGTATAATTCTCTTGCTCCTGGTTGTGTGTGTAGTCCCCAGGATATGATTTATTACTTCTCTACTAAATATTTCCCTGCTCATAAGAAACAAGCTGCCTTGCGGGAAATATACAATTTTGTGCAAACCAAAAAAGAGAGTCTCCCACAAGCTTGGGGGAGGCTTCTCCGGTTACTTAATGCGTTGCCCGATCATCCTCTCAAGAAAAATGAAATACTTGATATCTTTTATAATGGACTAACCGATGCTTCCAAGGACTACTTGGATAGTTATGCTGGTTGTGTTTTCAGGGAAAGAACAGTCGATGAAGCTGAAATATATTGAATAATATGTTGACTAATGAAAATAATTGGACTCTTCCTGAGCCAATTCCTGAACCAATTGAGCCAACTCCTGAGCCTATTCCTAAACGCACTCCGAAGAAGAGAGGTATTTTATTCCTCAGTCCTGAAGATATGCAAGAGGCAAAGAAATCAATGAAAGAAAAAGGTATTAAAGCTGAAGATGTTAAGAATTTACCACCTATCGAAGAAATACATGGTCTTAATATACCGCCTGTTGAACAACCACATTGTCTTGATAACCCGACACAGGTAGTAAAGGTAAATTCTCTCTATAGATATGATAAAGTTGAAATACCCTCTACTAAATTTCATAGCCCATTCTTAGATGCATTTGATGACTTTATGGCTAGACAAGAAAGTTTTAATGCTTATGTTGGTAGAGAGTTAAAGAATAATGCTTTCAGGATAGGACGCGTAAGCGATAACTTGGCTAGAGTTAAAGGTGAACTCCACCTCATTAGCAAATATGCTTCTATGGTTGCTACTCAAGCTGAGCAAGTACTTAAAGCTCAAAATGATTTGCTTGATGAATTAAATAATAAAAATGGCTTTGCTGTTAAAGTGGCTACTAGAACTGCTAGAATGACTCAGGAACCTTTGTATCTTGAAGGCCACCCTAAGAGAATCGAGCAAGATTCTCAGAGAAATAATTTAGAAGCACCTAGTTCTTCCAAACAGAAGAAAAAGAAAAATGATAGAACTTTGTATGATTCTAGTGAACCTACTGTAGACACACCTGAGAATCCAAATGATATTTCTATTTCTGATGCTGAAACACAATCAGGTGATGAACATGAACCTAGTGATAATGTTAATGATAATGTTCATGTTGATGCTCAACTTAGCAAAAACAATGATGTAGAGATTGAACCTGCTGTTGATCTTGATAACCCACAATCAAAGAATCAACGTTATGATAAGAGAGATTTTGTTGCTAGGAAGCACGATAGAGAAAGAGAACCATGGGTTCAGAAACCCATGCCCTTTCCTCCTAAACCATCCAAGTCAAAGGATGATGAGGATTTTGAGCGCTTTGCTGAAATGATCAGACCTATTTTCTTACGTATGCGCTTAACTGATATGCTCAAATTAAATCCTTATGCTAAGTATATGAAGGATATCATTACAAATAGAAGAAAGATAGAAGCTGAAATTTTCACCATGCTTGCTAATTACACTTTTAAGGGTGGAATACCAAAGAAACTTGGAGATCCGGGTGTACCAACTATACCATGCTCCATTAAAAGAAATTATGTTAGAACTTCTTTATGTGATCTTCGAGCCGGTGTTAGTGTTATGCCTCTCTCTTTATATTGTAGACTTGAATTGAATAAGTTGACACCTACTGAAATATCCTTGCAAATGGCTGATAAATCAACTGATATACCTGTCGGTATTTGTGAGGATGTGCCTGTTGTGGTTGCAAATGTCACTATCTTAACGGACTTTGTTATTCTTGATATTCCTGAGGACAATAGTATGTCTATTATCCTTGGTAGACCTTTTCTTAATACTGCAGGGGCTGTTATTGATTGCAACAAAGGCAATGTCACTTTTCATGTTAATGGTAATGAGCATACGGTACACTTTCCGAGGAAACAATCTCAAGTTCATAGCATCAATTCTATTGGAAAAGTTCCAACTATCATTATTGGAGGTTTTGAATTTCCTCTCCCTACTGTCAAGAAAAAGTATGATATTCTTATTGTTGGGGATTTTCATATCCCCGTTGAGGTAACTTAGTGTCATTCGAAATCTCTCCGGTTCCGTGTTATTCAGAATGAGTTTGTTAACAAGACTTGATCAACCTTATTAGTGGGTTCATTTTGATGATCATGAGATGGATGAAACTAGAAGGCACAACCTTTTGTACCCACTTTTTACTTTCTGTTATTTAGAATAAATAAAGCAAAAATAGTATTATCTGTCTGTTTTCTGAATTATCCGTGCATTAAAAAATATCCCGAAAATAAAAGTGCTCCAAATGCCCTGCAAATTTAGTATGATTTTTTATGGATTATTTGAGGATTTTAGGCACTGAAAACACTACAGGAGGGGCAAGCACCAGGCCACGAGAGTGGAGCCCCCCCCTATAGGGCGCGCCCCCTATCTCGTGGGCCCCTGGTGGCCCCCCTCCACTTATGCCAGCACCCACACACTTCATCTTCTACCCCAAAAAAATCCCCATCCAGCTCAAGCACGAGTTCTAGCTCATTTTGCTGTGATTTTCGATCTCCCCGCTCAAAGCTCCATTCACAAAACTGCTTTGGGAGACTGTTGCTTGGTGTGTGACTCCTCCATTGGCCCAATTAGGTTTTGTTCTAGTGCTTTATTCATTGCAAATTTTTGCTGCATAGGTGACCATGTTCTTGAGCTTGCATGTTAAATTTATGAGGTCCCAAGCAATTCCAATGCATGATATAGGCTCTAGGCACTTGTAGGAGTAGTTGCTACCAATCTTGCTTAGATTTATTCACTTTTATTTTGAAGTTACTAAAATTTCAGAAATTTTCAGAAAAAGAATTATGCTCAGAAGAATGTACCAAGGTGGTTCCTCGGCAAAGAAAGGGCCAAGGATTGCTATACGTGAGCAAGATGTTGAATTGCCTAGGGACGCGGATGTACGAGCTTGTGAGTGGCCATCCTATGATTTTATGGTCAAAGCAGGCTTCAAGGAGGAATTTGACACGTATGTGCGTAATGCCGAGCTGGAAGACTTCTTACAAGATAAGTGTCCGCATCATTATCAATTGACTGATTCTTTTGTGCGGAGATTCAAATATAACTGTGCGCGTAATTCTCCTAGTGTCATATTTGATATTTATGATACATCTTATACCATGGATTTAGAGGATTTCACAACTGCTTGCAAACTCCCGTAGTGGGGCAATATTAATGATCCTCACAAATCTGAATTTAGTGATTTTCTTGCTAGTATTACTATGGGGGAATCTAGGGACATATCACAAGCTACCATAGGGAGCATTCATTTTCCTGCTATACATTAATTTGCTCTCTTTATTGGTAGATGCATTAATGGTAAAGACGAAGCATCTCACATGTGTGTCCCTAATCTGTGTGTCCTCTGTGTTAGGTTATAAAGGTTATAACTTGGGAGCAATAGTTGCACGTAGGTTACAGAATAATAGTAGAAAGGGAAATTTATTTGGAGGAATTTATGCAACCCGTGTGGCTAATTATCTTGGTATAGCCCCACGAGAGGGAGATATGATAATACCTCATGTTTATTTGGATTATGAAGCTATGGTCCATCATCAATTTCTTGGGAGAAATGAACAATTCCTCCAATATCGACTAATCTATGATAGACGCAACGTCATCCATGTTATTCTTCCTACTCCCTACCTTTTTGATTATCAGGCAAAAGGAAGATATGTTGTCACCAGGGAGGAAGCAGCTGAACACGAGAGGAGAGCGGAGGCAGCTTGCCAACATGTCGCAGCTCGGGAGGCGGTTGCCGTTGCATCTCAGTACAACCCCAGTTTCACTTATGGATATCCGCCAGGTGGTCCTTGGTACTAGATCAACTTAGGCCAAAAGCCTAAGCTTGGGGGAGTACGTATTTCTCACCGACTTTACATTCATGTTCACACATAGTCGTCAGTGCTCATACTCTTTCATTATATTATCCATGCTAGTTTAAATTTCTTTTTCTAGTTTTCTTCTTGTGTGTTTGATAAACCTTAAAAAAACAAAAAAAATTAGTCAGTTTAATTTCCATGCTTGTAGTAGGAATTAAAATGAAAACCCAAAAAGATTTCTAGTTCTTCTTCTTACTTGTTGGGAGCTTTCCCGTGTAAATAGTTTTCTTTTCTTTTCTTTCCTTTGGGGGTCGAGAAGACCATATTGAAAATGTTTAGTGGCTCTCATATGCATGATTGTTTATTTAATTTAGAGCCCATATTACTTGTCTTCTCTCTTGAGTTGAATGCTTGCAGATTCCAACTTAGTCCAATGCACGTGCACTCTTATTATTATACACATCGTTTGGTCGTGCAAGTGAAAGGCAATAATGATGATATATGATGGACTTATTGGGATGAAAAAAACTGGTACGAACTCGACATCTTGTTTTAGCACTAGTCTAGTTTATAAAAGAAAACTACAAAAAATGGAGTTGAGTTTGTCTCATACGCTTCACCTTTTTAATATCTTTCGTGAGTATGATGGAAAGGATAATTGTGCTCAAGTGCTAGAAGAAGAAATCTCTAAAATGTTTGGCACTAAATCTTTGAATGATGAGCATGATTGCAATGTTGTTAGTACGAATTCTTTGAATATCCATGATGCTAATGATGATTGCACTAGTTATGATGAAAATATCTCTTATGAGCATGTCAACTTTTGTGGAGTGCATGTTTGCATGAACACACCAAATAGAGAAGATATTTATTGCAAGAGGCATAAGTACTTAGAAACCAAAATGTTGCAAGAAGAGCTAGATGAATGTGCTGAAAGATTCAATATTTTTCGCGCTCCTTGTGAACTTTGCAATGAACATGGTCATTTAAAGCTCCAATGCTATTTGTTTCGTGATTAAGTCGTGTTCAAATATTGTGATAATTTGATTACCTTTGAGCATCCTAAAGAGCTTAGCCTTCTTTTGGGTTATGAAGAAATGAAACGTATAACCGAGGGTATTCCAAAATTTAGTCTTGATAGATTTCTTGATTTTGATCTAGAGAAGATTTATATGTATTGTGCGGTGAATTGCATTGAAAATCCTTATATTGCCAATTACATAAAGGAAAGAAAACAAATAGAGGACGAAGAAAATACTAATGAAAGAGAAGAAACTTCCCAATATCCTCCTATTATTTCTTATGATGAATCAGGTAACGAGGAGGATCTTTCTATTCAACCAATCTCGTCAATAAGAAGCTCAAAGAGGAAGGATGAACCCACACATAATGTGAAGAAGAAAAAGAAAATAAGGAGCAACAAAGGTAGAAAGGTATCCCTCCCAAATGATGTTGCTCCTACTACTCATTGTGATGATGATAATTGCTATACTATTGGTGCTATTAATATTTTTAATGATGAGAGTGATTATGCTTATGATATGAAAGGGGCAAAGCTTGGGGAAGCTATGTTTGATGAGGATGAAATATTTGAGAATATATTTGCTGGAATTAATGTTTGTCCCAAGCTTGGGGATGCTATGTTTAATGAATATGATATTTTTAGCATCCCAAGTTTTGATATGCAAAGTTGTTATTATGATAACATGCCTCCTACCTATGATGATTATATTGATGAAAGTGGGTTCGGAAGAGTGTCAACTTTAGGAAGTAGTGATCCCACTATTTTGGAGGATGTTAAATTTTATTGTGATGAATATGAAAGTGGATTTGGAAGAGTGTCAACTTTATTTAGTGATTCCACTATCTTGGGAGAGGTTTCAATCGATTATGCTGAGAACGAAATTGCTACTTATGATGATTATTGTGATGAAACTTATGCTATAAAAAGTAGTGATGATTATATTTACAAATCTTGTAATGATTATGATTACCCTTTTTCTTAACATTACTCTTTTAATGTGGAAACAATTTTTAGTGTTCAAGTCTCTTATGATACTCCTACTATTCCGAATGAGAAGAATTTTGCTTATGTGGAGAGTAGAAAATTTTCTATGCTTGTAGATCATGAAAAGAATGCTTTAGGTGCTGGTTATATTGTTGAATTCATTCATGATGCTACTGAAAATTATTATGAGAGAGGAACATATGCTTGTAGGAATTTCAATAATGTCAAGTTTCCTCTCTATGTGCTTAAAATCTTGAAGTTATGCTTGTTGTGCCATCCTATGCTAGTTGATTATTGTTCCCATAAGTTGTTTGCTCACAAAATCCCTATGCATAGTAGTGGGTTAGGCTTAAATATTCTAGTCATATGCTTCATGATGCTCCCGTTATGTTTCAATTCTTATCTTTTATGTGAGCATCATTGTCATCATCATGCCTAGCTAGAAAGGCATTAAAGAAAAGCGTTTGTTGGGAGACAACACAATATTTATTCTTACTGTTTTTGTGTGTCCACATGATTATGATACTGTAGTAATCATGTTTTATAGCTTTTGTTTCAATAAAGTGCCAAGTAGAACCTTTGGGAAGACTTGGGTGAAGTTTATGTGATCTTGCTGTGAAAAACAGAAACTTTAGCGCTCACGAGATTAGCTGCCATTTTTTACTGGAGAGTGCATTTAGGTTGATTCTTTTTGAAGATGATTAATAGAAAAATTTCTCAGGTCCAGAAATTTATTTCATAATTTTTGGGGTTCCATAAGTATACGTTTTATACAGATTACTACACACTGTTCTGTTTTTGACAGATTCTGTTTTCTATGTGTTGTTTGCTTATTTTGATGCATCTATGAGTAGTATCGGAGGGTATGAACCATAGATAAGTTGAAGTACATTAGATATTACACAAATATGAATTTAGAATGAGTTCATTACAGTACCTAAGTGGTGGTTTTATTTTCTTATACTAACGGAGCTTACGAGTTTTGTTTTGAGTTTTGTGTGGTTGAAGTTTCCAACTTTTGGGTAAAGAATCAATGGACTATGGAATAAGGGGTGGAAAGAGCCTAAGCTTGGGGATGCCCAAGGCACCCCAAGTTAATATTCAAGGACAACCAAGCAACTAAGCTTGGGATGCCCCGGAAGGCATCCCCTCTTTCGTCTTCGTTCATCGGTAACTTTACTTGGAGCTATATTTTTATTCACCACATGATATGTGTTCTGCTTGGAGCGTCATTATCTCTTGTTAGTTTTTACTTGATGTTAGTTATAATAATGTTTTGCATCTTTAGTTTCAATAAAAAAGTCAAGGATAGCCTTTGCCATGCTTATTTTGCTAGTTTGCATGTTGCTGTTTGAAAACAGAAAATTACCGCTGTTGCAAAAATTCCCTAGAAAAGTCTGAGAATGGTCTAACATTGAATATTTTTGCATATTGAGCTCTGATAAATTTATTACAGTGGGAATTTTAGTTCATAATTTTTGGAGTCAGGGAAGTATTGATACTCTTGAATTCTTTACAGACTATACTGTTTTGACAGATTGCTGTTATGGTTGCATTGTTTGCATATGTTTGTTTGTTTAATGATTATATTTGATGATAGGAGTATTAAATATGCAGAGGCATTTAGTATGCAATGTTGAATAATAATTTAAGTGATTTGTTACAGTAGAATATGATAAGGTTTTGCATTGGTTTATACTAACCTATCTCACGAGTTCTTGTTGAGTTTGTTGTGAATGAAGCTTTTGATAAAAAGAAGAGAAACCATGATATGAGAGAAATTAAAGAGACACAAAAGTTCAAGCTTGGGGATTCCCAAGGCACCCCAAGATAATATTTCAAGAAGTCTCAAGCATCTAAGCTTGGGGATGCCCCGGTAGGCATCCCACCTTTCTTGTTCAACAACTATCGGTTAGTATCGGTTGAGCTTAAGTTTTTGCTTCTTCACATGAGTTGTGCTGTCCTTGCATTGTAGTTTTTTTAGCTTTGCTTGCTGTTTGAATAAAGAATCAAGATCTGAAATTCTTTAATGAGAGAGAGCCTTACACAAGTTGGAATTTGCTAGAATACTCTATGTGCTTCACTTATATCTTTTGAGCGTGATAATTTTTGCTCTAGTGCTTCACTTAGATCTTTTAGAGCATGGTGGTAGTTTTATTTTGAAGAAATAGATGAACTCTCATGCTTCACTTATATTATTTTGAGAGTCGTTAATAGCATGGTAATTTGCTTAATGTTAATATACTTGGTATTCAAGATATGTGAAACTTTCTTATGAGTGCGTTGAATACTAAGATAAGTTTGATGCTTGATAATTGTTTTGAGATATGGAGGTGATAATATCAAAGTCGTGCTAGTTGGGTGATTATGAATTTGAGAAATTCTTGTGTTGAAGTTTGCAAGTCCCGTAGCATGCACGTATGGTTAAAGTTGTGTAACAAATTTGAAACATGAAGTGTACCTGGCTTGTGCATCCTTATGAGTGGCGGTCGGGAACGAGTGATGGTCTTTTCCTACCAATCTATCCCCCTAGGAGCATGCATGTAGTACTTGATTTTTGATGACTTCTAAATCTTTGCAATAAGTATATGAGTTCTTTTGACTGATGTTGAGTCCATGGATTATACGCACTTTTACCTTTCCGCCATTGCTAGACTCTTTGGTACCGTGCATTGCCCTTTCTCACCTTGAGAGTTGGCGCAAACTTCGCCGGTGCATCCAAACCCCGTGATACGATACGCTCTATCACACATAAACCTCCTTATATATTCCTCAAAACAGCCACCATACCTACCTATTATGGCATTTCCATAGCCATTCCGAGATATATTTCCATGCAACTTCCATCATCATCATCATGACATACATTACTTTTGTCATATTGCCATTGCATGATCATGTAGTTGACATCGTATTTGTGGCAAAGCCACCATGCATTATTTTTCATACATGTCACTCTTGATTCATTGCACCATCCTGGTACACCGTCGGAGGCATTCATATAGAGTCATATCTTGTTCTAAGTTTCGAGTTGTAATCCTTATGTTGTAATCAATAGAAGTGTGATGATCATCATTATTAGAGCATTGCCCAAAAAAAGGCCAAAAAAAAGAAAGGCCCCAAAAAAGGAATATATATATATATATATATATATATATATATATATGTATATATATATAAGGGCAATGCTACTATCTCTTTTTCCACACTTGTGCTTCAAAGTAGCACCTTGTTCTTCATGCAGTGAGTCTCATATATTGTGCTTCAAAGTAGCACCTTTTTCCTCATGTAGTGAGTCTCATAAGTTGTCTTTTTATACTAGTGGGAATTTTTCATTATAGAACTTGGCTTGTATATTCCTACGATGGGCTTCCTCAAATGCCCTAGGTCTTCGTGAGCAAGCAAGTTGGATGCACACCCACTAGTTTTCTTTTGTTGAGCATTCATAGCTCTAGTGCATCCGTTGCATGGCAATCCCTACTCCTCATGTTGACATCAATTGATGGGCATCTCCATAGCCCGTTGATTAAGCCTCGTCAACATGAGACTTTCTCCTTTTTTGTCTTCTCCACACAATCCCCATCATCATATTCTATTCCACCCATAGTGCTATATCCATGGCTCACGCTCATGTATTGCGTGAAGGTTGAAAAAGTTTGAGATTATTTAAGTATGAAACAATTGCTTGGCTTGTCATCGGGGGTATAGAAGTTGGGAACATCTTTGTGTGACGAAAATGAAGCATAACCTAACTATATGATTTTGTAGGGATGAACTTTCTTTTGCCATGTTATTTTGAGAAGACATGATTGCTTTGATTAGTATGCTTTAAGTATTATTATTTTTGTGTCAATATGAACTTTTGTCTTGAATCTTTCGGATCTGAATATTCATATCACAATTAAGAAGATTTACATTAAAATTATGCCAAAGTATCACTCCGCATCAAAAATTCTTTTTTATCATTTACCTACTCGAGGACGAGTAGGAATTAAGCTTGGGGATGCTTGATACGTCTCCAACGTATCTATAATTTTTTTGACTATATACTGCAAGGCAACAACCTCACAACCTTTTATTAAACCACAAAGTCAAAGACATACAAAGTTACAAATGTAAGACAGAGGGGGGAGAGAAATACTTACGAGAAAAAAACTAATTATGATAAGGCCGCTATCCAAGATATTAGAATAGTCCTATATTTACATTTGATTCTATGAGCTAAAAGAGAGATGTCATGCAAAAAAATTCTCCTCCATGCCCTGAAAGAAGGTCTCTCATTCCTGAAGATGTTCCCATTTCTTTGTGTCCAAATATTCCAAGTGGCAGTGAAGACTACCTCAGAGAAAAAAGGAAGACCAAAATCCCTCCTAGCATCAGAAGCCATCTCATAAGTGGTCTGGTTAGGATGAGGACTCCATGAAATACCCAGGTAGTTCCAGATACGCTGGCTAAAATTACAAGCAAAGAAGAGATGCTATCTGTCCTCATGTGATGCCGAGAGACAAAGGACACATGTGTCATCTTGGATAATCCAATGCCGCCGCTGCATCATGTCCCTAGTATTTAGGCGATCCATCAATAAGAGCAACCCAAAAACCTTAAACTTGAGAGTACAAGAACAATTCCAGATCCACTTGAAAATGGGGTCAACCACCGTGTTTGAAAAGCAAGACAAGTAATAGATCCTGGACTGGTAATTACCAGATTTGGAAGGCCATTTCCAGACATCATTGTTTCCATCTTGAAGATTAACCAAAGAAATCATCTCCTGAAGTTGAGTAAACTCCTCAAAGGCCTGAGCGGAGAGAGGCAGGTGGAGATTATCAGTGAAATCAGATAGCTCCATAATATCCTTAACTGTGAGAGTGTCATCAATCACAAAAGAGTGGAGCCGCGGAAACTGATGTTGCATTCTAACCATATTGCTGCCAAGTTGCCAACGGTCAAGCCAGAAGATCACCCTATCCACAGTTCGAACTAGAGGCACAGCCAACTTGCAAAACTTATCATATAACTTGAAAACGTCCCTCCACCAGAAAGAACCGCAGGTTTGGGTGGCTTGGGGGGGGGGGCGCAGAGGCATAATAAGTGTCCCAAATAAGAGATACCCATGGCACATCCAACTTATTAAAGAACTAAAAAAGATGCTTGATGAGCAAAGCATCATTTTGAGAGCTCAAGTCCAGAACTCCCAGACCACCCAAATATTTAGGACGACATACCAAATCCCAAGCCGCCAAGGATTGCCGGGGCGTATCCGTATTCCCTCTCCATAAGCATTGCCTCATAATCCGTTCAATCTGCTTCAAGATACCTTGTGGCAGCGAAAGGGTGCAGAAGAAATATATTGGTATAGAACTAAGGACAGATTGCAAGAGCTGTAGCCGGCATCCTTGGTTCAAGAGGCAGGAAGACGCAGATAATCGCCTCTCAATACGATCCACCAAAGGCAACAGATCATAAATTGTTGGCCTAGATGTGCCCATTGGCAAACCCAGGTAAGTGAATGGCATGGAACCAACATCACAACCTAGCAAAGCGGCTACACGCTTGCCCTCGTCATCACTCATATTGATAGGAATCAAAGATGATTTACTAAAATTCACTTTTAGATCGGTTGATATGGCAAAAACTTCAAGCATTTCCTTGAAAGCAATTAACTGACTGTCAATAGCAGGAAGAACGATGAGGGTATCGTCCGCATATTGCACGATCGGATAGTCCTTCGAGGTTGTTGGGATTGGCAAGGTGAGGATATTCCTTGAGCACATCTCATTTACAACCGATTGGAGCAAGTCCACCGCGATCACAAAGAGTAAAGGAGATAGCGGATCTCCTTGGCGAACACCCGAACGACAGACGAAATGATTCCCCGGCACTCCATTCAAAAGAACCGAAGAGGAGCCCGTGGACAGAATGCTGTTAATCCAACTTGTCCAACGGTCATCAAAACCCTTGCATTTCAAAATCCGAAGAATCAGCTCATGCTCAATGGTGTCAAACGCCTTTGCAAAGTCAAGTTTAAGAAGAATGATAGGCCTCTTGGAAGCTTTGCATTGGTGGATATACTCAAAACACCACGCCAGACAGTCCTGTATGGATCGACACCGGAGGAAACCATATTGGTTGCGATGGATACATTTCAAGATCACACCCTGAAGACGATTTGCCAGAATCTTGGTTAAGAATTTTAAACATGTATTAGTCAAAGATATGGGCCGGAAATCACCGACATATTCAGGGCTCAGCTTCTTTGGAATGAGAGTGATAAGAGAAGTATTGAGACACTCCAAATTACATTTCCCTTCATAAAATTCTTGCACAAGCTTCATAAAATCCTCTTTCAGAATAGGCCAACATTTCTTCAAGAAGAGCCCAGAAAATCCGTCAGGTCCCGGAGCGCGGTCAGATGGCATATTCTTAATTACCGCATCAACCTCAGAGTCCGTGAACGGTAAAGACAACTCCTCCAGACCATCAATGCTGGTAATTAATGTGTCTAGATCAAAACCCATTTGAATGCCTTTTGATTATCCCATTCGTTGGTTAAAATCGGCCCAGAACATTCTAGCCAACTGTTGGTGATCCATGACCACATCACCCTCCACAGTCTTGATCGAGGAGATATCATTCTTACGAAATCGTTCTGTAGCCATGGCATGAAATTTTTTTGAATTCTCTTCACCAACTTTGATGTTTCTAATCGTACAACACTGCTTCCAGAAAATAAATTGCCAATGTAAGACATCTTCAAGATGCAATTTAACAATTCGACGAAAATTAAACTCCGGCCTACTCAACGGCCTAATTTCCTCGAGATTGTCCAGGAACATAATCACTTTATTACAATCAGCAATTAGAGCTTTCACTGTGGACAAATTTAAATGCCATTTTTTAGAGCATATCGGAGAGACTTATACTTAGCCGAGATTGTTAGGGCCATCGATGATTTTACCACTGGCCTATTCCAAACCTCAGCAACACAGTCCGAAAAACCAGGCAGATCAACCCAATAATTCTCAAAGTGAAAAACCTTGGCCTTGGGGATACAAGTGGCAATCGAGACCACACACGGTACATGATCAGAGGCAGTGCGTGCGAGTGGGAGAACCATCGTGTTGGGGTGGTCCGAGGTCCAAGCAACCGACGTGAAAAACCAATCGATCTGCTCAAGAAGTGGTGAGGATTGCATATTCGACCAAGTAAATTGACGCCCCTTGGTTGGTAGCTCAACAAGACCCAGATGCCCAATTATTTCATTAAACAAGAATATATCATTAACATCACCTCCCGGAAGGTTGCGGTTCTCATGCGATCGCATGAAGTTGAAATCACCCAATAGTAGCCAATTCTCCCCAAACGGAATATTAAGATTATATAACCACTGAACGAAATCATCACGGGGAGGGCCTTGACACGGGCCATAAACAAAGACTAAAGACCATGTTTCTGAAGTATGTTTGGAATTAAACTCCACAATTATCCCATAGGAATTGGCCTCAATTAAAGAACCAATAAAAAAGGAAGAATTCCAAACCACCACCATCCCAGCAGACGCACCAGCCGAAGGTACATAAACAAAAGTATCAAAACGCCTCGGGCAGAACTTCCTAATGAAACGCTGGTCCATATGCATGCATTTAGTTTCCTGAAGACAGACAACAGAACAACCACTTTCATTGATCTTTTGCCTAACAGCAAGCTGACGCGCTTCAGAATTGAGGCCCCGAACATTCCAACATAGAACTTTCCACTCCTTAAATCTTGTCTGATTCATTACAAACCAAAAATAAAAGCATAGAGAGTAGGCCACGTAATGACCTACAACGACCCACAAAGCAGACAAACCGCACATAATTCTGAACAAAGAAATAAAGATAAATGGCGATTATGGTACGCCATAGACCATAACCCTGCATGAAGTAACTATTCATCAGAACCCCCGCTGGAGCTGGACTTAGCAGGATCAGCCACAAGCTTATCCGTAGAGATCTTGTCAGGTGCAATGCGAAGATGTGCACCAATACGTTGAAGGTCTGCAATAGCAGTTGGTGGTGGTACTGAAGGAGTATCATCAGACTGAGAGATGCGGGTCTTGCGCTTCTTCAAAGTGTGAGACTTCTTGGAAGAAATGCCACTAGTTACTTTGCGATAGCCATCATGGAGGGCGCTCAGTCGAGCACTGCGCCTAACCTCTGTATCAACAATAGTTCTTGTGGCTTTAGGCTTCCTCGCTCGCTTCAGAGATACTTCAGGCACAGCAGAGAACTGAAAGGCTTTAGAAACTGGTTCGTCCAGGTCATCAAAACAGAGCGCCCGAGCAACTGGTCGCCTGACAGGAGCAATTGGCACATCCATAGTAGAGCTGATCGAGGATTCAGGTGCTGGCAGAAGCGTAAGAGAGCAGTTTGGGGCACTGCAAAGAGCCTCACAGTTCTGCTTGCTGAGCATAGCACCAATGTCAGCAGTGAAGACAAACTGAGGAATACTGGAAGACCATATAAATGGCAACAACTTCTCAAAAGAGTGCTGCCATTGCATCACAGGTGGCAGAACAGGACCATAGATAGTGAGAACTTGACCAATCATGAGAGGTGGTTGCTGCGGTCCCATTGGGGGCTGGAAGAGAGCCACCTCAGCAGCATTGTCAGCATTATTAACAGAATCATCTGAAGGTTGCAGAACAATGGACTCCTGAGACTGAATTTCCTGAATCTCCTCATGCTGCACAGCTTCCTGAACCGGGTTCTCATCATTGTCATGCTGTTCATTGGCAGGGTGCGGCACATCATTCCAGCCCAGCTCAGGAAATTCAGGCATAACCCAATTGTGATTCTGAAACTGTAAATTGCCAGGGAGGGGGTGCAGATTGCCATTAAAGGGCATGTGATCCTCATCAGCTGGTAAGATGTCTGCAAAATCTCCTGACAGGATATAAACAGATGCAAACCAAGAGATCCTAACCCCACCAAAATCAGCATATTCTCTATAGGTGACAGAGCGAGGTACCATAGTCGGTGCAGGAAAAGACACATAGGCCAACGAGCAGACAAGCATCGGGTCATCTTGGTGCCAATGATGAAATCTCCCAAACGTGCTAATTACATCCGCAAGATACTGAGTGCGCCTGTAATCCAGAGGGATCCCAAGCAACATAACCCATCCACGTCTAAAACCCTGCGTCGCTCTGTAATTAATGCCCTCATCATGCGGGATAAATCGAACAAATCGATCATTGCCCAGATCGAAAGGTGGATGATCAACTAGAGCTTGACGAGCCAATGCACTACAAAAACGAAACAGCCCAACTCCTTGTATCCAAGGTTGGGCATCCACAACAGCTCTCTCCAGATCATTGACAACAAAGTTACTGACCATGTTCCGAAAGATGGCGATTTCTTCAGGCAGCGGGGCTGGCTCCACAATGGCGATGGCATACTCCTCATGCTGCCGATTTGGAGCCATCGCAGGCGCGAAGAAGGTGCGAGGCAGGCGCTGCTCGCCTCTATCGATGATGTCGAAGCCTTGCGGGACATACTCCATGGGATCCAACGCAAAAGTCGCCATTGCCGGTGCCGGAGATGTGGTGCAGACGGTAGCCGGCGATGAGGGTGTAGGAGGCGATGCAGGAGGCGATAAGGGAGGTGGTGGCGTGATGGGTAGTGGCTCTGCAGGGAGAGGTGGGATAGATGGGGTGGCAGGCTCGACGGGACTGGGCAGAGACCCAACGGGACTAGCTATGGAGGGAATCGAGGCGTCCAGCGTAGAAAAACCTGCTGACCGGTTGGAGTCACAAGATTTGTTCCACGGGACCCACTTGTAAGCGGGAGAAGGGGTAGAATCCGAACAGCCCTTCGCCCGGTGCCCCAACCGAAAGCATCTACGGCATCGAACCCTGCTGGTGCACGCCTTGGATAAATGCGCCATGGATAAGCAATTCTGACATTTCCACATCTTAAAAACCATATCATCAATAAGTTCATTTAAATCAGCAGAAACTCCAGATAAATCCGTTGACTGCAAGTCAATATTCGCCTCATTGCCAAAATCGGATGGAGATATATCAGAACAATCCAGGTTAGTTAGGGCCGGAGATTCAACCTGGGCCATAGGAGATGAGACGGATTGGGCCGGGGAGGTGTTTTGGGCCGGAAGCGGATCCGATCCAACCAGCTCATTCCCATGCACATGCAGATTGACGTCGAAGGAGGATTGAGCTGCCACAGAAGACCCCACTGAAGAAATCTCACAAACGTTAACTGTTCCAAAAGTGATGGGTGGCTCAGCCATCGTCCATCGGAGATCAGTCACCGGCGGTGAAGGCAAAATTACACGTTCACGAGGAAGAATCGGATACCCAACATGAGCAACAACATCAACTAGACCAGGCGAGGCTGGGTAACTATACCCCTTACAAACATCATAATGTTGGAACGTAGCAAACGAAATTTTCTTTGAAGATCCAGAACCGGAACGTAAGGCAGATTTAGGTGGTGGTCTATGCATCGCGATCAGACCAAGAGAAGCACGCCTCTTAGAAGGACTGATTAAGATCCATTCAGCATCACATTCTTTTTTCCAAATACGAAATTCACGGCTCCAATTAGGTCCGCTATTGCCCCAAAGATGGAAGAAACATTTGAATTGCGGACACGCAAAAGATCGCATTTGCAGAATAAGAAGGCCAACACGTTTGCAAGAGACAAAGAATGAGAATACCTTATCTTTAATGAGCTGAACAGACGGATCAATTGTGGATCCTCCAATTGCAGATTCGAAAGCTGCCGCCACTGAATCCTCATCAAGACGAAAACTGTGCCGGCTAAAAGACACGACCATAATAAAATGGCCCGTGTCATCCACGGGATGGATGCATTTCCCACAAGATCTAAAAACTTCCTCCGCAAAGGCCAGCCCTTTAGAAAAATCCAGATCCAGAGTTGATCCCGCCTGATGACCCATGTGAGATGGGTATAGGGAGAGAGATCAGAGGACGCCGAAGGTGATGCATGGAGAAGAACCAAGATTTACTGGTTGGAGAGGGAGATCGCCGGAGGGCCTAGGGCGCCAGTGGGAGGAGAGGTGGAACTCATGCGTGGAGATCACTTGTATAGTTGTATCTATAATTTTTGATTGCTCCATGCTACTTTATCTATTGTTTTACGCAATATTGGGCTTTATTATCCATTTTTATATTATTTTTGGGACTAACCTATTAACCGGAGGCCTAGCCCAGATTTGATGTTTTATGCCTATTTCAGTGTTTCGAGGAAAAGGAATATCAGACGGAGTCAAAACGGAACAAAATCAACTGGAGAAGTTAATTTTGGAAGGAAACCAATCTGATGGGCTTGGAGTGCACGCTAGGGGAGTCCCGGGCTGCCCACGAGGGTGGAGGGCGCGCCCCCCTAGGCGCGCCCCCCTACCTCGTGAGCAACCCGGAGGTCCACCGATGTACCCCCTTGTCGGTGTTAAAATCGGCGGATCTCGGGTAGGGGGTCCCAAACTGTGCGTCTAGGCGGATGGTAACAGGAGACAAGGGACACGATGTTTTTACCCAGGTTCGGGCCCTCTCGATGGAGGTAAAACCCTACTCCTGCTTGATTGATATTGATGATATGGGTAGTACAAGAGTAGATCTACCACGAGATCAGAGAGGCTAAACCCTAGAAGCTAGCCTATGGTATGATTGTTGTTCGTCCTACGGACTAAAACCCTCCGGTTTATATAGGCACCGAAGAGGGTTAGGGTTACACAGAGTCGGTTACAATGGTAGGAGATCTACACATCCGTATCGCCAAGCTTGCCTTCCACGCCAAGGAAAGTCCCATCCGGACACGGGACGAAGTCTTCAATCTTGTATCTTCATAGTCCAGGAGTCCGGTCAAAGGTGATAGTCCGGCTACTCGGACACCCCCTAATCCAGGACTCCCTCAGTAGCCCTTGAACCAGGCTTCAATGACGACGAGTCCGGCGCGCATATTGTCTTCAGCATTGCGAGACGGCTTCCTCCTCCGAATACTTCATAGAAGATTTTGAACACAAGGATAGTGTCCGGCTCTGCAAAATAAGTTCCACATACCATCTTAGAGAGAATAATTTTTACACAAATTCAATCTGCTGACGTATTCCGTGGCGTGACATCACACCACGGCCAAGCCTTTATTTGAATCGTTTTTACTGTCCCACCTCAGCGCGTTTAGCGAGGCGGTTTCCTTGGCACGTCTTGTCAAAGCAGAGATCATGTCCCCTTATTCCGGGATTCTCATCAATACGGGCGTGGGTACCCCAACCGCGCCATTGATTATGGCGCTTGGGAGATAAGCAAGTTTTACCAGGCTGGTGGGGACACATAGCTTCGTTCGCCCATATAAGGGGATAAGGATCCACCCTTTTACCTACGCCTTCTTCCTCCTTTGCTCATCCATTTCCGCGCACTCGAGCTCCAGCGCCCAAGTCCGCACATCCCACCTCAACCTTCTCCAGCCATGTCCGGAGTGGGAGGCAAGTGGATGGCCTCCTCCGTCACGGAGGGGCACATCAAAAAGCTGCGGAACGCCGAATACTTATCCAACGACATCGCGCATCGGCTCCCCAACAAGGGGTAGCTCATACCCACCCCAGGCCCCATGAGAGGGTGGTGTTCCTCACCCACTTCCTCCGTGGACTAGGTTTTCCACTTCACCCATTTGTTCGGGGGCTCATGTTCTACTATGGCCTGGATTTCCACGATCTGGTCCCGAATTTCATCCTCAACATCTCGGCGTTCATCGTCGTGTGCGAGGCCTTCCTCTGCATCCAGCCCCACTTCGGCTTATGGCTGAAGACCTTCAATGTCAAGCCGAAGGTAGTGGGCGGCCGCCAAGTGGAGTGCGGAGGTGCCATGGTGGGCAAGATGGCCAACATCCTATGGCTCGAGGGCTCCTTCGTGGAGACCATAAAGGGGTGGCAATCGGGGTGGTTCTACATCACCGAGCCGCGTGAGCCTAAATGGGCAGCGGCCCCCGAATTCCGATCTGGCTTCCCTACACGGCTCGCCTCCTGGAAAGAGACGGGCTTGACATGGGGTAATTCAGAAGAGCTGGCCGGACTTCAAACCTACGTCCAAACCCTGGTGAACAAGAAGCTCAAGCTTGTCAACGTAGTCCAGGTCGTGCTCATCCGCCGGATTCTCCCGTGCCAACAACGGGCCTTCAGCTTGTGGGAGTTTGATCCGACACAACACCAAACCTTGAGCAGGCTCTTTGACACTACGTACGAAGATGCCTGGAAGGTGCTTTTCAAGGGCGCCGAGGCTCCCGCATCCATTACCGAAAATCGCGGATTTAGCTTGCGGCGTCAAGCCAGCGAGGTAAGCTACTTTACCCTTTACGAGACTCTTGTTTTCCATAGTTTGACTCTACGCGGGATCTAAACTCCCTTGCCTTTGACAGGACTGGCAGAAGACGTCCGGGCAGATTGAATGTCCGGCTCCCTTGCCAGAAGACCCAGCGGACGCCCGATTGACGGGGCTACTGGTTCCGGCACCTCACGTGGTGCCGGAGAAGAAGGCCAAGAAGAAGGCCACGGGAACTCAAAGGAGTTCCTGGCGCCAGGTGTTGTCGGACTCATCGTCCGATGACTCCGAGGCGGACTCCTCCCGTGAAGACGAGGAGGAGGAAAAAGAGGCCTCTCCCCCAACGGGGGGAGAGAAGAAAAGGAAGGCCGCCCCAACTTGGGAGGCCGAAGGGTCCAAGAAGGGAAGGACCCCCCCTCCAGGCTACTCCACCAACACCGACGACGGCGAGGAGGAGTGGCCGCCGAGGGCTAAGCCCCTGGCGAAATCGTAAGTGTCCGGATACCAGAATAACTCATGGCGTTTCATTTGTCGCACAGAATCTCCTAACGCCGAATATAACCCTGCAGCCCGCCCAAGGACGGGTTCAACGCTTCAACGAGCGGCTCCCTGGATTCGTCGGACGTGAATAACACCTCACTTCCGGCTGCCTCCTCTCCTCGCGTTGTGGATGACGCCGAGGTGGGGTCCCAAAAGGGCCGAGGTGGGGTCCCAAAAGGGGCCCAGCCAGGAGGAGGTGGTCCAGGAGGCACCGCAAGGCAACCTCTCGGATTCCAGGCGCAAGGGGGATAAAACCCCAAAGGGCTCTAAGTCCGGCCCTGGGCCGGACTCCGCACCGGAACCTTCAGTGGTTCCGAGCAGGCGGCCCCTTCGTAAGAAGGGCAAGACTGCGACACCGATAACCTCCGTCCAACCGGAGGCACCGGATAATTTGCTGGAGGCGCTTAACGGCGCCTCCATCGACGAGGAGCACCACACTGTTATGAGTGTGGTGATCCAGAAAGTTCAGTCCGTCAAAAGCGGGCTGACTGAAGCCTGTGCCAGCCATCTAACAGGCTTTGAGGTAAGTATTTAAGATATGTAAAAAAGTTACCACATAGACAGTAGCCCCTGATGCTTAGTTTGGTGTTCGGAAAGAAATGCCGGACTAAGGATCTAAAAACATATACGTGGGAGTCTAATATAAAAATGTCAATATGGAAATGCAGGCCGCGCTGCTGACCTCTGCCGCACTGACTGCGGAGGTCGATGCATTGAAGCAGAGCCTTGAGCGGTCCGAGAACGAGCTCGGCCTTGCCAAGAAGCAGCTTGAGGACAAGGAAGGTAGGTAGTACCTTATGTAAGTGTATATAAAAATACCTGGTTGCAAATAGTGACAGGACCAACATGAATGTGACAGGGGCCACAACCGAGGTGGCGACCCTGAAGGAAGCGCTGTCCAGGGCCGAAGATAATGCGGC
The DNA here is from genome assembly GCF_002162155.2 of Triticum dicoccoides. Lineage (NCBI taxonomy): Eukaryota > Viridiplantae > Streptophyta > Magnoliopsida > Poales > Poaceae > Triticum > Triticum dicoccoides. The sequence continues at coordinate 96,666,829 of NC_041387.1, forward strand.
CATGGAGCGCACCGAGCGAGAGAAACAAGAGGCGCGGGTGGCGGAGGTGCGGCAAGAGCTCAATGCTCTCGTGAAAAAACATGAGAGTTTAGAGCTTGACTCAAAGACGCGAGAGTCCGAGCTTGCCTCGGCACTTGAAAGTGCCAAATCTGCCAAGGCCAAAGCCCAAAAAGCCCTCCAGGAGATTGAGGCGATGAAAAAGATAGCGACGGGTAAGGCATTATTTATGCAAAGCAAGCATGTGAAAGTGAATTACGTGTTACTTACCCAAATCCGAAGCTCTCCAGGAGCATTCGCAGATCTGCCCCACAGTGTGTCCGACGCCGCCGCATTCTACCAAGCCGAAGAAGGGAGCTCGATGGAGAAGGTGTTCTGGTCCCAGTATGCTGAGGCCGGACACCCGGTGCCCTTGAGCGACCAGCTGAAGCAGTTGGTCGAGCTCCATAAGGTAGCCGACCAGGCCATGAAGGGCCTTATAGGCCGGCTGTGGCCTAGGGAGGTCCTGCCTGAGAGCTACTTCGGGCTGGTGAGGCGGCTGGTGGATGCCTATCCCTGGCTTGAAGTCATCAAGCGCTCCGTCTGCATCGAAGGTGCCCGTAGGGCCCTTGCCCGTGCTAAAGTGCACTGGGGCAAGATGGACGCCGCTTGTGACGGACAGACCACCGCCGAGCAAGGAGTATCGCAAGCCCGAGATCTATTATGAGGGTGTCCTGAAGGGTGCCCGCCTTATAGCGGGTGAATGCTCCAAAGATGTAATTTTTAAATAAACTCGCATTTGTTATCCTGTATGCTGAAAACTTGTTCATATGCCCTAAGCAACGCTTATGAATTTAAAATATTACCTTCTGTGCGGCCGTTTATTAAATTTGAGAGATGGCGAGTCGTCGGCTTCTACCCCCATGCCACGAGTGCTGGGGTGTTTGGGATAAACCTGAGCGCTCTTGTTCCCATTCTTGGGTCCTTCGAGGGAGGCGCTCAACGCAACGAACGAGGCAACCGGACTATTATGCTTGAACACTCTCACTTAGCCGTAGAATTCTATAATTTTAAATTTCGGCGAAGCCCCTGGTATTCGGAAGACCGAGTTCGGGGCGCTATCCACGCCTGGGCCGAACAAAGCCAACTCCTCGTTCTAATCGGCATAAGTCTTTAAGGACTCGAAAACCTCTCGAACAGCGACCGGCTCTCGCCCTATCATGATGGTCAGTTTTAGCTTTCTCCACTGAGGTGCTTAACCCAGCTCAACCGGGGCACAATCGCAATGGTTCTCCCAGCGCTACCTTAGCCAATATAACGGAACGTAAGGTACCAAAACATGGGAGCCGGCAAACCCAACTATTAACCCAAGACATGATTCGGAGCCGATGCATATAATGCTATAAGTTCGGGGTGCCAAACTTGTGAAAGTGTTCGGACTTATCACACCATTTTTTGGGGTACTTAAGCCCCTGGTGTATTTGGCCGTACCAAAGTGTACGGGTGCAACATGTCATAAATGAACATATATAGATAAAAAAAAGAAATGCAATAATAAGCAGAAGCTATGTATTGTTTATTTAAAAAGGCTACGGTAAAAGCAGAACGATACAAATAGTGCGATAAGCAATGGACGGGACTATTTGACATGTCCCCCTCCAGGGGAGAGCTGCGGGGTGATATGTGAAACAAGTATACTGCTCGTTATAGAGACCACCTGAACACTCGACGTAGCTTTCTGCTTCCCTGGCTGTTGCATCGTGTGTTCGGCGATTCTACTGCCAGACAGGGCTTCTTGAGAAAGGAGTCCTGAAAGTAAGAGAAAAAAGAATGACACAATCGGTAGCCCCTTGTGCGGTTGAGCCGCCTTCTGGGCCTGCCGTGGTCGTGCCCCTCCCCCTATGCCCATGGTATTTCCAAAGCGTAATTATGTACGCGTAGTACTGGTTTCGTAATTTCGCGAGGGCTGGGGTTGGGTCCACATTGCTATGCGTGCTCAGAACGTGACAGACGGTCTTGTTGTAGGTTACTCCGGACGCGCTTCACGGTGTCCGGACGTTTAATAGCCGGACTTGAGGATTGCCTTGAGAGGCTGCTTTGTACTTCCGCCGCGAGGGCCGCCGTATGCTCCTCCGTTCAGAGAGAGCGTTCGATGTTTCCTATGACCGTAATGACTCCTCGAGGGCCTAGCATCTTGAGCTTGAGGTATGCATAGTGCGGCACCGCATTGAACTTTGCAAATGCAGTTCGTCCAAGCAGTGCGTGATAGCCATTGTGAAACGGGACTATGTCGAAAATTAACTCCTCGCTTCGGAAGTTATCTGGGGATCCCCAATTGTTCCTGGTCACTCGAGCATGGACATCCTTATCATCCTTTTCTTCAACATGAGGCAAAGAAGCATCAGCTTGACCACCAGAGCTCGCCTGGTGCATGAAAGAAAACCAGTGAAGAGGGAGACATGTGTAAATATGTGGGCATATAGCATAGCCGGTAGGGCACGGCGATTTGGTACAAAAGGAAACACAAACATGAGTGCAATTAAGTAGTTATAAGCATATTATAGTTGATTGTTTCGGAAGACATACCTTGGGGTTGTAGCTTGAAGGAGACCAGTACCGAGCTTCGAAGTAAGGTAGTTAGAAAGAATCTAAATAATATGCTGGCCTGCAGACTGAGTAAATAGCATAGTAGGAATCAAAGAAACCACAATGTTCTTGAACAGAAAGATCTCCTATAGGCCATCATACATTCATAGTTATTGTCATGAACGAAAAGTCCATATAAACCTTGCAAAATACACAAGACCTGTAGAGCAGCCTACTCATAGCCATTCATAAAACCACACCCAGCCGAGCTCGGAAAAAATCTCTTTGTGGCACTGGAGCAGAACCGTCCCCTGGGAGCTCGAGTTCTACACCAGCAAGAACAGAACCGTCGTCTACAACCTCACACAGACGTCTACAACCTCACACAGACACGAAAGCGATGGCAAAGCACACCGAGCTACCTCAGTCTCCAAAACAAGTATAACAACGGAAACAAGTGCATAGATCCTGCTCACACGCATACACGAACTGTAAGTAGCAAGAGAACGAACAACACACAATGCCCTGCCGTATCCGAAATATTTAAACGATCAGCATGGCAGACACCATAATAATATTTAAACGATCATGAAGGCATATAGCATGATATAGCAGATAGTGAAAGTAAAGCACACACACATGTAAAAAGGAGAACAACAAACCTTGGCGAGTCGAACGGAGACGTAGCGGCAGAAGAGATCGCATCCTACGAAACGCACAGAAAACAACCGATAAGAACACAACGATACACAGGCAAGCAATAAACATGCATGAGGCCATATATGCATTTTGTTATGGAATGGTCCGAATCATAAATACCCTACCAGGAAAGGAACTCACACAATCAGGATTATACACCAAGAGGAAGGACTAAAGGAAAAAATGAAGTCAATAAAATATTAACACATAAAGGTCAATCAGTACTAAGAAAAGGGGTCGGCAATAGATGTACAGCCAAACTGAACTGAATTTTGGGGCTAAATGGCACGAACACATCTATTTAACTGTTGCAACACTTTGAGTTGAAAACGAAAGGGTGGCTCATTAACTAATTAATGCAGGAAACTACTATCACTATATATCAATAACCATCACCAGGCTCCATATGTATTATTGGTTGGACTATACAAAATGTGAAATATGGTATTGTCTATTGTGATTCAACAACTGGGATTCTAACCATTATGTGGGAAGAATGATACATGGAGCATACAGGGCGTCAACATCTCATTCATGCGATCTCATAAGTATTCTCATTCAGGCTCATCTAACAAGAAAATAGATGTAAACTTCTTTCAGGCACAAATATACCTAAACAAAGAAATCTCATACATATATCCATGTAAGGAAAAAAAAGTAGCAGCACCATATATAGAAGGGTACATGAAGACAGGTTGATATGTAAGGTCAGAATTGGAGAGATGGATGAATCATAAAATATGTATCTTGCCAGCTAAATATTCTGGGACTAATGAGTCCTTGAAAAGAATATTGTCCTCCCTGATAATGAATAACAATCTGCACACTTCAGAAGAAATTTAGATGAGGGAACCCAAAAAAATGCTTTAGATGTGTGCATTCATGGAAAAGGAAGAAATTACATACGCGGGTTGAAGGAGGAGCTCACGTGGACCTGGTGCTTTACCGTAGTAGAGGGCACGACACACTCAAGAGAGGGCTGGGTTCGAAGAGAAGAGGAGGGAACAACTGATTCAACTTCTATAATTAGACCCTGCTAACAACTGATTTATTGGATAATTTGGACCGTTGTACAAAATTTAAGAGTGGAACTAATTGTTCAGTTTCTAATTTTTTTACTTGGCACATCCACTGAATAAGGTGAGTTCATTCTCTGAAGCAAATAAAAAATGCTTGGGAAAATGCTAGCAAGTTAAAGATCAAGTTGGAAGAGTAAGGTCTAAATGGCATCTCCCTTTTTCTAAAAGGCAAAAGATCTTAGAGGCCTCGTGACTGAATAAGATGTGTAGATGAAGAAACCATGCACATGAAGCTGCTCAATACAACTTAAATGAATTCACTAACTTGAAGTAACAATGAAGAAAGAAGAAAGGATTCATAAAATGCAGATTCTCTCTTCTTTGAACATATTACATGACTCGACATCTTCTTGCAGGAAAGGAAAAAAGCAAAGAAGGATAAAATAAGAAAAAAGCCATGAACAGAGCATCAATTACTACACGATATCAGTATACCACCGCCATAGTACTACACCGTCTAATTACTACACGATTAACCGACTGAAGAAAAGCATTGCAGCATGAATCACACGGACCATACGAAACTAATTAATGAAATGATTTCTACATTAACAAATCATGAATAAACAATTTCATATAAAGGAACCAGCTTGTTTCAAACCTGCAAAATGAAATATATATCTATATTCCCAACGAGCAGCTACTATGGTGTGGTAATAACCTGATGTTAGGCATACATCTATATCCCCAGCGAGCAATCGTGGTGCAGATACGTAGTTAGCTTGAGCCTAGACAAAATCTATAGAGTGAGCTAGTTGGTGTCAGTTTTTTCATTACCATCTGGGACAGTGGGTTTGTCCATTTTCACATAGTTCACACCTTTCTTCTTCCTCGACAGCAAGCAAACCCAAAGGAAGCCGAGTACCGCGACCAACGCAACGACCTTGGTGGACATGAACCAATCACAGCGCAATTGAGAAAGTGTGGAGTTTTGTTGTTGCTGGTCGGAGAAACACCTACTTGGTGACCAAAAGAAATGACGCACATCAGTTAATCACACATTCTACCAATTTTCAGAAAGTAGTCCCCAGATTATACTCAAAAGCATGGTTAACTGAAATTTGGTAGCTAACCATACACAGAAGCACATAATGGCACCATGTGGTTATAGCAGGCAAAAGGAAGGCCTGCCAGTACTAATTGCTCAGATACTAATTTTTTACTTGGCACATCCACTGAATAAGGTGAGCTCATTCTCTGAAGCACATAAATCAGTGCTAAGGAAAAGGCTTAGAAACAGTAGCAGCAAGTCGAAGATCAAGTTGGACAGAGTATTGTCGCTTCTTAACTTAAACCAAGGAAACTAACATGGCCCACAAATAAGAGTTTAGCACATTATTTTGCAGACCTTTAACTTGCAAACCATCCATATAAAGTGTAAGATTACTACAGCCTCTACAGTACTCAGTGATGGCATACATGACAAACAAAAGATCGTGTAGGAAACACTACCATTCTGCATAGCAGAACTACTATCCATCCCATTCATCTGGATGTAGAAGAATTACTTTTCTATCTTGCCAGTTCACTAATCAGTACAAAAATGTGACGTTGCTGAAGCCAGCAGCTTGCTTATCTTCATGATAGCTCCAATGATCCACACTTTAAAAACAAAATGCAAGCATTATTAACTCTGTATCATTGCTAATACACCCATCTTAGTGCTTATACACCCAGCCTAAAATATGAGAAGGGCAAAAACAAGAATCTGCATATGGAATGACAATTAGATTGGTCTGGAAGCTCCCTTCCCCAATTCGAATTTTGTTCTCTTGCACACACATCAGACCAACACATATGATCTGAAACAAGAGGAACATCAGGCTAGATACCTTGGAGACAATCCATTGCGTCTGGACCTCGAGGTCAGCAAGAGAGCACGTTTTGTGTGGTAGCCACAAGCATCTGGTTGTCGATATCTGACTCAGGCCACCACAATCGGTGGAGAAAACCCTCATCTCAGCCTGGGAGCAAGGTGAAACATCAACTACTGTAACTACCTCTCATTGATGATAAGGGAGAAGAAACTCACCCAGTAGCAGAAAGGAATGTGATAACCAGAGGGATGACATGCTCCACCCCACGTCGTCATCCTCGTCCTTGGCCAGGCGATGAATGCATGAACACCCTCTTCAATCCCCGCGTCCTCGCCCTCTTCCTCGGCCAGCCCTCTTCCTTGGTGTTAGGCAGTGGGGAAGTGGAAGAAGAAGGATCCAGGAGTGGATCGAGCCGCCACCAACCACCAGGTCGAACCTGACCTCGCCGGCGCCGGTCGGTGACCCTCTCCCGTCCGCCATCGGGCCTCCCTCCTCTCCTTCCTTCTCTCCCTCTCTCCCATCTTCTCTATCCTGCAGGGACCGATCCATGTGGTCACCCTTTGCCGCCGCCACCGGAGAGGCTCGCCTCCACGGCCGCATGCCTTAGATCCGGTGGGAGGAAAAGGAGGAAGCGACCCGCACTGTCCTGTTCTTCGACAGCGGCGACATGCGCGCGAGCGATGGGAAGGCAAGGAGGAGAAAAAGGCGAGGTGGGGGAGGAGGAGCCGAGGGCGACGGCGGCGTCCTTGGCCGAGCGCACGCACGGAAGGGAGAGGGAGGGGTGCAGCGGCTCGTGGGGGGCGAGGGGAAGGAGAAAGGAGGCTAGGGTTCCTCGTTTGGTGGCTGGGGTGGGGCGAGAGCCGCGAGACACTAGTGATTGGGTGCGGAGCGCCCGAGCTGATTGGGAAAATCCTCCTGCACGCTGAAACAGCCAACCCAGCCAACGAGCGTCCGATGTGAGTCCACTTGTCATTGGACTACGAAAACAACCGTGAGATAAAATTAGGTTTGACTGCAGGTGAAGATCCGACGGTTCAGACACTTTAGATGGCCAGATCGGACGGCCGACGAAGACCGAATCAGGGGAGCCTCCTGGAGGTGAGTTGGCTAGCCTCTTTTTGTTTTAAATACCCTAAAAACTCCGAGGAGAGCCACAAAACCACTTTTCCACCACCGCAACCTTCTCTACCTGTGAGATCCCATCTAGGGGCTTTTTTCGGCGTCCTGCCGGAGGGGGACTCAATCACAGAGGGCTTCTTCATCAAAACCATTGCCTCTTTGATGATGCGTTAGTAGTTTACCATAGACCGATCGATCCATAGCTAGTAGCTAGATGGCTTCTTCTCTCTCTTTGATTCTCAATACCATGTTCTCATCGATGTTTTTGGAGATCTATTCGATGTAATATTCTTTTGCGGTGTGTTTGCCAAGATCCGATGAATTGTGGATTTATGATCAGATTATCTATGAATATTAGTTGGTTCATCTCTGAATTCTTATATGCATGATTTGATATTTTTGCAAGTCTCTTCGAATTATCGGTTTAGTTTGGCCTACTAGATTTATCTTTCTTGCAATGGGAGAAGTGCTTAGCTTTTGGTTCAATCTTGCGGTGTCCTTTCCCAGTGATAATAGGGGCAGCAAGGCACATATTGTATTGTTGCCATCGAGGATAAAAAGATGGGGTTTTCATCATATTGCTTGAGTTAATTCCTCTACATCATGTCATCTTACTTATTGCATTACTCCGTTCTTTATTAATACTCTAGATGCATGTTGGATAGCGGTTGATGTGTGGAGTAATAGTAGTGGATGCAGAATCGTTTCGGTCTACTTGACACAGACGTGATGCCTATGTTCATGATCATTGCCTTAGATATCGTCATAACTTTGCACTTTTCTATCAATTGCTCGGCAGTAATTTGTTCACCCACCGTAATATTTGCTATCTTGAGAGAAGCCACTGGTGAAACCTATGGCCCCCGGGTCTCTTTTCCATTATATAAGTTCTCTTTTACATCTTACTTGTTTCCGATCTACTATTTTGCAATCTTTTACTTTCCGATCTATAAACCAAAAATACCAAAAATATTTACTTTGCCGTCTATCTATCTCTATCAGATCTCACTTTTGCAAGTGACCGTGAAGGGGTTGACAACCCCTTTATCGTGTTGGGTGCAAGTTGTTGATTATTTCTGCAGGTATTTGGTGACTTGTGTCTTGTCTCCTACTGGATTGATACCTTGGTTCTCAAACTGAGGGAAATACTTACGCTACTTTGCTACATCACCCTTTCCTCTTCAAGGGAAAACCCAACGCAAGCTCAAGAGGTAGCAACCGGTTTTAAACCTATATGGGCCTCTATTGGGCCATCCCACGTGTCAATGTTTCATTGGCGACTCGTGTCCAATGGACGGTTGGCATCTGTCCTAACATTGAGCTGACACGTGGATCATCGGCGAATGAGGATTTTACACATGAAAAATCGCCATTGGTCCGGGATGTTAACAAGTTATCAGATCCAAAACCGGACCCGATAGCTTAACGACGACCCATGGTGGATGCCACGTGTCGGTTACCCTTGACTAAAGCACTTCCATGACGCATCATTTATCATCACGGAAGTGGACACTTCCGTGATGATAATTTCGGTATTGTCATGGAACACTTCTACGACAGCACAAGTATGACTGTCATAAAATCATCATGGATGTACATGCATGACAGAAAACATGACCTACTGTGACAAAGATGTATCATCACGAAAGTGTATTTTTTTGTAGTGGGATGCTGATACGTCTCCAACATATCTATAATTTATGAAGTATTCATTCCATGTATACAACAATTTTATATGGTTTTGGTATGATTTCGATGGAACTAACCCGGACTAACGCTGTTTACAGCAGAACTACCATGACGTTGTTTTTTGTGTGCAGAAATAAGAGTTCTCCAAATGCAAAAAAACTTTTTGACAATTGTTTTGGAACAAAAGAGGCACTAGAAGCATCGTGGGAGGACAAGAAGGTGAAGGAGGAGGGCACAAGACACCTGGGCACGCCAGGAGGCCCAGGCGCGCCCAGGTGGGTTGTTCTCACCTCAAGGCCCATCTTCGTGTGAAACCGATGCCAAAAAATCCTATAAATCGAGAAACCATCAGAAATAACCTTAGATCAGAAGTTCCGCCGCCACAAGCCTCTGTAGCCTTAAAAACCCAATCGGGGGCCCGTCCTGGCACCCTGCCAAAGGGGGAGATCATTTCCGGAGGCCATCTTCATCATCCCTATGGTCTCCATGATGATGAGGGAGTAGCCCACCCTCGGGGGGTTTGTACCGGTAGCTATGTGTTTAATCTCTCTCTCTCTCTCTCTCTCTCTCTCGTGTTCTTGATAGCACGATCTTGATATATCGGGGGCTTTGTTAATATAGTTGGATCATAAGATGTTTTCCCCTCTCTATCTTGTTGTGATGAATTGAGTTTTCCCTTTGAGATTTCGTTGTTATTGGATTGAATACTTTTGTGGATTTGATAGCACTTGATATATGTCTTGCATATGGATACGCGTGGTGACAATGGGGTATTATATTGATTCACTTGAGGTATGTTTTGGCACTCAACTTGCGGATTCCCGAGGTGACATTGGGGTGACCTATGCATAGGGGTTGATGCATGTTCTCATATTTTGTTTCTCCGGTAGAAATATTGGGGCAATCTTTGAGGTTCTTTGTGTTGGATTGAGTATTATGAATCTGAACTTGCTTTGGTGTTATTTTAGTACGAACTCTTGATAGATCGATCAGAAAGAATTACTTGGTGTTATTTTAGTATGAACTCTTGGATAGATCGATCGAAAAGAATAGCTACAAACAATTTCTTCTTATGTTCTCCACTAGATAAAAACTTTGGAGTGATTCTTCCTTGCATGTTGAGGGATGCTTATATGATCACTTTAGATTATCATTGTTGAGAGATTGAACTAGCGAAAGTACGAACCCTAGGCCTTGTTTTCAAGCATTGCAATACCGTTTGTGCTCCGTTTTATCAATTGCTACCTTGCTACTTTTTATTGTTCCTATTACAAAAATCAATATCTACTATCATTACTACACTTGTATCACCATCTCTTCGCCAAACTAGTGCACCTACACGATTTACCATTGTATTTGGTGTGTTGGGGACACAAGAGACTCTTTGTTATTTGGTTGTAGGGTTGTTTGAGAGAGACCACCTTCATCCTACGCCTCCCACGGATTGATAAATCTTAGATCATCCACTTGAGGGAAAATTGCTACTGTCCTACAAAACTGTGTGCTTGGAGGCCCAACATGAGTCTACAAGAATAAAGTTGTGTAGTAGACATCATATGGTATGTGGGTGGACTGGTGCTTGAGTGTTGTTCTTACTTGAACAAGCCTCCCACTTATGATTAACTGTCATAGCCCCAGTTCAGACCTTGCTTGTCTTTGCATTGGCCTCCATGCATCATGTCTAAATTTTATGAAACTTTGAAATGGGGGCTGATAAACCCTAGTAGCAAATGAAATTCAACTAGGATCCAAATAAAATCATTTTCACTGAACCCAAAATGCCCTTCTAAAATGTTCATCATCTCTGCCTTGGTCTAGAACCTCTAACAAAAATGGTGCACAATTTTTTAGGTCATCATCAGGTCACTGAACTAAATCATATAGTATTTGCATTTGGGCATTTAAATGCTATAAAATATTTTAAATGCCCAAATAATCTTTAACTTAAATGTTTACTGTAGGATATATTCCCAACAGTGGTCATGAGCAGTTTCATGATTTTTGGGATTGATTTAGTATTTTTAATAAAGCCACAGAGTTGCAGAAAAATAGAAAACAGGAAATAAGAGAGAGAGAGAGAGAGAGAGAGAGAGAGAGACTTACCTGGCCTCACCTTTGCAGCCCACCTGGCCAGCCCACCTGGCGGCCCAGCCAACTGTCCCAGCCCACCATTGCATCCCCCTCCGTCACCTTCCTCCTCACGCCAGTAGGCAGGGGCACGTGCCCAGTGGGCGCAACCACACGCCGGCCACCTCCACCCTGCCTGGCTGGCCCTCGTTGCCCTGGATCTCCCTCACGACGCCACGCATCCCCCTGGTCGCCTCTCACTCTCTCTCGAGCTCGCCCCCTTCCCTACTCTCTCTCCCTCTGCCCGAGCGAAGCTCGTCGCCGCCGCTCGCCGTAGACGCAGCCTCCATGCTCCCCTCGCCTCCCCGACGTGTCCACGAGCATCGCACGCCTCCCTCGTCCTCTCCGTCCAACCATGCTTCGCCGGAGGCCCTGCAACATCACCATCTTCAACATCTTTGTCCCCGGCCGTCGGAGGCCCTGCAACATCACCATCTTCAACATCTTCGTCGTCGGCCGCCGGAGATCCCCCTCGCCGCTCCGCTCGCTCCGGTGCTTCCCCGAGCACGCCAAGGCCACCCCTGCACTCCCCATGAGCTCCTCTTCCTTCTCCCCCTACCCACGTCAGTCGAGCTGCCACCTAACCCTGTTGTCCATCACGGCCGGGAGCTTGGCTCCGCCGGCCATGTCACCGCTGTGGCCACCGTCACCTATAGTCAGAACTGAGCACGTCACCATGCTCAGTGCACCCCCAGGAGGCCGTAGCACCCCTCCGCGCCCCCTGCCGTGCTCCCTAACGCCGAACCTGAGCTCACCCAAGCTCCGGTCGCCGCCCAGCTCGTAGCCGCCGCCATTGCACGCCGTACCAGCACACACCACGGCCACCATTAGATGCGCCGCATCGCAGGCTTTCGAACACGCCCAGCCTCGCGTCCAGCCGACGTTGGAGTTAGCTGGACGGGCACAGCCGCCGCGCTCTGGTTATCGCCGGAGTTAATCCGGTGACGACGTAGATTAGTTAGGGCTAGTGACAAAGTTAATTAACACCTAGTGACTCTGACAACCGGGCCTTGCCGTCTAATTAAACTTGGTTTAGTTCTTGCTTAGGACTAGCTAACCACAGTGGCCCCATGCGTCAGTTTTGACCGTGCTGACGTGGCCATTGACTGGGCCCACATGTCAGTGACACTAACCAGCCTTGAGTCACTAACCAGTGGACCCCACTGCCCAGGTTTGACCTGGGTCAGCGCGGTTGACTCGCTGACATCATGCTGGCGCAGTGTTGACACAGTAATTCCTTTTCTGGAATTAGTTTATTTCTTTTGAATCAGAAATTCCAGAAAATGCTTTAAACTTCAAAATTTCATAGAAATTCAACCATAACTCCAAATGAAATAAGTTATATATGAAAAATGATCAAAAAAATCCAATCTATCCATATGTACTGGTTTCATGCATGTTTAATCAACTTAACCATGCTGTTTAGTGCAAAACATGATAAGTCACTATTTAAATTCATAAATTGAGTTTGGGATTGAACCTTTGGTTCAAAATGACCCAAACCCATCTGGTTGTAGTTTCATTAGGCCAACGCACTCATATTGCCATGTCATGATCATGCATCATATTGTGCATTGCATTGATTGTGTTCCTTCTCTGTTGCCGGTGGTTGTTCCCTGCCGATAGACGTGTTCCGACGATGAGTTCGATGACACCGATGAAGAACTATACTATCTTCAGAAGTGCCAGACAAGCAAAACCCCCTTGTTCATTCCGATACAATCCCACTCTCTCGCTCCTGCTCTCTTTTACTGCATTAGGACAACATTGATTCAACTGTTACATGCTGTGATTGTTGAACCCCTTTCCTCTGCATGACCTATCATTGCCACAGTAAATAGATGAAACCCACTTGCATGAGCAGGAGTTGTTTGAACCCTGATGTGCCTACTCATTCATGCTTGTTTGTCATGCCTGCTATGCTTAGAGTTGTGTCAGGTCTGATTCATCGGGGATGAATTGGAATGGTGATGAACATGTCCTACTGTGTGTGAGCTAAGTGTGTGAACACGATTTGGTAAAGGTAGCGGTGAGAGGCCATGTAGGAGTGCATGGTGGGTTGTCTCATTGAAGCCGTCCTCGGGAACTGAGTTCTGTGTTTGTGATCCATGAACAACTACTACCACTCATTGGGATCCTTAATTGACCCTCTCGACTTATTAGTCGCCCTTGTCCTCTATCCAGGAGTTGCAAGTAGTTTATGGTGTTTGTACCACTCATTGGGATCCTTAATTGACCCTCTCGACTTATTAGCCGCCCTTGTCCTCTATCCAGGAGTTGCAAGTAGTTTCTGGTGTTTGTAGTATGCTGGAGGCCATGCACAGTGCTGACCCGAGGGGTGGGCTGTGATGCGGTAGGCATGTGGCCGGGTATGCCGGGCGCCCGTTTGGTGTCGCGGAACCCTGTACACATTGTTTGGGGTCGTATGTGGAAACCTCGGCCGGACTCACTACGGATGGAACCTGAATAGGCGATAAACCTGGACTAGAGACTTGTGTGGTTAGTCAGGTCGTGGCCGACACCCTTGCCAGGCTTCTGCGTGAAGGTTGCCGAGATACATGACGTGTACTAGGCGGTAAGCGGCGAGAGCGTGTGTGAAGAAGTACACCCTTGCAGGGTTAACATCATCTATTCGAATAGCCGCGTCCGCGGTAAAGGACTGAGGGATTCCTGGATAAGGGGGTATACGGGCAGCCGGACTATGTACTTTGGTCGGACTGTTGGACTATGAAGATGCAAGATTGAAGACTTCGTCCCGTGTTCGGATGGGACTCTCCTTTGCATGGAAGGCAAGCTTGCGATTCTGATGTAGATCTCCTTCTCTGTAACCGACTCTGTGTAACCCTAGCCCCCTCCGGTGTCTATATAAACTGGAGGGTTTAGTCCATAGAACAACAACAATCATACCATAGGCTAGCTTCTAGGGTTTAGCCTCTACGATCTCGTGGTAGATCGACTCTTGTAATACTCATATCATCAAGATCAATCAAGCAGGAAGTAGGGTATTACCTCCATCAAGAGGGCCCGAACCTGGGTAAAACATCGTGTCCCCAGTCTCCTGTTACCATTAGCCTTAGACGCACAGTTCGGGACCCCCTACCCGAGATCCGCCGGTTTTGACACTGACATTGGTGCTTTCATTGAGAGTTCCTCTGTGTCGTCGCGATAAGGCTTGATGGCTCGTCTTGTTGTCAAGGGCAACATCACCATCGGGGGAGCCCTGGCCCTAGGCCAAACTCTCCGGCTGGGCGGCTTCGTCATGACCGCCCGATCAGCTGTCGCGCCGACGATGACTTCTCAGGTCATCAAAAACAGCCTCCACGTCAATTTGGAATTTGCCGAACAGATGGACCCGATGGAGCTCTCCTCCCTTAATGAGCTTTTGGATCGCATCGCCACCCTGGGCGTCACTATGGACTATGACCGGATCGGGCTCAAACCCGACCAAAGGGAGATTTACTCTCCGCCGGTCACCCATGAGATAGCGGTAGTGGAAGAGCATCATACGAATTCTCCCTCTATCTTGAGGACGAACTATGTCCAAACTTCAAAGCTCTCTGAGCCGGACACCCGCTCGCGGAAGGACATGGCCCAAACCCCGAATTCAGAGTCGGGCGGCGGGCCAAAGAAATTGGGCAACATCCCGGAGCACGAGCTATTAAACTCGAAAGCTTCTTGGCCCCTGGGTCTTGGACTGGGTCAGGATTCGAATTCAAATCCATCCACCCACCCAGATTTATTCAATCTTTTGCAAATCAGACAAGAGCCCCAAGAGAGAGTACATCATTACTGGGCCAGATTCCTCCTTGTGATAAACAAGGTCAAGGACTGTCGCGAGGAAGATGCAATCTCCCTCTTTTGCAAAAATTGCACGGACAAAGGGATCCTCAACTCTATAAGTCGTCGTGACATAGTACACTTCGCTGACTTAGCGGCCATAGTGCAGAAGTACTGCACAATGGAAAGCACTTGGAAAACCCAAACAAACTTCTGGGACAATCTGGCTCTCACTAAACCCTTTGTCCGAACTAAAAGGGCAAACTCTCGTAAGTCACCTGATTCATTTACCAAAAAACCAAAGCCCGATACAAGGCGTGGAACCATATTGGAGGAATGGCTCAATGGTCCTTGCAAACTTCACAACACACCGGACGCCACGCCAACTCATAGCCTTAGAGCATGTTGGATACTCCGGCAGGTAGCGAAGAGCGGCGATGATCTCCTCATAAACCATACAATAGAACAACATCCCGCCGGAAATAACAATACGGTATTGACAATCTTTGAGACTTTCTCCTCAAATAATAGGCGCAAGCGAGCTCAACACAGTCTCGCCGAAGTTTGCCACATGGCAACAATAAATCCATGGAACGACACGGCTATAACTTATAATGCCAGTGACGAACCTCAATTCCGAACAGTCCGGGCACCAGCCGCTTTGGTCCTTAGTCCAATCGTGGACGGCTTCCGGCTCACTAAAGTGCTCATGGACGGCGGGAGCGGACTAAACCTCATCTATGAGGAAACCCTCAACAAGATGGAAATTGACAAGAACCGCATTGAGTGAAGTAGCACAACCTTCAGGGGAATCATCCCTAGTCGGGAGGCGCGATGTGCAGGAAAAATCACACTGGATGTGGTATTTGGCACGCCGGAGAATTACAGGTCCGAAGAAATTACATTCCAAGTGGCCCCGTTTAGCAGCGGATACCACGCCCTCTTAGGACGGGACGCATTCACGAGCTTCCAAGCTATACCCCATTACGGGTACATGAAGCTCAAAATGCCCTGGCCCAATGGAATAATCACTCTAGCTAGTGATCCGGACGTTGCACTCCGCGCCGAAAATAAGACTGCCGCACTAGCCCTGGAGGCATTATCAGAAGCCCTCGCGGCTGAAGAACTGACAACACTGCGAGCCACAGTGGACAGAGACGACGTGATACTCGACAAGCGACCCAAGTCCACCTCTTTCAAGCCCGCGGACGAGATAGTCAAATTCCAGGTCCACCCAACAAACCCTACAAAGACAGCTTCCATTGGGACACAGTTGAACCCCACAATAGACACCGCACTGCGAGATTTCCTACGGGAGAATTGGGATATTTTCGCCTGGCATCCTTCAGACATGTCGGGCATCCCACGTAGGCTGGCCGAACACAGCCTCAATAGTTTGAAAGGATACAAGCCAGTCAAGCAGACTCTTAGGCGCTTCTCAGAGCCCAAGCGGCAAGCCATGGGAGAAGAGCTAGCCAAGCTACTCGAAGCCGGATTCATCAGAGACATAAAACATCCAGATTGGCTAGCAAACCTGGTAATGGTACCAAAGAAGGACAAATCCTGGCGCCTTGTGTTGATTTCAAGGACCACAATAAGGCTTGCCCCAAGGATCCCTTCCCCCTCCCCCGCATTGATCAAATCATCGATGCCATTGCAGGACACGACTCATTGTGTTTCCTCGACGCATACTTCGGATACCATCAGATCAAAATGGCAGAGTCTAACCAAGCTGCAACAGCCTTCATTACGCCATATGGCCCCTTCTGTTTCAATACCATGCCTTTCGGGCTCAAAAACGCCGACACAACCTATCAACGCATGATTCAGACATGCCTGGAAAAACAAATCGGCAAAACAATAGAGGCTTACATAGATGACGTGGTCATTAAAACAAGACACGTTGAAACTTTAATAGATGACTTGAGGCTCACGTTCGACAACCTCCGAACATACGACATCAAGCTCAACCCAGAGAAATGTGTCTTCGGTGTACCCTCCGGGAAATTGCTTGGCTTCATCATCTCCAATAGAGGAATCGAAGCAAATCCAGCAAAAATCCGAGCTCTGTCACAGTTGGCTATCCCAACGGACCTCAAGCAGATCCAGAAACTAACTGGATGTGTGGCTGCCTTAAGCCGCTTTATCTCTCGATTAGGAGAAAAGGCACTACCTCTTTATTGCCTTCTTTGATGCACCGAACACTTCGAGTGGACGGATGCGGCCACGGCAGGACTGGAAGAAATAAAGGCCCTCTTGGCCACCAATCCAGTCCTGACCGCACCAAATACTGGCGAACCGATGCTATTATACATAGCTGCAACACACCAAGTTGTAAGCGCAGTGCTCGTCGTCGAGCGAGAAGCAGACGGACACAAGTTCCCGCTCCAAAGGCCGGTATATTACGTGTCCACTATCCTCACTCCATGCAAATCTCGGTACCCACACTATTAAAAGATAGCGTACGCGGTCTTCATGGCATCCCAGAAGCTACGACACTACTTTCAAGAGTGTTCGATCACGATGGCCTCTGAAGTACCACTCAACGATATAATAAACAACCGCGACGCAATGGGCCGAATTGCTAAATGGGCTATCGAGCTCCTTCCATTCGACATAACATACAAACCACGGTGGGCCATTAAGTCGCAAGTTCTAGCTGACTTTGTCGTCGAATGGACAGAAGCCGAACTCCCTAAAGAGTACGACCCATACTCCAATTAGAACATGCACTTCGACGGCTCTAAAATGATGGCCGGATTGGGAGCAGGTGTTGTCTTGACATCCCCCACCGGAGACATGGTTCAATACGTACTCCAAATACTATACATAGACTCCAACAATGCAGCCGAATACGAGGCTGTGTTGCATGGTCTTTGGATGGCAGTCTCCATGGGCATCCAACGCCTCAAAGTGCGTGGGGACTCGAACCTCGCGGTATCTCAGATAAATGGAGACTTCGATGCCAAAGATCCGAAAATGGCGGCTTATGTAACGCCGTCCTCAAGATGTGAGCTCAGTTCAAGGGGCTCGAATTCCACCATGTGGTTAGAGAAAATAATCAAGCAGCGGATGTCCTCGCCCGCATCGGCGCTAAATGCGAGCCCGTCCCACCTAATATATTCTTGGAAAGGCTGTTCAAGCCATCCGTGGTGTGGGAAGGGGATTCCGGCAACATTAGTCCAGCTCCGCATACAATCCCAGATTTCGAACCATCTGACGTAATCAGAGGCTCTGCCACCAAAATAACAACTTCGGCCCATGAAATCATGGCTATCATTGCCCCGTGGACCGAGCCCTTCTTAGCCTACCTAAATAGGCAGGAGCTCCTTGAGGACCAAAATGAGGCACGTTGTATTGTGCGACGCTCTAAGGCCTACAAAGTCCATGAAGGAGAGCTCTACAAGAAAAGTACTACCGGAGTGCTCCAAAGATGCATCTCCGGAGAGGAAGGGCAGCAGATCTTATCCGAAATCCATTCCGGACTCGGCGGGCACCACGCTGCAGCTCGAGCACTTGTAAGCAAGATCTTCCGTACAGGTTTTTACTGGCCGACAACCTGAGCAGATGCACATGACCTTGTCCAACATTGCGTTGGTTGCCAACTCTTCGCCAATCAGAGCCATATGCCCCTTACCGCTCTCCAAACAATCACCATAACTTGGCCCTTCGCGGTCTGGGGGCTGGATATGGTCGGACCTCTTAAAGGGGGAAGCCATAAGAAAAAATACTTATTGGTCATGGTGGACTAGTTCACCAAATGGATAGAAGCCAAACCAGTTAAAACGGCCGAATCCGGACCAGTGATAGACTTCATATCAGGAGTCGTACACCGTTATGGTGTCCCCCACAGCATCATCACTGACAATGGCTCAAATTTCACAGCCGATGAGGTGAAAACTTGGTGCGGCAACATGGGCATCAAGCTCGATTACGCCTCTATCTATCACCCCCAAACAAACGGTCAAGTCGAACATGCAAATGGTTTCATCATGAGCGGCATCAAACCCATACTAGTGTGATCCTTGAAAGAATCAGACACGCATTGGGTCGAGGAGCTCGACTTCGTACTCTGGGGGCTGCGGACCACGCCGAATCGTACCACCGGATACACACCATTTTTTATGGTGTATGGTGCAGAAGCAGTGCTACCCTGCGACATAATCCATGACTCACCTCGCATGCGCATGTATGAAGAGAAGGAAGACGAGCTAGATTGGCAGGACAACTTAGATGTTTTGGAGGAGGAGCGTGATGTAGCAAAAGCCCGTTCCGCATTCTATCAGCAACAGGCTCGAAGGTATCAAAGCAGAGAAGTACGGGCCAAAACTTATAACATTGGCGAACTAGTTCTATGCCTCCCCGAGAAGAAGGACAAGCTCAAACCCAAGTGGGAAGGTCCCTTCATCATTGACAAAGTTCTCACCGGAGGAGCGTACCATCTGCGCTGTCGGTGTTATGGGAACGGGGGTACCCAGACTTGCCTGCCTGCGGCCTGCGGCGTGGCTCAGGGAGTGGCCCAGTACGGCCCATCTTCATCAACACATGCTCAAGACCCTCGCGAGGGGCCAAGCCTCACGGGGCGGATGACAGGAAGCTTTCTCAGGCACAGCCTCGTCAGGCTGGCTCGCGAGGAGGCGGAGAGATCAAGGCAGGGTACCTCACGAGGTGCCCATGACGACCGAAGCCAGGCGGGCGCCAGGCGGGCGCCGGCCTGCGCAGAGTCCTTGTTTCCTCTTTGGTGCAAAGGGGGCAAGCGCAGGCAAGAGTATCAAGCAAAGGCAACCATTTCGGTGCAACAAGACCAAGACCAGTAGAACGGCAGGATGGAGGTCATTGTGGAGCCCAAGCCGGCGTCACCGTCAGAGTCTTTGGTAGTCGAGGACCGACTTTAGCCAGGATAAGTGTACTAGATGTTCCCCTTTAAAATGGCCAATTGTTGGCGCCCTTCCCGCTCAATATTTGGGAAGAGGACCAAGGCCTCGCTTTATAAATAGGGCTAGCCACCACAGAAGAAAGGGATCTGGATCCAATCCTTCCCAAGAGGCATCACCTCCACAAGAACTCCTCCCCTCGCGAGGCAGTTCTTCCTTTGTATTGTTGCTCACCAGTCCCTGAGGCAATCTACCACACCACAAACTAGAGTAGGGTATTACACCACAATGGTGGCCCGAACTAGTATAAACCTCGTGTCCCTTGTGTTGTTCTTCATGTAGTTTAGATCCTTGCGAGGTGACGAGATGCGAGTAGGAGGGAGGTGTGATCTCCGCGTGCACCCCAGAGTTTGAACCTTGAGGGTCTGCCGAAATCTGAAATCCGACATTTGGCGTGCCAGGTAGGGGTGCGCCGGAGCTTTCCCTTCCACTGACCTGCTCTCCGCCAACACCGCGATTCACGCTCATGATGGGCAACGCGTCGCCCGCTCTGGTTGCCAGCGCCAGCGCGGGGGCCAGGGAGCTCCAAGCCTTGGCCCCCGCCTGCGGCAGGTGCAATGGCCGAACAAGTTCAAGCCGGAGACGCCACCGTGCTACAACGACACGACCGATCCGCTGGCTTTCCTGCTGGCGTACGAAGAGGCCGTCCTCAAGGCCGGGGGCGACGACAGGGTCATGGCTAACTGGTTTCCCATGGCCCTCACCGGCGTCCCGCGCATGTGGTTGCTCCATCTACCAACGGCTTTCGTGGCCTCCTGGGGGGAGCTGCGCGGCCTCTTCCTTGCCCAGTACGCTGCACCGGCGCCCCCGGTCGTCGCAGTTCTCCTAGGTGGCTCGCAGGCGCCACCTTCAGGCCGCCACATCAAGCCATTGGCCCACTAGATCGGCGCCGCTTCCGCGTAGCATGGGGCTCCTCCGGGTTGGGCGGCGCCTAAAGCCGATCTGGCCTTCAACTCGGATGATCACCCCTCCAACTCAGCCTGCTCGGGCGCGCTCCCAATGCTGTACACCCCCACCATCTGCCAGGTGGCCATCACCAGGACCCTCATCGACGGCGGTGCTAGCCTCAGCATGCTCTCAGCTGAAGCCTTCAGCCTCCTCCACGTACCGCCGGAGCGGCTTCAGCCCAGCAGGCCCTTCTTGGGCGTCGGAGGCGGTTCCACCGGCTCCCTGGGGCAGATCCGCCTTCCGGTGACCTTCGGCACCTACGACAACTTCCGCACGGAGCTAATCGACTTCGAAATCGCCCCCATCGGCCTCCCGTACAATTGCATTCTCGGCTACCCGGCACTAGCCCGATTCATGGCCGCAACTCACCCAACGTACAACCTCATGAAGATGCCCGGGAGTAGCGGCGTCCTCACTGTGTCCGGAGACACTGGGGATGCGTTGCAAGCGCTCAAGCTTGCCTTCAAGACTGCGGCGGTGGCGCAGCCCGCCGGCGCGGATGCCTCTGAGCCCAACGGGGCTGCACCAGCCAAGAAGAAGTAGCTATTCACCCAAGACAAGGCGGAAACCAAGCAGGTACTGGTCGACGAGGACGGATCCACTAATGCCACCTTCACCATAGGCGCCAACCTCGAGCCCGAGCAGGAGGAGGTGTCGGTGTAAAAACCGGCGGATCTTGGGTAGGGGGTCCCGATCTGTGCGTCTAGGCGGATGGTAACAGGAGACGAGGGACACGATGTTTTTACCCAGGTTCGGGCCCTCTTGATGGAGGTAAAACCCTACGTCCTGCTTGATTAATATTGATGATGTGGGTTACAAGAGTAGATCTACCACAAGATCAAGGAGGCTAAACCCTAGAAGCTAGCCTATGGTATGATTGTTGTTCGTCCTATGGACTACAGCCATCCGGTTTATATAGACACCGTAGAGGGCTAGGGTTACACAGAGTCGGTTACAAAGGTAGGAGATCTACATATCCGTATCGCCAAGCTTGCCTTCCACGCCAAGGAAAGTCCCATCCGGACACGGGACGAAGTCTTCAATCTTGTATCTTCATAGTCTTGGAGTCCGGCCGATGATGATAGTTCGGCTATCCGGACACCCCCTAGTCTGGGACTCTCTCAGTAGCCCCCGAACCAGGCTTCAATAACGACGAATCCTGCGCATATGTTGTCTTCGGCGTTTGCATGGCGGGTTCTTCTCCATGCTCCATGTGTTTGCCGGATAGTGTCCGGTTGCTTCATAAATGCTGCACTCCTTGGCTTCCGCGTCCAATAATGGCCTTCCTCCACGCGTCGTACGAATGCAAACAGCTAAGGTATTTTTATGTTTTACCCCCTAGCTGCGCAAATAAGCTGCCTATAAGAGAGGCGAGGATCCAGATCCAAATCACATTTTGCGCTGTGGAAGAGGTTGTTTTGCCTCGTACCCCGCTCTCATGAGGGGTCGATATATCAAGTGGGCGGAGCCAAAATATGGCGCATCGCCAGGACCGGATACCTGTCCGGGACCCCGAAGAAGGCGTCCGAAGACTTGCCTTCGGAGTGGTTTTATATGGAGGACGCTCCGCTGCCGGATCCAGTCCGAATCGGCCTTCCGGAGTTCAGCAACGCTCCACTGAAGAAACGCCTGAGTTGGCGCCCACGGAGCCCTCAACGAGAAGATGATAGGAGCGTCCATTACTTGATGGGCCGGATACGGCTGCTAGCCCATTCCGGATTAACCATGATCGGAGTCATGGCCACATGCATTATGCGCGGGGTGCAGCCGCTCCAATATAGGGGCTACCCCATGTGGGACTTCAATGGAGACGATGACGCCACCCGTCACGGCCGCAAGGGACCTGGCTCGACCGATGATCTGGTGAAGATCTTGTCCAGCTTGTACAAGGGGGAGAAGGAGGACTTCCTCCGCACGAATCCTCTGAACGGGTTTTCCATGAACAACCCTCGGAGCTGGGTAAGTGGACGCGTGCATATCTGATCCGTGCCTTTAAAGGCAATTGTCTTGTATGATTTTGACACAGGAACTGCATCGGGATGTGGAGGGCATAAAAAGCCCAGCTCCACAACCCGAGGATCCAGAAAGGTCCCTTGATCCGGCCTTCGAAGAGGATCCGGACTTAGAGGTGGAACTGATCGACGGGGTGTTCCACCAACTCAGCATAGATAATGCTTTAGTCGCCATTATGGCTGACTACCCTGGTTTGTTTCCGGCCTCCCTGGTGACTACGACCGAGGTCTTGACACCATCATTTGATCAGTGCTCAATTCTGACCATCCCATACTGATGGTGCATCGCAGGAGGTGCCTTTAAGGTGGGAAGCCGAACCCGCGGTGGCCGACCAACAAGGGTCAGTCCGGC
This sequence comes from Triticum dicoccoides, assembly GCF_002162155.2. Taxonomy (NCBI): domain Eukaryota; kingdom Viridiplantae; phylum Streptophyta; class Magnoliopsida; order Poales; family Poaceae; genus Triticum; species Triticum dicoccoides. The sequence continues at coordinate 96,689,944 of NC_041387.1, forward strand.
CCAGCAGGCGGAAGAGGAGTGCGATGCGAACTGAAACGTCGCCGCAACGGTACGGAGCATCGCTATTTTTAAGGGAAGGATTCCCAGGAGGTATATTAATGCTCATAACTTTTTCAGAAAGAGCGCTCGCCGGACAGTGTCCGGAGAGGTTGCCAATCAAGCCTCCGCCAGCCATGCTCCAACGCATGGCCCGGGAGGGGAGGCGAGTACAAGGCATGAGCCTGACGCTCCTCCGACGGAGGATGCCGACAGGCTGTCCGCCACCCGGTCTGAGGTGGAGAGCGCCATGAATCACAAGCGTCGCCAGACAATTCTTCGTGACGCGTGTTTCTCCCCGGAGGCGTTAAATGCCTTTGATGCGGGAAACGCGCACCTCCGTGCCGCTCAAGATGGGTTAACCAGAGCCACAGAGCAGTATGTGAAAGACATGTAAGTAATTTTAATAGTTATATATGCCAGTAGCCCCCGAGACTTAAAATAGTTAAAATAACTGATTTAAGGATCAATTTCTATGCAGGATCTTACGGAGAAGAATACCCATCTGTCCCAGGAGCTCCAAGAGTGCAAGGCCCAACTTGAGGCCGCACTGGCCGCCACAGGGGGAGCCATAGAGACCCCCGCTGGTAAGACGTACTTTGAAAAGATAATTAATTAACAAAGTGCGGCGAGAATCTGACAATAATTTTGCAGAGGGCGCCGGACTAGATCCGGACAAGCAACAGCTACTGCGTCAGCTAAAGGCCGACGAGAGGGTGCTTATGAAGGTGCAGCAGGAGAGAAACAAGCTCCAAGATGCCCACACCCAGCTAGGAGAAGAGCTGAAAGGTGTTCGGGCCCAGCTGTCTGGCTCCTTGAAGGAGAATCAGCGGCTTCGTCGTGACATTTATAGTAAGTGCTTGAGCAAATTCCTTTGAAAAGAAGAATCGGCGAGGAAGTCGATTGACAGAAATATGTCTTTAGGTGTGCTCAAAGGTCGTCCTGCAGAGGAAATGCCTGGGTCAACAGGTGACCAACTTCCCGAGCTGGTGCAACTGTTCGAACGTGTTCGGCAGGCGATGAGTGGCATCGTTCAGGCTTTATGGCCATCCGTCTCCCTACCCGAGGGCCTTGGTGAGCTTGCTGAGAAGCTTTAGGGAGCACGGCGACGCCTCCGTTTGTGGAAGATATCGGCCTGCCGTCAGGGTGCCAGGGAGGCCTGGGCCATGGTGAAGACGCGCTACCCGAAGGCTGACCCAAACCACATGGCCGAGGTCGGACCTGCGGGGCCTGATGGGAAGGAGATCCTTGTGAGCTTGATGTACGGCCAAGTAGAACTGGCCGCGAAATATTCCCAACAGGACTGTAAATTAGACAGCCTGTTAGATGGGATTGAGGAGGAGTACAATCAGTCGGTTTGACGATGTAATTTGAAATGACATGTAAGATGCCTTTTAGCCGGATTGTAGATCGTTTGTCTTTGCGGGCCGTTTTGCTTCAACCTTGGGACCCAACAGTCCGGAGTGTGTCCGAATACCTCTACACTTATAAAAGAACCGGGGCATGCATGGAGACAAGGCGTCGGGGTCATAATTGCTTTATCAGACAAGTGCCCAACTAGTTATGTTATATTACATGGTTAGTAAGAAACATCTTCCAGGGAGAATAGTTCCGTTAAGGGTTCCTTTCCCTGGGAGGCATGCCCTAAGGTGCAATGCCGGACTGCGAAAATAGCAGAAAAAGCATCTGGGGGCAGATAAATAAGTAAGTAATAAATCATCTTTCAAGTCACCGACCGAATATTCTCTTAAGAATGCTAGCTTTCGGCTTCACCCACTCTGAGGTACACATCCGGCTGACCCGGCAGTAACAATCGCAGAGGTGCTCCCTTTACCTCCTAGCCGAACAATCGGGAACGTAGGGGTAAGCACAGGAGCCAGGCAACCCAGCTTGGCCAAAACTTAAGTCATATCGATGCATATAATGGTGAATAAAAGGTACATGCGGAAGTATGACACATGTATTGGGCGTGAAGCCCATATGAATATGCTTCTGGTAAAGAAGCCCCCAGGTATAATGAGTGCTAGGAGCACATCAAGTGTGTGCGAACAAAGCGCAAATCAGCCTATAAAAGGTATTGAAAAAAAGTGGGAAGAAGGAGGGGGACAAGAGACAGTAAAAAATATAAAAAGGTGGATGGGGGAGTGAGACGAACTCTGAGTCCGGTGTTTAGGCGTAGAATCTTCGGAGACGGGCTGCGTTCCATGGGTTCGGCTCGAGTCGGTTGTCAGATGCTTTACGTAGACGGTATGCTCCGCCAGTCAGGACTTGGTCGATGATGAAGGGACCTTCCCACTTGGGCTTAAGTTTGTCCTTTTTCTTGTCCGGCAGGCGTAGAACGAGTTCGTCGACATTGTAAGTTTTGGCCCGTACTTCTCTGCTTTGATATCTTCGAGCCTGCTGCTGATAAAATGCGGAACGAGCCTTTGCCACGTCCCGCTCCTCCTCTAAGGCGTCCAAACTGTCCTGCCGATCCAACTCGGCTTCTCTTTCTTCGTACATGCGCACACGAGGTGAGTCATGAATTATATCGCAGGGCAGAACTGCCTCTGCGCCGAATACCATGAAAAATGGTGTGAATCCAGTAGTTCGGTTTGGTGTGGTCCGCAGTCCCCAGAGTACGGAGTCGAGCTCCTCTACCCAGTGCGTGTTAGATTCCTTGAGGGACCGCACTAGTCTGGGTTTGATGCCGCTCATGATTAGACCATTTGCTCGCTCGACTTGACCGTTAGTTTGGGGGTGATAGACTGAAGCGTAATCGAGCTTGATGCCCATGTTTTTGCACCAGAGTTTAACCTCGTCGGCCCTGAAGTTCGTGCCGTTATCAGTGATGATGCTGTGGGGGACGCCAAAACGGTGTACTACCCCGGATACGAAGTCTATCACCGGTCCGGATTCTGCCGTTTTAACCGGCTTGGCCTCAATCCATTTGGTGAATTTGTCCACCATGACCAATAAGTATTTGTGCTTGTGGGTTCCCCCTTTAAGGGGTCCAACCATGTCAAGCCCCCAGACTGCGAACGACCAGGTAATGGGTATAGTTTTGAGGGCGGTGGGTGGCATGTGGCTCTGATTAGCAAAGAGCTGGCAACCGACGCATCGTTGGACTAAGTCCTAAGCATCTACCCGGGCTGTCGGCTAATAAAATCATGTACGGAAGGCCTTGCCTACAAGGGCCCGTGCTGCAGCGTGGTGCCCACCGAGTCCGGCGTGAATTTCAGCCAGGAGATTCCGCACCTCCTCTTCGGAGATACACCTTTGAAGGACTCCGGTTGTGCTTTTCTTATAAAGTTCTCCCTCATGGACCTTGTAGGCTTTAGATCGTCGAACTATGCAGCGGGCCTCATTTTGGTCTTCGGGAAGTTCCTGCCGAATTAAGTAGGCTAGGAATGGTTCTGTCCACGGGGCAATTACTGCCATTATTTCGTGAGCTGAAGGTGTTATTTCAATGGTTGAGCCAATGATTGTGTCAGAATGGTCTGAGTTAGGTGATGCAGCTGGCTCCGGATTGTTATTTCCGGACTCCTCTTCCCATAACACGGATGGCTTAAAGAGCCGTTCCAGGAAGATGTTTGGAGGGACAGCGTCTCGTTTCGCGCCGATGCGCGCTAACACGTCTGCTGCCTGGTTATTATCTCGGGCTACATGGTGGAATTCGAGTCCTTCGAACCGAGCTGACATTTTTAGGACGGCGTTGCGGTAAGCTGCCATTTTTGGATCTTTGGCGTCAAAGTCTCCATTTACTTGGGATATTGCGAGGTTTGAATCCCCGCGCACCTCTAGGCGTTGAATGCTCATGGAGATTGCCATCCGGAGGCCATGCAGAAGGGCCTCGTATTCGGCTGCGTTGTTGGAGTCCATGTACATTATTTGAAGTACGTATTGGATTGTGTCTCCAGTTGGGGACGTCAGGACGACGCCAGCCCCCAAGCCAGCCAATATTTTGGATCCGTCGAAATGCATGATCCAATTGGAGTATGCGCCGTACTCTTTAGGGAGTTCGGCTTCGGTCCATTCGGCGACGAAGTCAGCCAGAATCTGCGACTTTATAGCTCGCCGTGGTTTATAGGTTATGTCAAATGGTAAGAGCTCAATAGCCCATTTTGCAATCCTGCCCGTTGCGTCGCGATTGTTTATAATATCGTTGAGAGGTACTTCTGAGGCCACCGTTATGGAACACTCTTGAAAGTAGTGTCGCAGCTTCCGGGATGCCATGAACACCGCATACGCTATCTTTTGATAATGTGGGTACTGGGACTTGCATGGAGTTAGAACAGTGGATACGTAGTACACTGGTTTTTGAAGAGGGAATCTGTGCCCTTCTGTCTCTCGCTCGACGACGAGTACCGCGCTGACAACTTGATGTGTTGCTGCGATATATAATGACATAGGTTTGCCCAGGATGGGCGCGGCCAGGACCGGATTTGTTGCCAGTATGGCCTTTATTTCTTCAAGTCCGGCTGTGGCAGCATCCGTCCATTCGAAATGTTCGGTGCGCCGGAGGAGGCGGTAGAGGGGCAGAGCCTTTTCTCCCAAACGAGAGATGAAGCGACTTAAGGCCGCTACGCATCCGGTTAGTTTTTGTATTTGCTTGAGGTCTTTTGGAATATCCAATTGTGACAGAGCTCGGATTTTGGCCGGGTTTGCTTCAATTCCTCTACCGGATACGATGAAGCCCAAGAGCTTTCCGGCTGGTACGCCGAAGACGCATTTTTCTGGATTGAGCTTAATGTCTTATGCTCGGAGGTTGTCGAATGTCACCCTCAAGTCTTCTACTAGAGTTTCGACGTGTTTGGTCTTGATGACCACATCGTCTACGTATGCCTCTACTGTTTTGCCTATCTGGGTAGCCAGACATGTTTGAATCATGCTTTGATATGTTGCGCCGGCGTTTTTGAGTCCGAAGGGCATTGTGTTGAAGCAGAATGGCCCATATGGAGTAATGAATGCCGTTGCGGCCTGGTCTTTCTCCGCCATCTTGATTTGATGGTATCCAGAGTAAGCACACTGAATCGTGCCCTGCGGTAGCATCGATGATTTGGTCGATGCGGGGGAGGGGGAAAGGGTCCTTTGGACAGGCCTTGTTAAGGTCTTTAAAATCGACGTAGAGGCGCCAGGTTTTGTCCTTTTTTGGTACCATTACTAGATTGGCTAGCCAGTCCGGATGTTTTATATCTCTGATGAATCCGGCTTCTAAGAGTTTGGCTAGCTCCTCTCTCATTGCCTGTCTTTTGGGTTCAGAAAATCGCCGAAGAGCTTGTTTGACCGGCTTGAATCCTTTTAGGATGTTTAGGCTGTGCTCTGCCAGCCTGTGTGGGATTCCTGGCATGTATGAAGGGTGCCAGGCAAAAATGTCCCAATTTTCCCGAAGGAATTCTCGTAGTGCGGCTTCGACATCAGGACTTAATTGTGCCCCAATGGAGGCCGTCTTTGTGGGGTCCGTTGGATGGACCTGAAATTTGACTATTTCGTCTGCTGGTTTAAAAGAGATGGACTTGGACCTCTTATCGAGTATCACATCGTCCCTATCCACCGTGGAGCGCAGCGTAGTTAGTTCCTCTGCCGCTAGGGCTTCGGACAATGCCTCTAGGGCCAGTGCGGCTGTCTTATTTTTAGCGTGGAGTGCTGTATCTGGATCACTGTCAAGAGTGATTATCCCATTGGGTCCGGGCATTTTGAGCTTCATGTACCCGTAGTGGGGTATAGCTTGGAAGATTGTGAATGCCTCTCGCCCTAACAAAGCGTGATATCCGCTGCCGAATGGGGCCACTTGGAATGTGACCTCCTCGGACATGTAATTGTCCGGTGAGCCGAACACTACATCTAGTGTGATTTTTCCCGTGCAGCGTACTTCTCGACTAGGGATTATCCCTCTGAAGGTTATGCTGCTTCACTCGATGCGGCTGCAGTCAATATTCATTTTTTGAAGGGTTTCCTCGTAGATGAGGTTTAATCCGCTGCCGCCATCCATGAGTACCTTGGTAAGGCGAAAGCCGTCCACTATCGGACTGAGGACCAATGCGGCTGGTGCTCTAGCTGTTCGGAATTTAGGTTCGTCGCTGGCTTTGAAGGTGATAGCCGTGTCACTCCATGGATTTGCTGTTGCTACTTGGTAGACTTCAGCGAGGCCGCGGATTGTTCGTTTTCGCATGTTATTTGATGCGAAAGTCTCGAAGACTGTTAATACCGTACCGGTACTGCTGGGCTGTTTGCCCGGGGCTAAAAAGCCTTCGCCACTTCTGGCCACCTGTCGTAGTATCCAACATGCTCGAAGGCTGTGTGTTGGAGTGGCGCTCTCCGTACTGTGGATTTTGCAGGGTCCGTTGAGCCAGCCCTCTAGTACGGTTCCATGCCCTTTAGGGTTTTTTTTGCTTTTTGGTTTTTAACCCAGGTGCTTGAGTATGGCACACCCTTTTACTTTGGACTAGGGTTGTAGTCAAGGCCGGACTGTCCCAAAACCTAGTTTCGGTGTTCCTCGCACTCTCCACCGCACAGTATTTTTGTACGATGGTCGCTAGGTCAACGAAGCGTGTAACTTCGCGACGACTTATGGCGTTCATGATTCCCTTGTCCGTGCAATTGTTGTAGAAAATTGAAATCGCGCTTTCTTCGCAGCAGTCCTTTATCCTGTTCATAACCAGGAGGAATCTGGCCCAGTAATGATGTACTATTTCATCGGGCTCTTGCCGTATTCGAGATAGATCGCTTATGTTTGGGTGGGCGGATGGAATCAAGTTCGGAACCCCGCCCGATCTGAGGCTCAAAGGCCAAGAAGTTTCCGGATTTGGAAGCTTGACTTGCTGGATGCTTTCCAACGAATCTAGTCTGATGCCTGACTCTATGTTCAGTATTTGATTAGCGTCCGTCCCTCCGCGGGAATCCGGCTTGGAGGGATCGGGAATCCGGACATAGTTGGTTTTCAACGTAGAAGAAGGGTTGCCACATTGTCCCTCTACCACGACAACATGGTGGGTAGCCTGAGGAGAGTTAATCTCTCTCAGAACGGTTTTAAGCCCAATCTGATCGTAGTCTGTAGCGACTCCCAGGGCGGCGATGCAATCCAAGAGCTTGTTTACAGAGGAGAGCTCAATCGGATCTAACTGCTCGGCGAATTCCGAGCTGACGTGAAGATCGCTTTTGATGAACTGAGAGGTCATCGTCGGAGCGGTGGCCGAACAGGCGGTCATAACAAAATCACCTAGCCGGACAGTTTGGCCGGCGGCCAAAGCTCCCTTGACAAGGGTGCCGTCTTTAAAGATGGGAAAAGGCATCCTTCCTGATCGCGACGGCACAAAGGAACTCTCAATGAAAGCACCAATGTCGATGTCAAAACCGGCGGATCTCGGGTAGGGGGTCCCGATCTGCGCGTCTAGGCGGATGGTAATAGGAGACAAGCGACACGATGTTTTTACCCAGGTTCGGGCCCTCTTGATGGAGGTAAAACCCTACGTCCTGCTTGATTAATATTGATGATGTGGGTTACAAGAGTAGATCTACCACGAGATCAAGGAGGCTAAACCCTAGAAGCTAGCCTATGGTATGATTGTTGTTCATCCTATGGACTACAGCCATCCGGTTTATATAGACACCGGAGAGGGCTAGGGTTACACAGAGTCGGTTACAAAGGTAGGAGATCTACATATCCGTATCGCCAAGCTTGCCTTCCACGCCAAGGAAAGTCCCATCCGGACACGGGACGAAGTCTTCAATCTTGTATCTTCATAGTCTTGGAGTCCGGCCGATGATGATAGTTCGGCTATCCGGACACCCCCTAGTCTGGGACTCCCTCTGGATTCCTTGGTGAAGTTCCTACGCGTGAACAAGAAGGTGTTCGCGTGGGAACCTGATCAGCTAGCAGGGGTCCCGAGGGGCGTAATTGAGCATCACCTCAACGTGTGCCCCAACGTGCGCCCCGTGAAGCAGAAAGCGAGGCGACAGTCCACTGAGAAGCAAGCTTTCATCGTCCAAGAGACCCACAAGCTAGAGGCGGCAGGGGTCATTCGTGAGGTCCGCTACCTGGATTGGTTGGCTAACTCGGTTGTCATGCCGAAGAAGGGGGGAAAGGAACGCATGTGTGTCGACTTCACCAACCTCAACAAGGCTTGCCCGCAGGATCCATTCCCGCCCCCTCGCATCGACCAGATCGTCGACTCCACTGCTGAGTGCGACCTGTTATGCTTCCTGGATGCCTTCTCCGGCTATCACCAGATCAAGATGGCGGTAGAGGACGTGGAAAAGATGGATTTCCTGACCCCGTGTGGAGTGTACGACTATACATGCATGCCGTTCGGGCTGCATAATGCGGGTGCAATTTTTCAGCGGCTGATGCACATCGCCTTGGGTCGGCAGCTCGGGAGGAATGTTGAGGCTTACGTTGATGACATTGTGGTGAAGTCTCGGGAGGCAAAAACCCTGATACAGGACTTGGAGGAAACCTTTGCGAGCCTCAACGAAGTGGACCTGCGGTTCAACCCAGAGAAGTGTGTGTTTGGAGTCCCCTCGGGCAAGCTCCTGGGCTTCCTCGTGTCCCACCGGGGCAACCAACCCAGAAAAGGTCAAAGCAGTCGAGGACATGAGCCCGCCGAAGACCCTCAGAGAGATGCAGAAGCTCACCGGGCGTGTGACCACACTAGGACGCTTCATCTCCAAGCTGGGGGAACGAGCGCTGCCCTTCTTCAAGCTGATGAAGAAGAAGGGCCCCTTTGAATGGACTGAAGAGGCCGACAAGGCGTTCCAGGATCTCAAAAGGTACTTAACCAGCCCTCCGTTGATGGTGGCTCCACGTCCTCAAGAGCCCCTGGTGCTCTACCTTGCAGCCACCCCCTACTCTGCCAGCGCATCCCTGGTGGCGGTTAGGGAGGAGCGTTGGACCAAGGCTGCAGCAACCGTCCGGGTCAAAGCAAAGCAGGACCAAGAGGGCCTCACAGAGACCGGGACCGCAGCCGAGAAGGATCGACTGCTGCAGGGAAGCACACCAGAACAGAAGAGGCCCCCCAAGTGACCAGCCGTTGGGGGCTCCGTTGTCTCAGGAGGCGCCCCGGCCTTCGGAGGACGCTAGCAGCGCCAGCACTCCCAACCTCGTCGAGCACCCTGTGTACTTTGTCAGCACGGTGTTACGGGACGTGAGGGCACTGTACCCCATGCCTCAGAAACTCCTCCTCGCGCTATTGGTAGCCTCACGCAAGCTGCGACACTATTTCCAAGGCCATCCCATCAAGGTCGTCTCAGCGTACCCCTTGGAAAGGGTGCTCGGGAGCCCCAACTCAGCTGGAAGAGTCGCTGAGTGGAACATCGAGCTGCAAGCGTTTCAGCTAGAATTCAGCACAACCAGAGTCAGCAAGGGGGGCGCGCTTGCGGACTTCGTGGCAGAATGGGAAGAGGCGCTAGGCCTCGAGGCTGGCGAGGATCGATCACTCTCCCCGGGAAGCGAGGCACCGGACGGTTGGGTCATGTACTTCGATGGGGCGTTCTCTCGACATGGCTCGGGGGCTGGCGCGGTGCTCGTATCTCTCACTCAAGACAAGCTCTACTACGTCGTGCAACTCTGTTTCCAGCACGGAGAAAAGGTCTCCAACAACATAGCAGAATACGAAGGCCTGATAGCAGGCCTGAAAGCCGTAGTCGTCCTGGGGGTGAAGCGCCTCACCATCAAGGGTGATTCGCAGCTCCTCGTCAACTTCTCCAACAAAGTATACGAGCCGAAGGACAAGCACATGGAAGCCTACCTCACGGAGGTCCGCAGGATGGAGAAGCAATTTTGGGGGCTGGAGTTGCAGCATGTGCCTCGCGGCACCAATCAAGAGGCTGATGACATTGCCAAAAGGGCATCCAGGCGGCTACCTCAGGAGCCTGGCGTCTTCGAGGAGCGGCTCTTCAAGCCCTCAGCGACGCCATCACTGTCAAGCACGATGCAGCCTCGGGAGGAGCTCCCCCAGCCACCTGCTTCGGGAGCCCCGGTCTGCGGCCTGACCACAGGAGCGCGCCTGCTCCTGGCGCTGGAACCTCAGGAAGGGTGCTGGATCACAGAGCTCAGGAGCTACCTGACACAAGGGACCTTGTTGGAAAAGGAGGAGGAAGCAGAGCGTGTGGCGTGGCAGGCCACGGCAGGCCACGGCATACTGCATCAAGGATGGAGAGCTCTACCGGAGACGACCGAATGATGTGTCCCTACGTTGCATTTCCAGGGAGCAAGGGAAGGAGCTGTTGGCAGACATACACGGTGGAGACTGTGGGCATCACTCGTCATCACGGACCCTCGTTGGCAAGGCGTTCCGCAGCGGGTTCAATTGTCCCACGGCACTCAATGACACTGTGGAACTGGTGAAAGCTTGCGAGGCCTGCCAATTCCATGCCAAGCAGATCCATCAGCCGGCGGGAGGTCTGTAGACTATACCCCTCTCATGGCCATTCACAGTCTGGGGGCTGGATATCCTGGGCCCATTCCCTCGGGCACCAGGAGGCTATCGCTACCTCTACGTCGCCGTGGACAAGTTCACCAAGTGGGCTGAGGTGGAAGCTGTCCACACCATCCCCGCAGGCTCTGCGGTCAAGTTCATCAAGGGACTCGTGAGCCGATTCGGGGTGCCGAACCACATCATCACCGACAACGGTTCGTAGTTAACCAGTAACCTCTTCAAAACATACTATGCTAACCTTGGAACGCAGATATGCTACGCTTCGGTAGCGCACCTGCGGAGCAACGGTCAGGCCGAGCGAGCCAACGCAGAGGTCCTGAGGGGCCTCAAAACCAGGACCTTCAAGAAGAAGCTGGAGGCCTGCGGCAGGGGCTGGTACGACGAGCTCCAATCTGTGTTGTGGTCTATTCGCACGACCGCGACCAAGCTGACTGGCGAGACCCCATTCTTTCTGGTTTATGGAGTTCAAGCCGTTCTCCCTCACGAGGTCAGACGTCGTTCCGCACGGGTCCTGGCGTTCGACGAGGCGCAGCAGGACGCCATGCGAGGGACGGATCTCGTGCTGGGGGAGGAGCATCGCCGAGAAGCCGCGCTACGAGCAGCAAGGTACCAACAAGCACTGCGGCGATACCACAGCCGCCACATCCGCCCCAGGACTCTTGAGGTAGGGGACCTCGTGCTCAGACGGGTTCTCTCCAGGGAGGGACTGCATAAGCTCTCTCCCATGTGGGAGGGCCCATTCAAGGTTGTTCATGTTTCCAGACTCGGCTCCGCGCGCTTGGAGACCCAGGAGGGGGTGCCCGTCCAAAACGCATGGAACATTCAACATCTCCGAAGATTTTACCCCTGAAAAAGGCCCGGTGCCTGTGAAGAAGGCGAATGCCTGTGAAGTAGCCGTGTTTTGGAAAAGGCCCAGTGCGTGTGAAGAAGGTGAATGCCTGTGAAGTAGGCGCGTTTTGGAAAAGGCCTGGTGCCTGTGAAGAAGGCGAATGCCTGTGAAGTAGCCGCGTTTTGGAAAAGGCCCGGTGCCTGTGAAGAAGACGAATGCCTGTGAAGTTGCTGCGTGTGGGAAAAGGCCCGGTGCCTGTGAAGAAGGCAAACACCTGTGAAGCTTGCCGCTCGTGACACTCTCACGTAATAATGAGTGGGGCTGTACACGCCCCGGAGTCTCCGGAGTGCCGCCCTCGGGCCTTGGTGGCTCCCGCCCATGCCTAGTGGCAGCACTTAGCTCCGCGCTGGTGAGAAGACGTCGAAGACTAGATTAGGTGCCGGACGCGGCTTCTCTCATTTGCTTTCCGTAGTTGGCTTGTTTGTTTCTATTTGAAGTTTTACTGAAGCTGTTACCATTTCGAGCTCACGACCCTTCGTCCATTTCACTTATTTGTTTTGTTTTCTCTCGCGCAAAGTCTCACGAGGGAGGAACTTGGGCACCCTCGCGAGTGTTTTCTGCCCAGGTGGTTTGGAACTTCCCTATCCGAGTCCGCTGCGGGAGCACCCCTCCCAGTCCGTGCCCTACGGGAATCACGACACGATTGTGGGGCTTGGGTTGGTTGTCCCCGCTACCAGGGCTGGAGACTACCCCAACTGACTAAACCCTGCAGGAAACAAGACGCACGACGAGGCCCTAGCCTCGGGAGGTGAGGACCGCAACGAGCTCCCCCCCAAGTTAAGTGATTTCCACGCATAAACACGCGGAACGAAAACATAGCGCAGAAACAGTAGAAACAGCGCGCCAGTTAAACAGCAACAATTCAACACGCCCCCGTGGGGCACCAGACTACATTCTTTTTGCGCAAGAAAGAAAGGAAAGCAAAACGGGCATGACTTGCCCGGCATCAACTCTCGGCAAGGGCTCGTACTGCCTCTAGAGCTCAGCTGGATTCCGCCTCCCGCTTCACCGAGGCACGGTGTCGGGCCGACCCGCTGCCCTCTCCCAGGCAAGTGCGACGACGAGGGGGCTGGTCGCGACCACCGCTGGAGGAGCTGCCGTCCGATGGGTAGTCACCAAAGCTTGGCAGGCCTCGGGCACCGCTGCCTGCGCGCCTCCCACCACCTTCATCCCGACCAAGGCCGGCGCTGGGTGCATGGCCGCGGTCATCGTCTTCAGGGCAGCATCCGGCGCGGCGGCCGTCTTCCCCGAACACCCTCACGTAGAGGGTGGCATCGCCATCGAACTTAAAGTGTAGAGTGCACCATCGGCTCAGGCCGCGCGCGCGGGCAAACGTTTGCCAGCCGCGGGTCAGGGCCGCCTCCCCGGCGGTGGAGACCTCCAGAGTAGCCCAGGAGGCCCTGCTGCAGCAACCATCTGCCTGAAGCCAAAGGCCGCCCGGGGCACCAGCCGGAAGTTCACCTACAAAGAAGCGGGGGAGCTAGAGCCAGGTGCCGGTCGGGTCCGCCGACCACACGACAAACTCCGACAGCACCTCCAGCGAGCAAGAACGCGGCCTTGGGGGTCGCGCAGCCCCAGCGTACCTCTCGTTGGTAGCCGAGCACCCACCGCCGCGCAGAGGGCTGCTTCCACGGCCAAGGGAGGCCGCAGCGGGGGCCGTAGGGTGCTTGCGAGGGCGGCCCCGGCCACGCTTGGCCGAAGAAGAGCCGGGCCCTTCCTGACGAGCCTTTCCTTTCTCCGTGGCTGAGAACCTCTTCGGCGGGGCCATGGGGATGGTGAGCGGCCAAGAAGAGGAAGGGGAGTAGCAGGAAGGGATGGACTGGAAGGGCTCGCGCCGTTCCGTACATATAGCCGGGGGAGGCCATTCGCCGGCCTCCACGATCACAGGTAATCATGACCCGTTTTGCACGCAGGGACTTGTCAAGTCGTACAGTTACCGAGGCATTGTGGGGGAGCAAGGACGCCCACGTCCAATCAACCGCCACGCGGCGCCCAAGGCTGCAGGCTGTTGGGACCCGCGGTGCTTCGTACTTGCCCCTTCGCTTCTCTGCTAAGCCAAGTCCAGGCGCGCCTTGGGCCCGGGGGCTACTGTCGGCATTCTGGGAATGGGGGTACCCAGACTTGCCTGCCTGCGGCCTGCGGCGTGGCTCCGGGAGTGGCCCAGTACGGCCCATCTTCATCAACATATGCTTAAGACCCTCGCGAGGGGCCAAGCCTCGCGGGGCGGACGACAGGAAGCTTCCTCGGGCACAACCTCGTCAGGCTGGCTCGCGAGGAGGCGGAGAGATCAAGGCAGGGTACCTCACAAGGTGCCCATGACGCAAGCCATGACAACCGAAGCCAGGCGGGCGCCGGCCTGTGCAGAGTCCTTGTTTCCTCTTTGGTGCAAAGGGGGCAAGCGCAGGCAAGAGTATCAAGCAAAGGCAACCATTTCGGTGCAACAAGACCAAGACCAGCAGAATGGCAGGATGGAGGTCATCGTGTAGCCCAAGCCGGCGTCACCGTCAGAGTCTTTGGTAGGCGAGGACTGACTTTAGCCAGGATAAGTGTACTAGATGTTCCCCTTCAAAATGGCCAATTGTTGGCGCCCTTCCCGCTCAATATTTGGGAAGAGGACCAAGGCCTCGCTTTATAAATAGGGTTAGCCACCACAGAAGAAAGGGATCCTGATCCAATCCTTCCCAAGAGGCATCACCTCCACAAGAACTCCTACCCTCGCGAGGCTATTCTTCCTTTGTATTGTTCCTCACCAGCCCCTGAGGCAATCTACCACACCACAAACTAGAGTAGGGTATTACACCACAATGGTGGCCCGAACTAGTATAAACCTCGTGTCCCTTGTGTTGTTCTTCGTGTAGTTTAGATCCTTGCGAGGCGACGAGACGCGAGTAGGAGGGAGGCGTGATCTCCGCGCTCACCCCAAAGTTCAAACCTTGAGGGTCTGCCGGAACCCGAAATCTGACATGCGCAGTGCATCCGATAACAGACTCGAGCCGAACCCATGGAACGCGGCCAGACTCCAAAGATTCTACGCCTAGTGCCGAACTCAGGGTTCGTCTCCTCACCTCCGCCTCTTCAATTATGTTCTCTTCCTTCCTTTCTCACCTTCTTTTGCTTTCCACACACAACCTTACAAAACTGTACGGATACTTCAATCGCTCCGGCTGCACTATGCGTGCACACTATACCTGGGGGCTTCCTATACGGAAGCTAAATATAACCACTTTAATGGCTCCCTGCCAGCCACATATGCATTTTCTTTCCATTTGTGCCTTTTCTTCACCATTATATGCATCGATATGAATTAAGTTTTGGCCATGCTGGGTTGCCTGGCTCTTATGTTTATGCCCTACGTTCCCCTTAATTCGGCTAGGGCATAAGGGGAGCACCTCTACGATTGTTACTGCCGGTTCAGCCAGATGTGTACCTCAGACTGGATGAAGCCAAATGTTAGCGTTCTTAAGGGAATATTCGGTCGGTGAACAAAAGATGTTTTCATTTATTACAACGTGAATCCCCAGATGTTTTGTTTCCTGCGCTTCTGTTCGCAGTTCGTACATGCACATCGATGCATGCGCACCCAGAGAAAGGAACCCCTAACAGAACTATTCTCTCTGGAAGATGTTTCTTACTATCCATGTAATATAACATAACTAGTTGGGTACTTGTCTGTTCAAGCACTTATGACCCCTACGCCTGGTTTCCATGCATACCCCGGGTTTTTCATAACTGTGCGGGTATTCGGATACACTCCGGACTATCGGGTCCGGGGGCTGAAGCGAAAAGGTCCGCCATGACAAATGATTTTCAATCCGGCTAGGGACTACATAGGTCCATTTAAATTACATAGTCACTTAGGTTGGCTATATTCTTCCTCTATACCATCCAACAGGCTGTCTAGCTTACAATCCTGTTGGGAATACTTTGCTGCTAACGCTACTTGGTCATATACCAGACTTACAGGTATCTCTTATCCATCTGCCCCCACCGGTCCGACTTCGGCCATATGGTTCGGGTCAGCCTTGGCATATCACGTCTTCACCATGGCCCAGGCTTCCCTCGCACCTTGTCGGCAGGCTGGTATCTTCCATAACCGGAAGCGCTGCCGTGCCCCTTTGAACGTCTCCACAAGCTTGCTCATGCCTCCTGGCAGGGAAGCGGATGGCCACAAGGCCTGGGCAATTCCCTGCATCACCTGTCGCGCTCGTTCGTGCAGTTGTGAAAGATCTTACAGCATATCGCCTGCGGATCCGGGCATCTCCTCTTCAGGACGGCCCGTCAGCATACCTACAGACATAACTCTATCAAAATGCTTCCTCGCCGAACTACGCTACAGTTCATTTAAGCACTTACTATAAATGCCGCGTCGAAGCTGCCTGTTCTCCTTCACGGAGTCAGCAAGCTGAGCTCGAACATCTTTTAATTCGACGCTCAGTCGGATATTAGCATCTTGGAGATTATTTCTCTCTCGAATAGCCTTCGTCAGCACGCACTCGCCCGCCTTCAGCTGACTTCGCAGTTGTCGCTCATTATCTTCAACAATCTTCGGATTCTCCCCGGGATTGTCTGCAGCATCTCTTGTTAGATTTATAAACCATGCCGAATAAATAACTGGTACAAGGTTAGTCTTACCAGAAGAGGCCTTTTCTGATTCCTCTTGTTCGGCAACAGCAGCCTTCACTTGGGTCTTACATTCCTCCAGTTCTTGAGATAAATGGGTATTCTTCTCTACAAGAACCTATGCATACAATGATCCTTAAATCAGTTGTGCCAACTACTTCAAGTCTCAGGGGCTATTACTAAACATACTTATCAGATTTTCTTACCCGTATATCCTTCGCATACTGGTCCGTTGCTCTGGCAAGTCCATCTTGAGCGACGCGAATATATGCGTCTCCAGAGTTGAAGGCATCGAAAGCCTCCTTGGAGAAAATACCATTGCGGAGTACGAACCTTCTGCGCCGGTGATTCACTTCGGAGTTTGAGCGGAAAGCATGTCCGCATCCTCTGTGGGAGGGCAATTCGGCGTTGCCCCCACATCAGCCTCCACCCGTGAGTCCGCTTCAGGAATCCGGCTGCTTGAGGCGTGGCCGGCAGGGGATCCGGATGTAGTCTAACGGATGTTTTTCCTGCCAGGACACAATGCAAACTATCACAATTCGGCAAAGATAACCATAGAGCAAGTTCAATTTATACCTCTACCCCGACGTCTCAGTTCTAACCGCCTTCCTCTTACGCCTGCCCGGACCGGATGCCCTTTGCTGATGAGCCCCCGTGGGCTTGGCACAACGTCCTGATGGTCGTTTCTGCAAAAATACAACATGTGCTCTTAAGGCACGGCATAATTCAGAATTTAGGGCTCCGGCTTTACTTACGTTCGACACCGGCAGCAGCCCGGGATAATCAGCAAGTATGGCCACTAAAGCGCCGTCGCGACTTGCTTGATAAAATGTCCCGTCTACAAGCTCCACGGATATATCTAGATCTTCTTCAAGTCCAGGGTCGAGAGCCCGGCCAGGATCCTCTGGCTGCGGAGGTGGGCTGTTGAACTCTTCCACGGCCCTTCTCAGTTCCTGCTTTGAAAATAGCAAGATAAATGATTGGTGACAAAGGACACATGTATGAATAGAGTCGAGTAAGGAATGACAGCTTACCCAGCTTGGTGGGTTGTACATGGAAAATCCATCCTGCGGCTTAATGCGGAGGAACTCCTCTTCTTCCCCTTTGTACAAATCGGATAATATTTTCGCCAGTGCGGTGGCGGAGTCCGGACCTTTACGACCGCAGCGGGTGGCATCGTCTTCGCCGTTGAAGTGCCACATGGGTTTTCCCCGATATTGAAGTGGTTGCACCCCCCGCATGATGCATATTGACATAACCTCTATCATTGTCAATCCTGATTTGGCCAGAATTTTTATCCTGCCCATCAGATAGAGGACCTCTCTTTCCTCCTGGGGGCTCCGCGGGCGCCAGTTTTGGCATTTCTTCAGCGAGGCATTGGTAAACTTGGGAAGGCCCGTCCGGCTGGGTCCGGAAGGGGAACATCATCTACATAAAACCACTTCGAGGGCCAATCTTCGGATGCCTTCTTCGGAGTGCCGGACAGGTATCCGACCTGGGCGATGCGCCATATTTCGGTTCCGCCCACTTGATATATAGATCCATCCTAATTGCGAGGGACGAGGTAGAATAGCCTCTTCCATAGCTCGAAATGAGCTTCGCAGCCCAGGAAGAGCTCACAGAAGGCAACATACCCTGCGATGTGCAGTATGGAGGAAGGAGTGAAGTTGTGCAGCTGGAGACCATAGAACTCCAGGAGCCCACGGAGGACTGGGTGGATTGGAAACTCAAGCCCTCTCAGCAAATACGGGACAAGGCATATCCTCTCCCCTCTAGATGGGTTCGGAAAGTTCTCCGCCTACTCCCCGCTATTATAGGCGGCTAGTCCGGCTTGGACGGGGACCATGTATGCAGGTGGGAGGAACCCCTAGGTCTGCAACTCCACTAATCGGCTATGAGGAACAGAACACTTTTCCCAATCGCCTGGCTTGGAGCTAAGGGTGCGAGAGGAGGAGCTTCGGCGGTCAGCCATGATGGAATGGCTTTTCTTGGGCACGCTCTGTTGAATGCTTGCTAGGAGGAAGATGGTGTGATCTGGATCTAAGGATCCCCGTCTCTTCAAATAGACGGATTGGCTTACAGGGTCAGGGTGGCAAATGTAAAAATGCCCCGACTTCTCATATTCACTTGACACGTGGAGATAGCCATTATTGAAGCATAGAAGCCGAGGAGTACAACATTAATGGAGGTCGGACACTATTCGCCATGACAGGTACTCTGGATTTGGAGAAGAACCCGCCTTGCAATGCCGAAGACAAAATGCGCACCGGACTCATCGTCATTGAAGCCTGGTTTGGGGGCTACTGAGGGATTCCTGGATAAGGCGGTATCCGGGCAGCCGGACTGTTGGACTATGAA
Organism: Triticum dicoccoides; assembly: GCF_002162155.2. NCBI lineage: Eukaryota > Viridiplantae > Streptophyta > Magnoliopsida > Poales > Poaceae > Triticum > Triticum dicoccoides. Next base: position 96,708,262 of record NC_041387.1, read on the forward strand.
GATGCAAGATTGAAGACTTCATCCTGTGTCCGGATGGGACCCTCCTTTGCGTGGAAGGCAAGCTTGGCGATTCGGATGTAGATCTCCTTCTTTGTAACCGACTCTGTGTAAACCTAGCCCCCTCCGGTGTCTATATAAACTGGAGGGTTTACTCCGTAGAACAACAACAATCATACCATAGGCTATCTTCTAGGGTTTAGCCTCTACGATCTCATGGTAGATCAACTCTTGTAATACTCATACCATCAAGATCAGTCAAGCAGGAAGTAGGGTATTGCCTCCATCGAGAGGGCCTGAACCTGGGTAAAACATCGTGTCCCCAGTCTCCTGTTACCATTAGCCTTAGACGCACATTTCGGTACCCCCTACCAAAGATCCGCCGGTTTTGACACCGACAAGGACCTCTGGGTTGCCTATACAATTCATAGACAAGTTAAAGTGGATACTCTAAAATGCGCAAGATAAGCGTGAGTGCTGTGGATGGTGTTCTCATAGGGCGATGGGAGTGGATCAATAGTGGTGTATTGATATGGTGAATATGTGGACTCGTGTGTGCCACCTCAAAGAGTTACTTGCAGTCGTAGTTCAGGATAGCCACCGAGTCAAAGCTGGCTTGCTACAGTTAAACTCCACCACCCCCTTTGTTGATAATGATGCATATGTAGTTTGTTTTGATGTAAGTCTTGCTGGGTACATTTGTACTCATGTTTGCTTAATTTATGTTTTTGCAGAGAGACTTCAGTCTCACTAGTAGTTCCGCGTGGACTTCGACATTTAGCTTGCTACCTCAGCTACGATCTTGTGCCCTCGGCAGGAGCTGGTAGATAGTCAGGCTTCTCAGCCTTTTTAATTTGTAGATGTATGTACTGCGACAAGTTAAGCTTCCGCATGTGCTTTTGACTTGTATGCTTTGAATGTTGGGTCATGAGACCTGAGGGAGTTCCGGACTAGGGGGTGTCCGGATAGCCGAACTATCATCATCGGCCGGACTCCAAGACTATGAAGATACAAGATTGAAGACTTCGTCCCATGTCCGAATAGGACTTTCCTTGGCGTGGAAGGCAAGCTTGGCGATACAGATATGTAGATCTCCTACCTTTGTAACTGACTCTGTGTAACCCTAGCCCTCTTCGGTGTCTATATAAACCGGATGGCCTTAGTCCATAGGATGAACAATAATCATACCATAGGCTAGCTTCTAGGGTTTAGCCTCCTTGATCTCGTGGTAGATCTACTCTTGTAACCCACATCATCAATATTAATCAAGCAGGACGTAGGGTTTTACCTCCATCAAGAGGGCCCGAACCTGGGTAAAAACATCGTGTCCCTCGTCTCCTGTTACCATCCGCCTAGACGCACAGATCGGGACCCCCTACCCGAGATCCGCCGGTTTTGACACCGACATTGGTGCTTTCATTGAGAGTTCCTCTGTGTCGTCACCGATAGGCTCGATGGCTTCTTCAATCATCATCAACGATGCAGTCCAGGGTGAGACCTTCCTCCCCGGACAAATCTTCGTATTCGGCGGCTTTGCACTACGGGCCAATTCGCTTGGCCAACTGGAGCAGATCGAAAGCTACGCCCCTGGCCGTTAGGTCAGATTTGGAAGTTTGAACTTCACGGCTGACATCCGCGGGGACTTGATCCTCGATAAGATCGAGCCACAGCCGAGCGTGCCGCACTATCGCGGCGAGCATGATTTAGCTCTGCAGCCGGACCGTACCTTCGAGGGCGCACTTGAAACCGCTCCGATCTTCAATTCGGAGCCAGCTCCGTTGATCGAGGATGGATGCCTAGACACCGCCTCGGGGGCTGCAACCTCTACAGCGATAGAGCCGAACACTGACTTTGTCCCTCATAAAGCTCGTGACTCCAAGGTGCCGGACTCCTCGCCGGACTCCGAACCTCCCGCGCCCACCCTGATCGAATCCGATTGGGCGCCGATCATGGAGTTCACCCCAGCGGACGTCTTTCAACACTCACCTTTCGGCCACATCTTGAGTTCGCTAAAATATCTCTCATTATCAGGAGAGCCCTGGCCAGACTGCGGTCAGGACAGTTGGGATGCGGATGACGAAGAAATTCAAAGCCCACCCACCACCCACTTGGTAGCCGTTGTCGATGATTTAACCGACATGCTAGACTACGACTCCGAGGACATCGCCGGTATGGACGACGACGCCGGAGACGACCAAGAACTAGCGCCCACTAGGCACTGGACAGCCACGTCATCGTATGACATATACATGGTGGATATCCCAAAAGATGGGAATGGCGAAGGAACAGAGGAGGATGACCCCTCCAAAAAGCAGCCCAAGCGCCGGCGTCAGCGGCGTCGCTCTAAATCCCGCCACAACAAGAATGAAGACTCCGGCACCGGAGACAATAATACAGCGGACAGTGCCGAAGACAACCCGCTCCAGCAAGATGCAGCGCAGGAGGACGGAGACGCCATCCCTTATGAAGGAGCGGCAGGAGAAGAGGCAGAGGATTATACGCCTCCCTTCGGAGACGAAGCGAGCCTCGACAATGACGAATTCGTCGTGCCTGAGGATCCCATCGAACAAGAGTGTTTTAAACGCAGGCTTATGGCCACGACGAATAGCCTCAAGAAAAAGCAGCAACAGCTTAGAGCCGATCAGGATCTGCTAGTCGACAGATGGACTGAAGTCCTCGCGGCCGAAGAGCACGAGCTCGAACGCCCCTCCAAAAGCTACCCTAAACGCAAGCTGCTCCCCCGATTAGAGGAGGAGGCTTACGAACCCGCATCACCAGGAGACAATACGGCTGACCAACCACCCCGTGGTCGCGACAGAGTGGCCTCTAGGCCCTTCACCAGACCCGTACCCCGGCATTGCTCGAAAAGCACACGGCCACAGGGGAACACTCCGGACTTGCGAGATATATTGGAGGATTAGGCAAGACAATCAAGATCGATCTATGGATCGCGTGGGCGTCCCATGATACGTGACGACAATCGTCGCGCCGGACACAGTAAGACCGGCCGGGCCGAACAAAATAGACCAAGCTCCCTTGAGCTCTGTCGTGATATCGCCCAGTACAGAGGCGCCGCACACCCACTATGCTTCACAGATGAAGTAATGGCTCATCAAATCCCCGTAGGGTTTAAACCCGTCAATATTGAATCCTACGATGGCACAACAGACCCCGCGGTTTGGATTGAAGACTATCTCCTTCACATCCACATGGCCCGCGGTGACGATCTTCACGCCATCAAATACCTCCCCCTCAAGCTTAAAGGACCAGCCCGGCATTGGCTCAACAGCTTGCCGGCAGAGTCAATTGGGAGTTGGGAGGACCTGGAAGCCGCATTCCTCGATAACTTCCAGGGCACTTATGTGCGACCACCAGACGTTGATGACCTAAGCCACATAATTCAGCAGCTAGACGAATCGGCCAGGCAATTCTGGACACGGTTCTTAACCAAGAAAAATCAAATCGTCGACTATCCGGATGCGGAGGCCCTCGCGGGCTTCAAGCATAACATCCACGACGAGTGGCTCGCCCGGCACCTGGGACAGGAAAAGTCAAAATCCATGGCAGCCCTCACATCACTCATGACCCGCTTCTGCGTGGGTGAGGACAGCTGGCTAGCACGCAGCAACAACCTCAGCAAAAATTCTGGCAGTCCGGACTTCAAGGACCGAAATGGCAGGCCGCGTCGCAACAAAAACAAATGCCGCATTAACAGCGATCATATTGAGGATACGGCAGTCAATGCCGGATTCAGAGGCTCTAAACCCGGTCAGCGGAAAAAGCCATTCAAAAGAACTACTCCGGGTCTGTCCAATTTGGACCGAATACTCGACCGCTTGTGCCAGATACACGGCACCCCCGAAAAGCCAGCTAACCACACCAACAGGGACTGTTGGGTATTCAACCAGGCAGGCAAGTTAATTGCCGAAAACAATGACAAGGGGCCACATAGCGATGACGAGGACGAGACCCAACCGCCGAACAATAGAGGACAGAAGGGTTTCCCCCCACAGGTGCGGACGGTGAACATGATATACGCAACGCACATACCCAAAAGGGAGCGGAAGCGTGCACTCAGGGATGTCTACGCGATGGAGCCAGTTGCCCCGAAGTTCAATCCATGGTCCTCCTGCCCGATCACTTTTGACCGAAGGGACCACCCCACCAGCATCCGCCATGGCGGATTCGCCGCGCTGGTCTTAGACCCAATCGTCGATGGATTTCACCTAACCAGAGTCCTGATGGACAGCGGCAGCAGCCTGAACCTGCTTTACCAGGATACAGTGCGCAAAATGGGCATAGACCCCTCAAGGATTAAACCTACCAAAACAACCTTTAAAGGCGTCATACCAGGTGTAGAAGCCAATTGTACAGGCTCAATTACACTAGAAGTGGTCTTCGGATCCCCGGATAACTTCCGAAGCCAGGAGTTAATCTTCGACATAGTCCCGTTCCGCAGCGGCTATCATGCCTTGCTCGGACGTACTGCGTTTGCAAAGTTCAACGCGGTGCCACACTATGCATACCTCAAGCTCAAGATGCCAGGCCCTCGAGGAGTCATCACGGTCAACGGAAACACTGAATGTTCTCTCCGCACGGAGGAACATACAGCGGCTCTCGCGGTAGAAGTGCAATGCAGCCTCTTAAGGCAATTCTCGAGTCCGGCCTTTAAGCGGCTGGACATAGCTAAGCGCGCCCGGAGTAACTTACAACAAGACCACCTGGCACGTTCCGAGCACGCGTAGCAGTGCGGCCCCAACCCCAGCTCTTGCGAAATGTTAAAGCAGGTCCTTCGCGTACACCATTACGCTCTGAAGATACCATGGGCATGGGGAGAGGGGCACGACCACGATAAACCCAGACTACGGCTAAACCACACCAGGGGCTCTCAAGTGTGTCGTTCTTTTTTCTTTTCTTTTTACCTTTTATTTTTTACACACAGGACTCCATTTGTCAGAGGCCTTGTCTGGCAGCAGATCTGCCAAACTCACGATGCAACAGCCAGCGAAGGATAAAGGCTACAACAAATATACAGGTGGTCTCCGTTACGAGCATTTTTATACACCAATCTGCAGCCTACCCCTGGAGGGGGACATGTTTAACAGTCCCATACCTTGCTTATCGCACTATTTGTATCGTTCTGCATCCGTAGCAGCACTTATTGAATAAAACAATGCAGCACCTTTTTGCTTATAATTGCATTTCCTTTTCATACATATGTTCATTCACGGCATATTGCATTCGTACACTTTGGTACGGCTAATACACATCAGGGGCTTATGTTCCCCGAATCATGGTGTGATGAGTCCGAACACTTTCACAAGTGCGGCACCCCGAACTTATAGCACTATATGCATCGGCTCCGAATCATGTCTTGGGTCAATAGTTGGGTTTGCCCGGCTCCCATGTTTTGGTACCTTACGTTCCGTTATATCGGCTAAGGTAGCACTGGGAGAACCACTGCGATTGCGCCCTAGTTGAGCTGGGTTAACGCCTCAGTGGAGAAAGCTAAAACTGACCGTCATGATGAGGCGAGAGCCGGTCGCTGTTCGAGAGGTTTTTTGTGAGTCCTTAAAGACTTATGCCGCTTAGAGCGAGGAGCCGGATACTGTCCGGCCAAGGCATGGATAGCGCCCCAAATTCGGCCTTCCGAAGACTAGGGGCTTTGCCGAAATTTAAAATTATAGAATTCTATGGCTAAGTGAGAGTGTTCAAGCATTATAAGTCCGGTTGCCTTGTTCGCTGTGTCGAGCGCCTCCCTAGATGGACCCAAAAATGGGAACAAGAGCGCTCGAGTTTATCCCGAACACCCCAACACTCGTGGCATGGAGGCTGAAGCCGACGACTTGCCATCTCTCAGATTTGATAAACAGCCACACAGAAGGTAATATTTTAAATTAACAAGCGTTGCTTAGCGCATATGAACCAAGTTTTCAGCGCACAGGATAACAAAATGCGAGTCTACTCAAATATTACATCTTTGGAGCACTCACCCGCAATAGTGCGGGCGCCCTTCAACACACTATTATAATACATCTCGGGCGTGCGATGCTCCTCGCCCTCTGGTGGCGGGTCCTTCACAAGCTTCTGGGCATCCATCTTGCCCCAGTGCACCTTTGCGTGGGCAAGGGACCGACGGGCACCTTCAATACAAGCGGAATGCTTGATGACTTCAACCCACGGGCACGCATCCACCAGCCGCCGCACTAGGCCGAAGTAGCTCCCTGGCATGGCCTCCTTCAGCCACAACCGAACTATGAGGCCCTTCATGGCCTGTTCGGCCGCCTTGTGGAGCTCAACCAGCTGCTTCAGCTGGTCGCTAAGGGGCACCGGATGTCCGACCTCAGCATACTGAGACCAGAAGACCTTCTCCGTCGAGCTCCCCTCCTCGGCCCAGTAAAATGCGGCAGCATCGGCCACGCTGCGAGGAAGATCTGCGAACGCTCCTGGAGAGCTCCGAATTCGGGTAAGCAACAGGTAATTAACACTCACATGCTTACTTTGCATGAAAAATGCCTTACCCGCTGCTATTTTCTTCACTGCCTCAATCTCCTGGAGGGCCTTGTAGGCTTCGGCCTTAGCGGTTTTGGCATTCTCAAGAGCCGTTGCAAGCTCAAACTCTCGAGTCTTCGAGTCACGCTCCAAGCTCTCCTGTTTTTTCACGAGATCCTGGAGCTCTTGCTGTACCTCCGCCACCCGAGCCTCCTGTTTCTCTCGCTCGGTGCGCTCCGCGGCCGCATTGCGTTCGGCCGCGGCCACCGCCTCCTTCAGGGTCGCCACCACGTTAGTGGCCCCTGCAATACCCAAGTTATCCTTGTCATTTTTCTTGCAACCAAATTCTTTTCTGTAAGGTACAATTTTCATAAGGTATTACTCACCTTCTTTTTCCTCGAGCTGCTTCTTGGCACGTCCGAGCTCGTTCTCGGACTGCTCGAGGTTTTCCTTCAAAGTATTGACCTCCACAATCAGTGTGGCGGAGGTCAGCAGCACAGCCTGCAATCCCATATTGACATATTTTCATGACTCCTGCGTTTATCTTTCTAAAGATCCTCAGTCTGGATTTTCTTTCCGAACACCGAACCGAGCATCAGGGGCTACTGTCTATGCGGTACCATTTTACATATATTGAAATTCTTACCTCAAAGCCTGTTAGAAGGCTGCTGCAGGCTTCGGTCAGCCCGCTCTTGGCGAGCTGAACCTTCTGAATCACCGCACTCATAACAGTGCGGTGTTCCTCTTTGATGGAGGCGCCGTTGAGCGCCTCCAGCAAATTATCCGGCACCTCCGGTTGGACGAAGGCAGCCGGCGTCGCGGTCTTGCCCTTCTTACGAAGGGGTCGCCCGCCGGACTCCGGAGCCACTGTGGCCTCCGGGGCCGAGTCCGGCACAAAGTCCAGGAGGTTGTCCTGTGACACCTCCGGGGCCTCCTCCTCCTGGTAGGTCCCTTCCTGGGACCCCACCTCGGCGTCATCCGCGGCACGGGGGGTGGAGGCAGTCGGAAGGGAATCCATATCCGATGCACCCAAGGACCCGCTCGATGAAACAGGAAGATCATCCTTGGGCGGACTGCAGGGTTGTATGCGGCATTAGAAAGACATTATGTGGCGAAAAGAAAAAAACCTTGAAGTTATTCGGGAGTCCGGATACTTACGATCTCGCCAGGGGCTTGGCCCTTGGAGGCCAGTCCTCGTCGTCGTCACTGGCGTTGGCGGAGCGGTCCGGGGGAAGGGTTTTTCCCTTCTTGGACCCTTCGGCCTCCCTTGTTGGGGAGGCCTTCCTTTTCTTCCCTCCCCCCGCTGGGGGAGAGGCTCTCTTCTCCTCCTCACCTTGGTGGGAGGAATCGGCCTCGGATTCATTGTCCGATAGCACCTGAAAACGGGAACTCTTCCGAGTCCCCGTGGCCTTCTTCTTGGCCTTCTTCTCCGGCACCACGTGGGGTGCCGGAGCCAGCAGCCCCGTCAGGCGGGCGTCCGCTGGGTCCTCTGGCAATGGGGCCAGACAGATAGTCCATTCGGCCTTCGCTAGCTAGTCCTGTCAAAGGTAAAGTGAGTTTAGATCCCGCATAGAGTCAAACTATGGAAAGCAAGTTGCAAAATCATTTACCTCATCAGCCGGGCGCTGCGAGCGGAATCCGCGATCTTCGGTAGCGGATGCGGGAGCTTCGGCGCCCTTGAACAACACCTTCCAGACATCTTCGTACGTAGTGTCGAAGAGCCCGCTCAGGGTCTGGTGCTGCGCCGGATCGAACTCCCACATGTTGAAACCCCGTCGTTGGCACGGGAGAATCCGGCGGATGAGCATGACCTGGACTACGTTGACAAGCTTGAGCTTCTTGTCCACCAGCTTCTGGATACAGGCTTGGAGTCCGGTCAGCTCCTCTGAATTCCCCCAGATCAGGCCACTCTCTTTCCAGGAGGTGAGCCGTGTAGGGATGCCGGATCTGAATTCGGCGGCTGCCGCCCAATCAGCGTCACGCGGCTCGGTGATGTAGAACCACCCCGATTGCCACCCCTTGATGGTTTCCACGAAAGTGCCTTCCAGCCACGTAACGTGGGACATCCTGCCCACCATAGCGCCTCCGCACTCCGCTTGGCTGCCCTTCACAACGTTCGGCTTGACACTGAAGGTCTTGAGCCACAAGCCGAAGTGGGGCTGGATGTAGAGGAAGGCCTCGCACACGACGATAAACGCCGAGATGTTGAGGATGAAATTTGGGGCCAGATCATGGAAATCCAGGCCGTAGTAGAACATGAGCCCCCGGACGAAGGGATGAAGTGGGAAGCCCAGTCCGCGGAGGAAATGGGGAAGAAACACTACCCTCTCATGGGGCCTGGGGGTGGGGATGAGCTGTCCCTCGTCGGGGAGCCGATGCGCGATGTCGCTGGACAAGTATCCGGTGTCGCGCAGCTTCTGGATCTGCCCCTCCGTGACGGAGGAGGCCATCCACTTGCCTCCCGCTCCGGACATAGTTGGAGAAGGTTGAGGTGAGAAGTGCGGACTTGGGCGCTAGAGCTCGAGTTCGCAGAGATGCATAAGCTAATGAGGAAGAAGGCGCAGGTAAAAAGGTTGGATCTTTATCCCCTTATATGGGCGAACAGAAACACGCGTCCCCACCGGCCTGGTAAAACTCCCTTATCTCCCAAGCGTCACAATCAATGGCGCGGTTGGGTTACCCACGCCCGTATTGATGGGAATCCCGGAATAAGGGGAACACGATCTCTGCTTCGACAAGACGTGCCAAGGAAACCGCCTCGCTAAACGCGCTGAGGTGGAACAATAAAAACAATTCGAGTAAAGGCTTGGAAGTGGTGTGACGTCACGCCACAGAATACGTCAGTAGATTGATCTTGTGTAATATAATTCTCTCTATGGTGGTATGTGGAATTTATTTTTGCAGAGCCGGACACTATCCTGGTGTTCACAATCTTCTATAAATTATTCGGAGGAGGAACCCGCCTTGCAATGCTGAAGACAATATGCGCGCCGGACTCGTCGTCATTAAAGCCTGGTTCAGGGGCTACTGAGGGAGTTCCGGACTAGGGGGTGTCCGGATAGCCGAACTATCATCATCGGCCGGACTCCAAGACTATGAAGATACAAGATTGAAGACTTTGTCCCGTGTCCGGATGGGACTTTCCTTGGCGTGGAAGGCAAGCTTGGCGATACGGATATGTAGATCTCCTACCTTTGTAACCGACTCTGTGTAACCCTAGCCCACTCCGGTGTCTATATAAACCGGATGGCCTTAGTCCATAGGACGAACAACAATCATACCATAGGCTAGCTTCTAGGGTTTAGCCTCCTTGATCTCGTGGTAGATCTACTCTTGTAACCCACATCATCAATATTAATCAAGCAGGACGTAGGGTTTTACCTCCATCAAGAGGGCCCGAACCTGGGTAAAAACATCGTGTCCCTCGTCTCCTGTTACCATCCGCCTAGACGCACAGATCGGGACCCCCTACCCGAGATCCGTCGGTTTTGACACCGACAAGACCCATGATTGTAATATCTCGCTCCTCGGAGCCTATTGATATAATACTTGAGTTGTACAGTTGTGTTGTGATGCCATGTTGTATTTGCACATATCGAGCATATTGTGTGTATGATTATTGAAATTCTTAGTATGTGTGGGATCTGACAACCTAGTTGCTTATTCTTGGTAGCCTCTCTTACCGAGAAATGTCTCCTAGTGCTTCCACTGAGCCATGGTAGCTTGCTACTACTCTGGAACACTTAGGCTGACCGACATGTGTCCTTCTTCGTTCCTGTGTCTGTCCCTTCGGGGAAATGTCACGCATTGTTCCTTTAAGTCCCTATAGCTTGCTATGACTTGTGTTCATACGTTGTTGATCGACACGTTCGTTGCTGGGTCATGTATGCCCGTACTTGTAAGTTAGCGCCACCTAGGGTTTATGACTAGTCATGTCGTCTCGGGTTCTTTGTCATATGGATGCTAGCAGCACTGTCATATACGTGAGCCAAAAGGTGCAATGGTCCCGGGCCAGGTAAGGTGGCACCTGTGGGAATACCGTGCATGAGGCCACAAAGTGATATGATGTGTTACATGCTAGAACGGTGTGACTTAGGATCAGGGTCCTGACATTAACCACCTCAGAAGCATCCACAACTACGAAAGAAGAATTAAGATAACAATCTAACCATAGCATTAAACATATGGATCCAAATCAACCCATTATGAAATAGCGCATAAACTAGGGTTTAAGCTTCTGTCACTCTAGCAACCCATCATCTAATAACTACTCCACAATGCATTACCATATGCCAAATATGGTGAAGTGTCATGTAATCGACGTTCACATAACACCACTAAGGGAATCACAACATACATACCAACAAAATATCGAACGAATATCAAATTCACATGATTACTTGCTGATACTGAAGGAAATATGCCCTAGAGGCAAGAATAAAGTTGTTATTCTATATTTACTTATTTCATGATAAATTTTTATTATTCATGCTAGAATTGTATTAATCGTAAACTTGATACATGTGTGAATACATAGACAAAATACTGTGTCCCTAGTAAGCCTCTACTAGACTACTCATTAATCAAAGATGGTTAAGTTTCCTGACCATAGACATGTGTTGTCATTTGATGAATGGGATCACATCATTAGTAGAATGATGTGATGGACAAGACCCATTCGTTAGCTTAGCATTATGATCGTTCAGTTTTATTGCTATTGCTTTCTTCATGTCAAATACATATTCCTCCGACTATGAGATTATGCAACTCCCGGATACCGGAGGAATGCCTTGTGTGCTATAAAAAGTCACAACATAACTGGGTGATTATAAAGATGCTCTATAGGTATCTCCAAAGGTGTTTGTTCGGTTGGCATAGATCGAGATTAGGATTTGTCACTCCGAGTAACGGAGAGGTATCTCCGGGCCCTCTTCGTTATGCACATCATAAGAAGCCTTGCAAGCAAAGTGACTAATGAGTTAGTTATGTGATGATGCATTACGGAACGTGTAAAGAGACTTGCAGGTAACGATATTGAACTAGGTATGAAGATACTGATGATCGAATCTCGGGCAAGTAGCATACCGATGACAAGGGAATAATGTATGTTGTCATAATGGTTTGACCGATAAAGATCTTCGTAGAATATGTGCGAGCCAATATGAGCATCCAGGTTCTGCTATTGGTTATTGACAGGAGAGGTGTCTCGGTCATGTCTACATAGTTCTCGAACACATAGGGTCCGCACGCTTAACGTTCGATGAGGATTTTGTATTTTATGAGTTATGTGATTTAGTGACCGAATGTTGTTCGGAGTCTCGGATGATATCACGCACATGAAAAGGTGTCTCGAAATGGTTGAGAGGTAAAGATTGATATATAGGACGATTGTATTCAGACACCGGAAGTGTTCCGGAGGGTACTGGGTACATATCGGGTCACCGGAAGGGGTTCCGGGCACCCCTCCGGAAAATATGGTAGGGGGGACGAATTGGACTAGGCCCCCAAGTAGGATTCCTCCTACTTGGGCGCCCCAAGGCTGTTCCCCTCCCCCTACCTATATATACGTGGGGAGGGGGCGCCTAGAACATTTAGCCATGTCCGGCGCCCCCTCCATAGTTTTTCGCCTTCGGTCATATTCTCGTAGTGCTTAGGCGAAGCCCTGCACGGATCACTTCACCATCACCATCACCACGCCGTCATGCTGATGGAACTCATCTACTTCCTTGACACTCTACTAGATCAAGAGTTCGAGGGACGTCATCGAGCTGAACGTGTGCAGAAATCGGAGGTGCCGTACGTTCGGTACTTGATTGGTCGGAATGAGAAGAAGGTCAACTACATCACCCACGTTGTCAAACGCTTCCGCTTTTGGTCTACGAGGGTACGTAGACAAACTCTCCCCCTCTCATTGCTATGCATCTCCTAGATACATCTCGCGTGAGCGTAGGATTTTTTTGAAATTGCATGCTACGTTCCCCAACAGTGGTATCAGAGCCAGGTCTATGCATAGATGATATGCACGAGTAGAACACAAAGTGTTGTGGGCGGTGATCGTCATACTGCTTACCACCAATGTCTTATTTTGATTCGTCGGTATTGTTGGATGAAGTGGCCCGGACCAACCTTAGATGACTACGTTCATGAGACCGGTTCCACCGACAGACATGCAACTAATTTTGCATAAAGGTGGCTGGCGGGTGTCTGTTTCTCCTACTTTAGTTGAATAAAATTTGACCGCGTCTGGTCCTTCTTGAACATTAAAACAATAAACTTTATAAATCACCGTTGTGGTTTTGTGCCGTAGGTAAGAACAGTTCTTGCTAGAAGCCCATAGCAGCCACGTAAAACTTGCAACAACAAAGTAGAGGACGTCTAACTTGTTTTTGCAGGGCATGCTTGTGATGTGATATGGTCGAGACATGATGTGATATACGTTATTATATGAGATGATCATGTTTTGTAAAAGTTATCGGCAACTGGCAGGAGTCTTATGGTTGTCGCTTTATTGTATGAAATGCAAACGCCATGTAATTGCTTTACTTTATCACTAAGTGGTAGCGATAGTTGTAGAAGCAATAGTTGGCAGGACGACTAAGGGAGTCCTGGATTTGGGGGTCCTCAGGTGTCTGGCCTATCCAATATGGGCCGGACTGGTGGGCCATGAAGATAAAGTGGAAAACCATCCCCCGTGTCCGGGTAGGACTCCTGTGTGCGTGGGTAGCAAGATTGGTGTCCGGATATACTCTTTCCTTCCCCTGTAAACCGACTTGGTGTAACTCTAGGCCCCTCTAGGATGTATATAAACCGGGGGGTTTAGTCCATAAAGGCTATCATAATATTCATAGGCTAGACAAGCTAAGGTTTAGTCATTACGATCTCGAGGTAGATCAACTCTTGTAACCCCCATACTCATCGAATACAATCAAGCGGGACGTAGGGTTTTACCTCCTTTAAGAGGGCCTAAACCTGGGTAAACATTGTGTCCCATTGTCAATTGTTGCCATTGATCCTTAGATGCACAACTTGGGCCTCCTTACCCGAGATCTGCCGGTTTTGACACCGACATTGGTGCTTTCATTGAGAGCTCTGTTGTGTAGTCTCAAAAAAGAGATCTATGGCTTGCCTTGTCATCAACGACAACATCACCCCTGGAAGGAGCCTAACTACTGGGCAGATCCTCCAACTCGACGGTTTCATCATGGGTGCCCGTACAACCATTAAGCCGACAGCGCCCCGTACGATCGCCAAACACCGCCTCCGCATCGGTCTTGAGAACTCCGAAAAGATGGATCCAACAGACGTCTTGTCTTTAAATGAGCTGCTAGATCACATCGCCACCCTTGGGGTTTCAACAGATTATGGTCGGATCGGGCTTAAACCTCACCAGAGGGAAATTAATCAACCGCCGATCACCCACCTGGTAGCGGTCATTGAGGAACAAGCCGATGACACCTCTCTCCCTATATTGAGAACCAAATATGTCCGGGTCTCCGAACCCCTCGAGCCAGATACCCTCCCTTCGGATGGGGCTCTGCGCCCCCAAACTCTAGATCAGACGTAGGATCGGGGGAGCACTTGGATCTCCCCGGACCCCAACTAGTCACCTCAGAGATTTTGCAAGCTACAGACACAGATTTGGGTCGTGATTAGACCACAAACCCACCACAATCAATACTCTCCAAGCAATTTAGGCCCTCCAGACATATATGACCTGATGTATGTACGACAGCAACCTCAAGAAACGGCCCATCACTTCTGGGCCAGATTCCTACTTGTTAAAAACAAGATCAAAGATTGTTGCAATGACGATGTAGTCTCGGTATTCCATCGCAATTGTACCGACGAGGGAATCCAGAATGCCCTCAACCGTCATCACATACAGAGCTTCACGGAACTATCACAAGTGGTACAAAAGTACTGCGCGATGAAAAGCACATGGAAGGCCAATAAAACTCAACTGGAGCCTACTGCCTTTAAGCAGTGTGCGGCCCGGGCTAAACGGATACGCCCTAGCAAGGCATCCGATTATCAGTCCATTGGCAGAAAAAACAAACCCTTTAAAGGATACAGGTCCGTTCTTGACGAACTCCTTGACAAGCCTTGTCCGATACATGCAACTCCAAGTATAGACTCAACCCATAGTCTTCGAGCATGTTGGGTACTCCGACAGGTAGCAAAGAGTGGGAGGCCATCCTCGCCACCATCACTCCAGAGAAATACTCTCCGAAGAGGGACGATTTTAACATCCTCATGGTCTTTGAGACCTTTTCTTCAAATAATCAGCGTAAAAGGGCACTCCGTAACCTCACCGAAGTCCACCAAGTAACCGCATGAGACCATGGAACGATGCGGCAATAACCTTCACCGCCGAAGACGAACCAAAGGCCCGCAGTCCAAGCACCCACCGCCCTAGTACTAAACCCCATAGTGGATGGTTTTAGACTTACCAAAATGCTCATGGACGACAGTAGTGGGCTTAACCTCATCTACGAGGACACGCTCGACAAGATGCAGATTGACAGAACACGCATCAAGCAAAGCAGCACCACCTTTCAAGGGATCATCCCCAGTCGAGAAGCATGATGCTCTGGGAGAATTAAATTGGATGTGGTATTCGGCACACCCGAAAATTACAGGTCCGAAGAGTTGCTCTTCCATGTGGTCCCCTTCAACAATAGATATCACGCTATCCTCGGACGGGACGCTTTCTCATGTTTCCAAGCTATACCCCATTACGGTTATATGAAGCTTACAATGCTAGGGCCCAATGGAATAATTACAATTTCGAGTGACCCGGACAAAGCTCTCTGAGCGAAAAACAAAATTTCATCCTTAGCCCTCGAGGCACTATCCGAAGCCCTAGCGGCAGAAGAACCGACCACCCTACGGTCCACAGTGGACAAGGATGATGTGATCCTTGATAAGAGACCTAAATCAACCTCTTTCAAGCCAGCAGATGAAATAGTTAAATTTCAAGTGCACCCAATGGACCCCAATAAAACAGCGTCTATCGGAGCGCAACTGGATCCGGCAGTGGATGCTGCCTTACGCACATTCTTACACGAAAATTGGGATATTTTCGCCTGGCACCCTTCGGACATGCCCGACATCCCACGCAGGCTGGCCGAATGCAACCTAAACATAATTAAGGGGTTTAAACCTGTTAAGCAGACACTGCGGTGATTTTTTGAACCCAAGCACCAAGCCATGGGAGAAGAGCTAGCCAAACTGCTGGAGGCCGGGTTCATTAGGTAAATCAAACACCCAGATTGGTTAGCCAACTTGGTCATGGTGCCAAAGAAGGACAAATCCTGGCGCCTTTGTGTCGATTTCAAAGACCTCAATAAGGCTTGCCCTAAAGATCCTTTCCCGTTACCCCCATTGACCAGATCACCGATGCGACCGCAAGACACGACTCACTGTGTTTCCTCGATGCTTATTCCGGATACCATCAGATTAAAATGAAGGAATCTGACCAGGCCGCAACGGTGTTCATCACCCTGTATGGCCCTTTCTGCTTCAGCACTATGCCATTTGGGCTTAAAAACGCTGGTGCCACTTACCAACGTATGATTCAAACATGCTTGGAAAAACAAATTGGCAAAACAGTCAAAGCATATGTGGACGACATGGTCATCAAAACCAAACACATCGAAACACTGGTGGACGACCTTTGCCTTACCTTCAACAACCTACGAACATACGACATACGGCTCAATCCGGAAAATGTGTCTTTAGAGTTCCAGCCGGAAAGCTTCTAGGGTTCATTGTTTCCCATAGAGAAATTGAAGCAAACCCAGCTAAGAGCCGAGCCTTGTCACAATTGGCTATACCAATAGACATAAAGCAAGTCCAAAAACTAGCAGGGTGCATGGTGGCTTTAAGCCGCTTTATCTCCAGATTAGGAGAGAATGCATTACCACTTTACAAGCTACTTAGACACACTGATAGCTTTGAATGGATGAACATTGCCACAACCGAATTGGAAGAAATCAAGGCCTTACTAGCAGGCAACCCAATGCTAGCTACCCTAGGTGTTGGCGAGCCTATGTTGCTTTATATCTCCACAACTCACCAGGTAGTAAGTGTTGTACTCGTCATCGAGCGAGGGGAAGAGGGACATAAATTCCCCATCCAAAAGCCAGTTTATTACGTATCGGAGGTCCTTGTCGGTGTCAAAACTGGCAGTCTTGGGTAGGGGGTCCCAAGCCGCGTGTCATTGATCAATGGGTAATAGGAGACATGTGACACAATGTTAACCCAGGTTCGGCCCTCTTAATGGAGGTAATACCCTACTTCATGCTTGATTGATCTTGATGGATATAGAGATTACAAGAGTTGATCTACCTCGAGATCATATGTTGTGGTCTAAACCCTAGGGGTATGATGTTTCATGTCATGATGATCTAGCCTATCCTATCGACTAGCCCGGCCTCGACTTATATAATGTACCAGAGGACTAGGATAACAAGAGTCCTAGTCGAATATGCCGGTGGAGAGGAGTCCTTGTCTTGATCACCAAGTCTTGTGGAATCTTCCTCGTGTGTACATCGGCTGTCCGGGTCCTCGGCCCAATCCAACTGATCGGGAGACGACATGGTGAGTACCCCTAGTCCAGGACACCGTCAGTCCTCACACCATGCAAATCTCAATACCCCCACTACCAAAAGATATCTTATACGGTCTTTATGGCATCCCGAAAACTACGACACTATTTTCAAGAGTGTTCGATCACAGTGGCATCTGAAGTACCACTTAACGACATTATCAACAACAGGGACGCCACTGGCCACATAGCCAAATGGCCATCGAACTCCTACCATTCGAAATAACATACAAGCCATTCCGGGCTATTAAATCTCAGGTGCCGGTTGACTTCGTCGCTGAATGGACGGAAGCCGAACTCCCTAAAGAGTATAGTTCATGCTCCAACTAGATTATGTACTTTGACGACTCTAAAATGCTAGCCGGACTGGGGTGGGCATCATCTTGACATCCCCCATTGGGGACACAATCCGCTACGTGTTACAAATCATGTATACGGACTCCAATAATGCAGCCAAATACGAGGCGCTTCAACATGGTCTTCGCATATGGCTGTCTCCATGGGTATACAACGCCTCGAGGTGCACGGCGATTCAAACCTCGCAATACCCCAGGTAAATGGAGAGTTCGATGCAAAAGATGCAAAAATGGCGACATATCAAAACACTGTATTAAAAATATCAGGTTGGTTCGAGGGACTTGAATTCCATCATGTCGCTCGAGACAGTAACCAGGCAGCCGACATCCTCGCTCGCATGGGCGCCAAGCGTGACCCCATCCCGCCTAACACCTTTGTTGCAAGGCTCTTTAAGCCATCCGTAGTGTGGCAGGGTGAAAGCAGATAAGTTAGTACGGACCTGGTCGCACACCCAGCAGCCGAACACAATGCAGATACCATCGAGGGTTCGGATGCTGAAATAACAACCTCTGCTCATGAGATCATGGTTGTTATTGCTCCATGGATTGAACCTTTCCTAGCCTACCTTAATAGGCAGAAGCTTCCCGACGATCCAAATGAAGCCCGTCGCATAGTTCGGCGCTCTAAAGCCTACACAGTTCACGAGGGTGAACTGTACAAGAAGAGCACACTGGAGTCCTCCAAAGGTGCATCTCCAAAGAGGAGGGATGGCAGCTCTTGGTGGAAATACATGCTGGTCTGGGCGGTCATCATGCCGCAGCTCGGGCACTCATAAGCAAAGCTTTCAGGGCAGGTTTTTTCTAGCCAATGACCTGAGCAGACGCACAAGCCCTTGTCCAACGTTGTGTGGGCTGTCAGCTTTTTGCCAACCAAAGTCATATGCCTCCCACTGCCTTAAGAACAATCCCCATCACCTGGCCCTTCGCAGTCTAGGGGCTTGATATGATCGGTCCCCTTAAAGGGGGAAGCCACAAAAAAAAATATTTTCTGGTGATGGTAGATAAATTCACTAAATGGATAGAGGCCAAACCAGTAAAAACAACAGAAGCAGGGCTACTGATTGACTTTATATCCGGTGTGGTACACCGCTATGGTGTCCCTAACAGTATCATCACTGATAATGGCTCCAATTTTATAGTTGATGAGGTGAAAACTGGTGTGCTAAGTTGGGCATTAAACTTGACTATGCATCCGTATACCGCCCTCAAACAAATAGTCAAGTTGAACGGGCCAATGGCCTGATAATGAGTGGCATTAAGCCCAGACTGGTGCTCCTTACGAGAATCAGATAAGCACTGGGTTGAGGAACTCGATTCTGTACTCTAGGGGCAGTGGACCACGCCCAATCGAATGACCGGATACACACCTTTCTTTATGGTGTATGACACAAAAGCTGTACTGCCCTGCGACATTATTCATGACTCACCTAGAGTGCGCATGTATGAAGAGCGAGAAGCCGAGCTCGATCGGCAGGATGACCTAGACGGACTTGAAGAGGAGCACAATGTTGCAAAGGCCCATTCTGCATTTTATCAACAACAAGCCAGATGATACCAAAGCAGAGAAGTGTGGGCTAAGACATATAATGTCAGCGACCTTGTTTTGCACCTCCCAAAGAAGAAAAAGGATAAGCTCAAACCAAAATGGGAGGGACCCTTCATCATAGATGAAGTCCTTACAGGAGGAGCCTATCGCCTTCATAATGCATTGGATAATCGCCTTGAGCCGAACCCATGGAACGCCGCTCAGCTCCGAAGATTTTACGCATAGTTCGGTCTCTTTATTTTTTTTACTTTGACTAGGTTTCTCCATCTCCTCTCCTTCTTGTTTTTTTCCTTTTTATATCCCGGGGTATGTTTCGATCTGCCGAACTATTAGGGGTACACATCTTTAAATGTATACACCCCACTATAATTGGGGGCTTCTTTAATGAAGCTTATTATTAAAAGCTTATAGCTTACATTGTCTACGTCGTTTGTTTTATACATCTTTTGCAATTATATGCACCTGTATGACTTAATTTTTTCTAAGCTGGGTTGCCTCGCTCCTGTGCTTATACCCTACATTTCCGATTGTTCGGCTAGGGTGTAAAGGGAGTACCTCTGCGATTGTTACAACCGGGTTATCCGGATCTATACCTCAGATGGGTGAAGCCGAAAGCTAGCGTTCTTAAGGGAATAATTGGTTGGCAAGCAACGACATACCGTTTTACGTTTACAACAAACATGGGATAGGCTGCCCATGATTTGGATACAAGCCTAGGCATGCATAATTCAGCATGTCGACCCAAGGGAAGGAACCCCTAACGAAACTATTTTCCTTGGAGATGTTTCTTACGTTAAATAGTAATATAACATAACTCCCCGAACAAATTTTGTCCGTTTGAGCACTATGACCGGATTGCCTAGTTTCTGGACTTACTGAATGTTTCTTATTCAACATAGTGTCCGAAAACACTCCAACTTCTTGGTTCGGAGGTTGAAGCCGAAGGCCTGTGATGAGAAATTTTGACAAGTTCGACCGGAGATAAAGTTCGATGTTAAAGTACATTGTTACATAGAATAGAACGCCTACTCTTTCTCTATGCCATCTATAAGACTATCTAACCTACAGTCTTCTTGCAAATATTTTGTAGCTATCATCACCTGATCATATACCAAGTTCACAGGAATTTCTTTTCTGTCTAGTCCCTGAGGTCCAACTCGAGCCATATGATTCAGATCGAGTCCGGTGTAGCGTGTCTTCACCATCGCCCATGCCTCTCGTGCACCTTGCCGGCATGCTGACGACTTCCATAGCCCGAAACGGCGCTGGGCACTTTTGAACAGGTTCGCCAACCCCTCAGTACTTTCTGTAGGGGCATCGGATGGCCATAAGGCTTTGATCATGCTCTTCATGGCTTTCCGGGCCCGCTTGTGCACTCTAGATAGTTCTCTTAGAACGTCGCCTTGGAATCCGGACACTTCTTCTTCGGGACACCCGGTTAACAGACCTGCAAGGACAACATTATAAGATGCTGTATTATAAGATTATATGAGTCCCTTGGATAGTTCAAATGACATACCGAATATGCCGCCTTTCAACTTTTTGTTCTCTTCTTGCACGGCCGATAATTGAGCCTTTAAGCTCCTTATCTCTTCGGCTAGCTTGTTCATTTCCTCCTCCAGTTTTTTTCGTTCGCCAGTGGTCATTGGGCTTTTCTTCATTTCCTCTAGTTCTGAGGTGGCGGCATTAAGCTATGTCTGGCCTGTTTCAAGGTCCTGGGACAGCGCATTGTTCTTTTCTTTTGGAACATGCGGTCATAACGATCCTTAAAATGGTTAATCTATACGGCTTCAAGTATCGGGGGCTACTGGCACATATCTATTAAATTTGCACAAATTGTCACCTACATATCTTTCGAAAACAGGTAAGAAACTCTAGTGAGTCCATCCCGGGCGGCCCGGATATATGCGTCCACAGTGCTAAGAGCGGTAAATTCCTGCTCAGTAAAGGTCGGAGCGCGCATTGTCTCTTTCAGGCATCGATAATTCATCGCGCTCTCCACTTCGGAATTGGTGACGGATGCGTCATTGATATGTCTCCAACGTATGTATAATTTTTTATTGTTCCATGCTATTATATTATCTGTTTTGGTTGTTTAATGGGCTTTAATATGCTCTTTTATATTATTTTTGGGACAAACCTATCAACCGGAGGCCCAGTGCTACTTTCTGTTTTTTTGCCTATATTAGTGTTTACATAAAAGAAATATCAAACGGAGTCCAAACGGAATGAAACCTTCGCGAGGATCTGTCTTGGACCGAAAGCAATACAGAAGACTTGGAGTTGAAGTCTGGAACTCTACGAGGAACCCACGAGGCAAGAGGGCGCACCAGGAAGGGGTGGGGGGGCGCCCCCACCCTCATGGGCCCCTCGTAGCTCCACCGACGTACTTCTTTCGCCTATATATACTCTTATACCCTAGAAACGTCAGTGGGAGCCACGAAACCACTTTTCCACCGCCGCAACCTTCTGTACCCATGAGATCCCATCTTGGGGCCTTTTCCGGCGATCTTCCGGAGGGGGAATCGATCACGGAGGGCTTCTACATCAACACCATTGCCTCTCCGATGAAGCGTGAGTAGTTTACCACAGACCTTCGGGTCCATAGTTATTAGCTAGATGGCTTCTTCTCTCTCTTTGATTCCCAATACCAAGTTCTCCTTGATGTTCTTGGAGATCTATTTGATGTAATATTCTTTTGTGGTCTGTTTGCCGAGATCGGATGAATTGTGGATTTATGAACTTGATTATCTATGAATATTATTTCATTCTTCTCTGAATTCTTATATGCATGATTTGATATCTTTGCAAGTCTATTCGAATTATCGGTTTAGTTTGGCCTACTAGATTGATCTTTCTTGCAATGGGAGAAGTGCTTAGCTTTGGGTTCAATCTTGCGGTGTCCTTTCCTAGTGACAGTAGGGCCAGCAAGGCACGTATTGTATTGTTGCCATCGAGGATAAAAAGATGGGGTTTATATCATATTGCTTGAGTTTATCCCTCTACATCATGTCATCTTGCTTAATGCGTTACTCCGTTCTTATGAACTTAATACTCAAGATGCATGCTGGATAGTGGTCGATGTGTGGAGTAACAATAGTAGATGTAGAATTGTTTCGGTCTACTTGACACGGACGTGATGCCTATGTTCATGATCATTTCCTTAGATGTCATCATAATTATGCGCTTTTCTATCAATTGCTCGATAGTAATTTGTTCACCCACCGTAATACATGCTATCTTGAGAGAAGACACTAGTGAAACCTATGGCCCCTGGGTCTCTTTTCTATTATACTACATCTCTTTTCCATTATATTGAATCTATTAGTTTCCAGTCAAACTTGCCAATTTCTGTCGCCGTTCCTTCTTAATTGCAATCTTTACTTTCCAATCTATACAACAAAAATACCAAAAATATTTACTTTATTATCTCTATCAGATCTCACTTTTGCGATTGGCCGTGAAGGGATTGATAACCCCTTTATCGCGTTGGTTGCAAGGTTCTTGATTGTTTGTGCAGGTACTAGGTGACTTGTGCATCGTCTCCTACTGGATTGATATCTTCGTTCTCAAAACCGAGGGAAATACTTATGCTACTTTGCTGCATCACCCTTTCCTCTTTAAGGGAAAACCAACGCATGCTCAAGAGGTAGCAAGATGGATTTCTGGTGCGTTGCCGGGGAGATCTACGCCAAGTCAAGCCATACCAAGTACCCATCATAAACTCTTCTCCCTTGCATTACATTATTTGCCATTCGCCTCCCATTTTCCTCTCCCCACTCCTTTTCGTTGCCCTCCTTTCGTTCGATCTTATGTTTGCTTGTGTCCCCATGTGCCTTCTATGTGCTTGCATCTTTGCTTGCTAAAAATCTATTGATATGGATCCTCATCCACTTGCTAATCTTTTTAAGAGATCCAATTATGATGAACCTATTGCTAGTGAGTTGAGTGCACTAGATTATCTTTATGAGGTTTTGCTTGAAATTTGTGAATCTGAAAAAAATGTGATGAAGTGCTTTATGAAGTGATTCACGATGGATCTTTGAATAAAAAGCATGATTGCAATGATTTTACTATAAATCCTATTGATGTCAATTGTGCTAATAATATGCAAAACCCTAAGCTTGGGGATGCTAGTTTTGCTATGTCTACTATTTGTTGCAATGATCATGATTGGGGTGATTCTTGTTATAATCTTGAAAATTTATTTAAGCCCCATGATGAATTGATAATAGTGTTTGCAATATTAATAAAAGTGGATTTGGAGAGGTCATGACTTTAGTTAATGTTAATCCCACTATTTTGGAAGAGTGTCAACTTCGCATGCATGTGGATCGTGTTGAAAATATTTTATGTGATAGCTATTTTGTTGAATTTTCTCATAATACCACATGTAATTATTATGAGAGAGGAAAATATGGTTGTAGAAATTTTCATGTTATTAAATTACCTCTCGTTATGTTGAGATTGCTATTGTTTCTTTCCGCTTCCTTGCATATGCTAGTTTTCGCTTGCTATGATAATTTGTTTGCCTATAAGATGGCTATGCATAGGAAGTATGTTAGACTTAGATGTGTTTGTCACGTGTTTCATGATGCTCTCTTTGCGCTTCAATTCTTGTCTTTCATGTGAGCATCATTGAAATCTTAATGCCTAGCTAGGGGCATTAAACGATAGCGCTTGTTGGGAGGAAACCCATTTTATTTTTGTTCTTTGCTTTTTGCTCCTGTTTAGTAATAAATAATTCATCTAGCTTATGGTTAGATGTGGTTTTATGTTTTAATTAGTGTTTGTGCCAAGTAGAACCTTTGGGAAGACTTGGGTGAAGTCATTGCGATCTTGCTGTAAAAAACAGAAACTTTTGCGCTCACGAGAATAACTGTCACTTTTTACTGGTGAGTTCTTTTAGGTTGAATCTTTTTGCAGATGATTAATAGACAAATTCCTCACGTCCAAGAATTTATTTCAGAATTGTTATAGTTACATAAGTATTCAAAATTTACAGATTGCTACAGACTGTTCTGTTTTTGACAGATTCTGTTTTTCGTGTGCTGTTTGCTTATTTTGATGAATCTATGAGTAGTATCGGGGGGTATGAACCATAGAGAAGTTGGAATACAGTAGGTTTAACACCAATATAAATAAATAATGATTTCATGACAGTACCTTAAAGTGGTGGTTTGTTTTCTTATACTAATGGAGCTCATGAGATTTTTTGTTGAAGTTTTGTGTTGTGAAGTTTTCAAGTTTTTGGGTAATGATTTAATGGATTTTGGAATAAGGAGTGGCAAGAGCCTAAGCTTGGGGATGCCCAAGGCACCCCAAGATAAATCAAGGACAACCAAAAGCCTAAGCTTGGGGATGCCCCGGAAGGCATCCCCTCTTTCGTCTTCGTCTATCGGTAACTTTACTTAAGGCTATATTTTTATTCACCACATGATATGTGTTTTGATTGGAGCATCTTGTATGATTTGAGTCTTTGCTTTTTAGTTTACCACAATCATCCTTGCTGTACACACCTTTTGAGAGAGACATGCATGAATCAGAATTTATTAGAATACTCTATGTGCTTCACTTATATCTTTTGAGATAGACAATATTGCTCTAGTGCTTCACTTATATCTTTTTAGAGCACGGTGGTGGTTTTATTTTATAGAAATTATTGATCTCTCATGCTTCACTTATATTATTTTGAGAGTCTTTTAGAACAGCATGGTAATTTGCTTTGGTTATAAAATTAGTCCTAATATGATGGGCATCCAAGATGGGTATAATAAAAACTTTCATATAAAGTGCATTGAATACTATGAGATATATGAGGATGGTGATATTAGAGGCATGCTAGTAGAGTAGTTGTGAATTTGAGAAATACTTGTGTTAAATTTTATAATTCCCGTAGCATGCACGTATGATGAACCATTATGTGATGAAGTTGGAGCATGATTATTTATTGATTACCTTCCTTATGCGTGGAGGTCGGGATCACGCGATGGTTAAATCCTACCAACCCTTCCCCTAGGAGCATGTGTGTAGTAATTTGTTTTGATTACTTGTGATTTTTGCAATAAGTATGTGAGTTCTTTATGACTAATGTTCAGTCCATGGATTATACGCACTCTCACCCTTCCACCATTGCTAGCCTCTCTAGTACCGTGCAACTTTCGCTGGTACCATACACCCACCATATACCTTCCTCAAAACAGCCACCATACCTACCTATTATGGCCTTTCCATAGCCATTCCGAGATATATTGCCATGCAACTTTCCACTGTTTCGTTTATTATGACACGCTCCATCATTGTCATATTGCTAGCATGATCATGTAGTTGGCATCGTATTTGTGGCAAAGCCACCGTTCATAATTTTTCATACATGTCACTCTTGAATCATTGCACATCTCGGTACACCGTCGGAGGCATTCACATAGAGTCATATATTGTTCTAAGTATCGAGTTGTAATTCTTGAGTTGTAAGTAAATAAAAGTGTGATGATCTTCATTATTAGAGCATTGTCCCATGTGAGGAAAGGATGATGGAGACTATGATTCCCCCACAAGTCGGCATGAGACTCCGGACTAAAAAAAAGAGGCCATAAAAAAGAGAAAAGGCCCAAATAAAAAAAGAGAGAAAAAGAGAAAAGGGACAATGCTACTATCCTTTTTTTACCACACTTGTGCTTCAAAGTAGCACCATAATTTTCATGATAGAGAGTCTCCTATGTTGTCACTTTCATATACTAGTGGGAATTTTTGATTATAGAACTTGGCTTGTATATTCCAATGATGGGCTTCCTCAAAAGTGCCCTAGGTCTTCGTGAGCAAGCAAGTTGGATGCACACCCACTTAGTTTCTTTTGTTGAGCTTTCATAAACTTATAGCTCTAGTGCATCTGTTGCATGGCAATCCCTACTCACTCACATTGATATCTATTGATGGGCATCTTCATAGCCCGTTGATACGCCTAGTTGATGTGAGACTATCTTCTCCTTTTTGTCTTCTCCACAACCACCATTCTATTCCACCTATAGTGCCATGTCCATGGCTCACACTCATGTATTGCATGAAGATTGAAAAGTTTGAAAATACTAAAGTATGAAATAATTGCTTGCCTGAAACCAGGGTTGTGCATGATTAAATACTTTGTGTGATGAAGATAGAGCATAGCCAGACTATATAATTTTGTAGGGATAACTTTCTTTGGCCATGTTATTTTGAGAAGACATAATTGCTTTGTTAGTATGCTTGAAGTATTATTGTTTTTATGTCAATATTAAACTTTTGTCTTGAATCTTTCGGGTCTGAACATTCATGCCACAATAAAGAAAATTACATTGAGAAATATGCTAGGTAGCATTCCACATCGAAAATTCTGTTTTTATCATTTACCTACTCGAGGACTAGCAGGAATTAAGTTTGGGGATGCTTGATATGTGTCCAACATATCTATAATTTTTTATTGTTCCATGCTATTATATTATCTGTTTTGGATGTTTAATGGGCTTTAATATGCTCTTTTATATTATTTTTGGGACTAACCTATTATCTGGAGGCCCAGTGCCGGTTTTTTTTGCCTATTTTAATGTTTTACAGAAAAGGAATATCAAATGGAGTCCAAACGGAATGAAACCTTCACAAGGATCTTTCTTGGACCGAAAGCGATCCAGAAGACTTGGAGTTGAAGTCTGGAAATCTACGAGGAAGCCACGAGGCAGGAGGGCGCGCCCAGGGGGTAGGCGCGCCCCCACCCTCATGGGCTCCTCGTAGCTCCACCGACATACTTCTTTCGCCTAGATATACTCTTATACCCTAGAAACATCAGGGGGAGCCACGAAACCACTTTTCCACCGCCACAACCTTTTGTACCCATGAGATCCCATCTTGGGGCCTTTTCTGACGATTTACCGGAGGGAGAATTGATCATGGAGGGCTTCTACATCAACACAATTGCCACTCCGATGAAGCGTGAGTAGTTTACCACAGACCTTCGGGTCCATAGTTATCAGCTAGATGGCTTCTTCTCTCTCTTTGATTGTCAATACAAAGTTCTCCTCGATGTTCTTGGAGATCTATTCGATGTAATATTGTTTTGCGGTGTGTTTGTCGAGATCCGATGAATTCTGGATTTTATGAACTTGATTATCTATGAATATTATTTGATTATTCTCTGAATTCTTATATGCATGATTTGATATCTTTGCAAGTCTCTTTGAATTATCGGTTTAGTTTGGCCTACTAGATTGATCTTTCTTGCAATGGGAGAAGTGCTTAGCTTTGGGTTCAATCTTGTGGTGTCCTTTCCCAGTGACAGTAGGGGCAGCAAGGCACGTATTGTATTGTTGCCATTGAGGATAAAAAGATGGGGTTTATATCATATTGCTTGAGTTTATCCCTCTACACCATGTCATCTTGCTTAATGCGTTACTCCATTCTTATGAACTTAATACTCTAGATGCATGCTGGATAGCGGTCGATGTGTGGAGTAATAGTAGTAGATGCAGAATCGTTTCGGCCTACTTGACACAGACGTGATCCTATGTTCATTATCATTGCCTTAGATGTCATCATAATTATGCGCTTTTCTATCAATTGCTCGGTAGTAATTTGTTCACCCACCGTAATACATGCTATCTTGAGAGAAGCCACTAGTGAAACCTATGGCCCCCGAGTCTCTTTTCTATTATATTACATCTCTTTTCCATTATATTGAATCTATTAGTTTCTCGTCAAACTTGCCAATTTCTGTCGCCGTTCCTTTTTAATTACAATCTTTACTTTCCAATATATACAAAAAAACCAAAAATATTTACTTTATTATCTCTATCAGATCTCACTTTTGCGATTGGCCATGAAGGGATTGACAACCCCTTTATCGCGTTGGTTGCAAGGTTCTTGATTGTTTGTGCAGGTACTAGGTGACTTGTGTGTCGTCTCCTACTAGATTGATACCTTGGTTCTCAAAACTAAGGGAAATGCTTACGCTACTTTGTTGCATCACCCTTTCCTCTTCAAGGGAAAATCAACGCATGCTCAAGAGGTAGCAGTCATCCAAATCCTCATGAGGCGGATGAATCGGTGCCGCTTCCATATGGGCCCTCGTGCTGGTCGACAAGTCCATCGCTGGATTGGCTAAAGCTCAGCTAGCCGGGATCTTGGATATGGTTCATCGTGTACTCCTCTTGGGATAATAGAAGGGGGAGAAATATGACAATTTGATCTTATGCTTAGGCATACATTAAGAGTTATACCTCTTTGATGATGGAGGAGATCAACGACGCTCCCGGTCTCCTTTCATTTTGAATGCCCACCCCGTGAAGATGCTGCCTTCCTTAAGGCCGCCCTTGACTGGGTTCGGCTCACTGAGCGCCGATCCTATAAAACATGGTTCAGTGTGATAGATGATGTGCAAACAAGGGATCCTCTCTTTGAAGATGATTTCCGGACACTTACCTTAATGAAATGGTAAAGGCCAGGGTAGTCGACCGTAATGGCCACTTCCGAGCCATCAGGACTCGCTTGATAATTGACTCCATCATCAAACTCCACAAATATATCCGGATCCTTGCAAAAGCCAGGGTCTTCATTGCGAGCATGATCCTCTAGCTGAGGGGAGGGGCAGTGAATGTTTTCGACTACCTTCCTCCATGTCTGCTTCAAAAGACAGTCAGAATGGTTAGCACCCCTCGATAACAAGGTAGAACAATGCTAATAAAACAATAGACTTACCCAGTCAATAGGGTTATACATGGAAAAACCTTCCCGGCAATTTAAGCGGGGAAATTCTTCTTCCTCCCCCTTGTAAAAGATCTGCCAGAATGGCAGCCAGAGCGGCTGAGGTATCCGGACCCTTGCAGTTATAGCGAGATGAGTCGTCATTCCCTTTGTAACACCATAAAGGGGTCACTCTGGACTGAAGAGGCTGGATGCATCGCTTTATCGCGATAGCCATGACTTCGATTATCGAGAGTCCGGAGTGGGCAAGTAATCTGACCTTGCTAACTAACCTCATTACTTCCGCACTATCTTCTTGCTTGGGGCTCCGAGGACACCAATTAAGTAACTTCTTCGGAGGAGCACTGGAGAATTCAGGAAGCCCGCGCCGAACTGGGTCTGGAAGGGGAAGATCTTCAATATAGAACCATTTCAAAGACCATTCTTCGGATCCCTTCTTGGGAGTTCTGATGGGGTATCCTGATCCGGCTATGCACCACACTTCGTCACCGCCCACTTCAAATATAGAGCCGCCTTGGTGGCGGGGGAAGATGTAGAAGAACTTTCTCCACAATTCAAAATGAGCCTCGCAACCTAAGAGCAGCTTGCAGAGAGCAACAAAACCCAAAATATGCAGGATTGAACCTGGCGTGAGATTGTGCAATTGGATCCCATAGAATTCCAACAGACCCCTGAGAAAGGGATGAATCGGGAATCCTAAGCCCCTCAAAAGAAAAGAGACAAAGCACACCCTCTCCTCCTAGATGGGGTTGGGGAAATTCTCTACTAGCGCGTCACTACCCATCGAAGCCAAACCCGCCCGTACAGAGACTAGATCTGCGGGAGGGAAATATCCCTGAGTCTGAAGTCGACTCAGTTGGAGATGAGATACTGAACAACTTCTACAAGCACTGTCTTGAGGGCCATGAGGGCGCGAGGAAGAGCTAGGGGGCGCTCGTCATGTTTTGGAGTTTTCTGTGGTTTTTGCTCCGATGCTTTTTGCATGATGTGGATGGCATTTGGGGATTTGACCTCTTTATATAGATGCCGCCCATGCGAGGCAAGGGGCTTATTGGTAATAAAATAATGGACTATTCGCATTCACCTAACGCGTGGAAAGGCGACGACATGAGGAGATCATAAAGGCAGAATACGGAGACCAAAGCCGGACTACCGTCGATCCGAAGTACGTTAAAGAACCCGTCTTGCAAAGCCGAAGACATACAGCCGGATACTACATCATCATTGAAGGCAAGTTCGGGGGCTATTGAGGGAGTCCTGGATTTGGGGGGTCCTTAGGTGTCCAGCCTATCCAATATGGGCTGGACTGGTGGGTTGTGAAGATAAAGTGGAAAACCATCCCCCGTGTCTGGGTAGGACTCTTGTATGCATGGGTAGTAAGATTGGTGTCCGGATATACTCTTTCCTTCCCGTGTAAACCGACTTGGTGTAACTCTAGGCCCCTCTAGGATGTATATAAACCAAGGGGTTTAGTCCATAGAGGCTATCATAATATTCATAGGCTAGACAAGCTAGGGTTTAGACATTACGATCTCGAGGTAGATCAACTCTTGTAACCCCTATACTCATTGAATACAATCAAGCAGGATGTAGGGTTTTACCTCCTTTAAGAGGGCCAGAACCTGGGTAAACATTGTGTCCCATTGTCCATTGTTATCATTGATCCTTGGACGCACAGCTTGCCCCTACCCGGATGCCGGTTTTGACACCGACAACGGCCACGACACTACGATGGAGATCAATGTGTTAAGCCGGTGACAATTGAGATCATCACGATGCTTTGGAGATCGAGATCTAAAGCACAAGATGATGATGGCCATATCATGTCATATATTTGATTGCATGTGATGTTTATCTTTATGCATCTTATTTTGCTTAGTACGGCGGTAGCATTATAAGATGACCCCTTAACTAAATTTCAAGGCATAAGTGTTCTCCCCGAGTATGCACTGTTGCGACAGTTCTTCGTGCTGAGACACCACATGATGATCGGGTGTGATAGGCTCTACGTTCACATACAACGGGTGCAAGACAGTTTTGCACATGCGGAATACTTGGGTTAAACTTGAGAAGCCTAGCATGTACAGACATGGCCACGGAACACCGGAGACTGAAAGGTCGAACGTGAATCATATAGTAGATATGATCAACATAGAGATGTTCACCATTGATGACTACTCCATCTCACATGATGATCAAACATGGTTTAGTTGATTTGGATCACGTATCATTTAGATGACTTGAGGAATGTCTATCTAAGTGTGAGTTCTTAAGTAATATAATTAATTGAACTTAATTTATCACGAGCTTAGTCCTGATAGTTTTTGCATATCTATGTTGTAGATCAATGTCCCGTGCTACCGTTCCTTTGAATTTTAATGTGTTCCTAGAGAAAGCTAAGTTGAAAGATGATGGTAGCAACTACACGGACTGGGTCCGTAACTTAAGGATTATCCTCATTGCTGCATAGAAGAATTATGTCCTTGATGCACCACTAGGTGAAAGGCCTATTGCAGGAGCAAATGCTGATGTTATGAATGTCTGGCAAGCTCAATCTGATGACTACTCAATAGTTCAGTGTGCCATGCTTTATGGCTTAGAATCGAGACTTCAAAGATGTTTTGAACGTCATGGACCATATGAGATGTTCCCGGAATTGAAGTTAATATTTCAAGCAAATGCCCGAGTTGAGAGATATGAAGTCTCCAACAAGTTCTATAGTTGCAAGATGGAGGAGAACAGTTCTGTTAGTGAACACATACTCAGAATGTTTGGATATCGTAATCACTTGACTCAATCTTCCAGATGATTGTGTCATTGACAGAGTTCTTCAATCACTGCCACCAAGCTACAAAGGCTTCATAATGAATTATAATATGCAAGGGATGGAAAAGATTATTCCCGAGCTCTTCGCAATGCTCAAAGCTGCAGAGGTAGAAATCAAGAAGGAGCATCAAGTGTTGATGGTTAACAAGACCACTAGATTCAAGAAAAAAGGGCAAGGGAAAGAAGGGGAACTTCAAGAAGAATGACAAGCAAGTTGCCACTCCTGGGAAGAAGCCCAAAGCTGGACCCAAGCTTGAAACTGAGTGCTTCTACTACAAAGGGACTGGTTACTGGAAGCGGAACTGCCCAAGTATTTGGCGGATAAGAAGGATGGCAAAGTGAACAAAGGTATATTTGATATACATGTTATTGATGTATACCTTACTAATGCTCGTAGTAGTGCCTGGGTATTTGATACCGGTTCGGTTGCTCATATTTGTAACTCGAAATAGGGACTACAGATTAAATGAAGATTGGCTAAGGACGAGGTGACGATGCACGTCGTGAATGGTTCCAAGGTCGATGTGGTCGCCGTCGGCACGCTACCTTTACGTCTACCTCTGGGATTTGTTTTAGACCTGAATAATTTTTATTTGGTGCCAGTGTTCAGCATGAACATTATATCTGGATCTCGTTTAGTGCGAGATGGTTATTCATTTAAATTAGAGAATAATGATTGTTCTATTTATATGAGTAATATCTTTTATGGTCATGCACATATTCATAATATTGATGCCAAAATATGCAAAGTTGATAATGATAGTGCAACATATTTGTGGCACTGCCGTTTAGGTCATATTGATGTAAAACGCATGAAGAAACTCCATGCAGATGGACTTTTGGAATCACTTGATTATGAATCATTTGATACTTGCGAACCATGCCTCATGGGCAAGATGACTGAAACTCCGTTCTCCAGAACAATGGAGTGAGCCAATGACTTATTAGAAATAATACATACTGATGTATGCGGTCTGATAAGTGTTGAGGCTCGCGGCGGGTATCATTATTTTCGGACCTTCACAGATGATTTGAGCAGATATGGGTATATCTACTTAATGAAACACAAGTCTGAAAGATTTGAAAAGTTCAAAGAATTTCAGAGTGAAGTGGAGAATCATCGTAACAAGAAAATAAAGTTTCTACAATCTGATCGCGGAGGCGAATATTTGAGTTACGAGTTTGGCCTTCATTTAAAACAATGTGGAATAGTTTCACAACTCACACCACCTGGAACAGCACAGTGTAATGGTGTGTCCGAACGTCGTAACCATAATTTATTAGATATGGTGCGATCTATGATGTCTCTTACCGATTTACCACTATAATTTTGGGGTTATGCATTAGAGACAGTTGCATTCACGTTAAATAGGGCGCCGTCTAAATCCGTTGAGACGACACCGTATGAACTGTGGTTTGGCAATAAACCTAAGTTGTCGTTTCTTAAAGTTTGGGGCTGCGACACTTATGTCAAAAGGCTTCAGCCGGATAAGCTCGAACCCAAATCGGAGAAGTGCGTCTTCATAGGATACCCTAAGGAAACAATTGGGTACACCTTCTACCACAGATCCGAAGGCAAGATCTTTGTTGCCAAGAACCAAACCTTTCTAGAGAAGGAGTTTCTCTCGGAAGAAGTGAGTGGGAGGAAAGTAGAACTTGCTGAGGTAACTGTACCTTCTCTCAATTTGGAAGGTAGCTCATCCGAGAAATCCGTTCCCGTGATGCCTACACCAACTAGAGAGGAAGCTAATGATGATGATAATGAACCTTTTGATCAAGTTACTACTGAACCACGTAGGTCAACCAGAGCTCGATCCGCACCAGAGTGGTACGACAATCCTGTTCTAGAAGTCATGTTACTTGACCATGATAAACCTACGAACTATGAAGAAGCTATGATGAGCCGAGATTCCGATAAATGGCTTGAGGCCATGAAATCTGAGATAGGATCCATGTATGAGAACAAAATGTGGACTTTGGTGGATTTTCCCGATGATCGGCGACCCATAGAGAATAAATAGATCTTTAAGAAGAAGATTGATGCTGATGGTAATGTTACTGTTTATAAAGCTCGACTTGTTGCAAAAGGTTTTCGACAAGTTCAAGGAGTTGACTACAATGAGACTTTCTCACCCGTAGTGATGCCTAAGTCTGTCTGAATCATGTTAGCAATTGCCGCATTTTATGATTATGAAATCTGGCAAATGGATGTCAAAATTGCATTCCTTAATGGATTTCTTAAAGAAGAGTTGTATATGATGCAATCAGAAGGTTTTGTCGATCCTAAAGATGCTAACAAAGTGTGCAAGCTCCAGCGATCCATTTATGGACTGGTGCAAGCATCTCGGAGTTGGAATATACGCTTTGATGAGGTGATCAAAGCATATGGTTTTATACAGGCATCCGGAGAAGTCTGTATTTACAAGAAAGTGAGAGGGAGCTCTGTAGCATTTCTAATATTATATGTGGATGACATATTGTTGATTGGAAATGATATAGAATTTCTGGATAGCATAAAAGGATACTTGAATAAAAGTTTTTCAATGGAAGACCTCGGTGAAGCTGCTTATATACTAGGCATCAAGATCTATAGAGATAGATCAAGACGCTTAATAGGACTTTCACAAAGGACATACCTTGATAAAGTTTTGAAGAAGTTCAAAATGGATCAGTCAAAGAAAGGGTTCTTGCCCGTGTTACAAGGTGTGAAATTGAGCCAGACTCAATGCCCGACCACTGTAAAAGATAGAGAGAAAATGAAAGTCATTCCCTATGCCTCAGCCATGGATTCTATCATGTATGCTATGATGTGTACCAAACCTGATGTGTGCCTTGCTATAAGTTTAGCAGGGAGGTACCAAAGTAATCCAGGAGTGGATCACTGGACAGCAGTCAAGAACATCCTGAAGTACCTGAAAAGGACTAAGGATATGTTTCTCGTTTATGGAGGGGACAAAGAGCTCGTCGTAAATGGTTACATCAATGCTAGCTTTGAAACTGATCCGGATGACTCTAAGTCACAAACCGGATACGTATTTATATTAAATGGTGGATTTGTCAGTTGGCGCAGTTCCAAGTAGAGCGTCGTGGCGGGATCTACATGTGAAGCGGATACATAGCTGCTTCAGAAGCAGCAAATGAAGGAGTCTAGATGAAGGAGTTCATATCCGATCTAGGTGTAATACCTAGTGCATCGGGTCCAATGAAAATCTTTTGTGACAATACTGGAGCAATTGCTTAGCGAAGGAATCCAGATTTCACAAGAAGACCAAAAACATCAAGAGACGCTTCAACTCCACCCGTGATCTAGTCAAGGAGGGAGACATAGAAATTTGCAAAATACATACGGATCTGAATGTAGCAAACCCGTTGACTAAGCCTCTTCCACAAGCAAAACATGATCATCACCAAGACTCCATGGGTGTTAGAATCATTACAATGTAATCTAGATTATTGACTATAGTGCAAGTGGGAGACTGAAGGAAATATGCCCTAGAGGCAATAATAAAGTTGTTATTTTATATTTCCTTATTTCATGATAAATATTTATTATTCATGCTAGAATTGTATTAACCGGAAACTTGATACATGTGTGAATACATAGACAAAATGCTGTGTCCCTAGTAAGCCTCTACTAGACTAGCTCATTAATCAAAGATGGTTAAGTTTCCTGACCATAGACATGTGTTGTCATTTGATGAACGGGATCACATCATTACTAGAATGATGATGGACAAGACCCATTCATTAGATTAGCATTATGATTTTTCAGTTTTATTGCTATTGCTTTCTTCATGTCAAATACATATTCCTCCGACAATGGGATTATGCAACTCCCGGATACCGGAGGAATGCCTTGTGTGCTATCAAACGTCACAACGTAACTGGGTGATTATAAAGATGCTCTACAGGTATCTCCGAAGGTGTTTGTTGGGTTGGCATAGATCGAGGTTAGGATTTGTCACTCCGAGTATCGGAGAGGTATCTCTAGGCCCTCTCGATAATGCACATCATAAGAAACCTTGCAAGCAGAGTGACTAATGAGTTAGTTGCAAGATGATGCAGTACGAAACGAGTAAAGAGACTTGCCGGTAACGAGACTGAACTAGGTATGAAGATACCGACAATCGAATCTCGGGCAAGTAACATACCGATGACAAAGGGAATAATGTATGTTGTCATAACGGTTCAATCGATAAAGATCTTCTAGAATATGTGGGAGCCAGTATGAGCATCCAGGTTCTGCTATTGGTTATTGACCGGAGAGGTGTCTCAGTCTTGTCTACATAGTTCTCGAACCCGTAGGGTCCGCACACTTAACGTTGGATGACGATTTTGTATTATATGAGTTATGTGATTTGGTGATGGAATATTGTTTGGAGTCCCGGATGAGATCACAGACATGACGAGGAGTCTCAAAATGGTCGAGAGGTAAAGATTGATATATAGGACGATACTATTCGAACACCAGAAGTGTTCCGGAAGGTACCGACTACATATCGGGTCACCCGAAGGGGTTCCGGGCACCCCTCCGGGAAGTATGATAAGGGGGGGAATAGGACTAGGCCCCCAAGTAGGGTTCCTCCTACTTGGGGCGCCCCAAGGCTGTTCGCCTCCCCCTCCCACCTATATATACGTGGGGAGGGGGCGCCTAGAACATAAAATCAACTATTGTTAGCCGTGTGCGACGCCCCCTCCACAGTCTACGCCTCCAATCATATTCTTGTAGTGCTTGGCGAAGCCCTGCGTGGATCACTTCACCATCACCGCCACCACGTCGTCGTGCTGACGGAACTCATCTACTTCCTCGACACTCTGCTGGATCAAGAGTTTGAGGGATGTCATCGAGCTGAACGTGTGCAGAACTCGGAGGTGTCGTATGTTCGGTAATTGATCTGTTGGAATGAGAAGAAGTTTGACTGCATCAACCGCGTTGTCAAACGCTTTTGCTTTCGGTCTACGAGGGTACATAGACACACTCTCCGCCTCTTATTGCTATGCATCTCCTAGATAGATCTTGCGTGAGCGTAGGAATTTTTTTGAAATTGCATGCTACGTTCCCCAACAGATAGCCCACAAGTATAGGGGATCAATTGTAGCCTTTCTCGATAAGTAAGAGTGTCAAACCCAACAAGGCGCTAAAGGTAGAATAAATATTCCCTTAAGTTCTATCGACCACTGATACAACTCTACGCACGCTTAACGTTTGCTTTACCTAGAACAAGTATGAAACTAGAAGTACTTTGTAGGTGTGATAGGATAGGTTTGCAAGATAATAAAGAACACATAAATAAAAGCTAGGGGATGTTTAGATGAAGAAGCAATTAAGTTAGTTTCAGTAGAGAGCTTTTTGTCGCAAGAAAGTTATTTGTCCCTAGGCAATCAATAACTACACCGGTAATCATTATTGCAATTTTATATGAGGGAGAGGCATGAGCTAACATACTTTCTCTTCTTGGATCATATGCACTTATGATTGGAACTCTAGCAAGCATCCGCAACTACTAAAGAACATATGCACTTACTCCCATACACAACAACCCACTTACTCGGGTCTGTGCTTCTGTTACTCACGCCACCAACCATAAGCGAATCATGAATGTATTGCAAGACCCTATAGCAGGGGTCCCTCACACCCGCGCGACACAGGAGCACCATAGGACATCACCAATAATAAAACATACAACTCAAACCAATCACGATCATCAATCAACCCATATAGGACAAAACGAATCTACTCAAACATCATAGGATAACCACATATCATTGGATAATAATATATAGCGTTGAGCACCATGTTTAAGTAGAGATTACAGCGGGGAGAGGAGGTGTTACACCGCTGCATAGAGGGGTAGAGAGTTGGTGTTGACGGAGGCGAAGTTGTTGGTGTAGATCGTCGTCACGATGATGGCCCCGGCGGCGTTCCGGCACCACCGGGAGAGAGCCCACCCTCCTTATTCTTCTTCCGTGACCTCCCCCTAGATGGGAGGAGGGTTTCCCCTCTGGTCCATGGCCTCCATGGCGGCGGAGGGGCGAGAGCCCCTCTAAGATTGGATCTCTCTCTGTTTCGCGTCCCTGTTTTCTGGCCTTTCACCATTTCTTAAATATCCGAAGATCCGCAACTCCGATTGGGATGAAATTTCAACACAATTTTTATGTGGATATAAGCTTCCTTGGGGCCAAAGGACACTTCCAACCGACCTACAAGGTGGCCATAAGCTTGCCAGGTGCACCCCGGGTAGGGGGTGCGCCCCTTGAGCTTGTGGGCCCCTTGGGCATTGTCTCACGTTGATTCCACTTCCCAAAAATCAAATATATTC
Organism: Triticum dicoccoides; assembly: GCF_002162155.2. NCBI lineage: Eukaryota > Viridiplantae > Streptophyta > Magnoliopsida > Poales > Poaceae > Triticum > Triticum dicoccoides. Next base: position 96,746,137 of record NC_041387.1, read on the forward strand.
CAAAATAATTCTCCATAAATTTTATCGTGTTTGAACTTTGTTTGATATGGGTATTCTGCAAAAAGAAAACATGCAACAAACAGGAACTAGCACTGGGCACTGGATCAATAGGTTAGTCCCAAAAATAGTATAAAATATTGGCAAAAGTATATGAAAGTTGTAGACTATATTGGCATGAAACAATCAAAAATTGTAGATACGACGGAGACGTATCGCTTGTAACATGACTTCTCCCATGGCCTACTCACAAATGATATTCATGCTCAATATCAGAGGGATATTAAATAGCATAATGGATCTGAACATATAATCTTCCACCAAATAAGATGTAATCAACACTATTAGTCACCCACAGGTACCAATCTGAGGTTTTGATACAAAGATTGAACACAAGAGATGAACTAGAGTTTGAGATGATATGGTGTTGTTGAAGATGTTGATGAAGATTGGCCTCCCAAAGATGAGAGGGTTGTTGGTGATGACGATGGCTTCGATTTCCCCCTCCCGGAGGGAAGTTCACCTGGTAGAATCGCTCCACCGGAGGGCAAAAGTGCTCCTGCCCAAGTTCCGCCTCAAGACGACAACACTCCGTCCCGAAAGTCCTCTCCTTACTTGTTCACGTCAAAAGACCTTATGTACCAGAAGATGGGCACCGGAGGTGGGCCAAGGCCTCCACTACCCACCAAGGCGCGCCAGGGGGAGGTGCTCCCTGGTGCCTTGTGGGCGACTAGGTGAACCCCTATGGTAGTTCTTTATTCCAATATTTTTTATATATTCAAAATTAATTCTCCGTGAAATTTCAGCTCATTTGGAGATGTGCAGAACAGATATCTCTGACATAGCTTTTTCAGGTCCAGAATTCCAGCTACCGACATTCTCCCTTTTTGTGTAAACCTTGCATATTATGAGAGAAAAGGCATTAGAATTACTCCATAAAGTGTTATAACGAATAAAAACACTACGAATAACAGTAGGAAAACATGATGCAAAATGGACGTATCAACTACCATGGTGTTGTTTTTGTGCAGAAATAAAAGTTATCGGAATTGGAGGTAACTTTTTGGAGATTTTTTATGAAATAAATGAAAAATATTGGAACCAAGACCCACTAGAGGGGGGCCACCCTATAACCACAAGGCACTAGGGTGTGCCTACCCCTAGGCGTGCCCTGGTGGGTGGTGTGGCCCCCATGGCTCCGCTGGCCCTAATCTGGATACTATAAATTCCTATTTTCCGAGAAAAAAATAAGATAGAAATTTTCATCACGTTTCATGATACGGAGCCGCCGCCACCTCCTGTTCTTCATCGCAAGGATAGATCTGGAGTTCGTTCGGGGCTCCAGAGAGGGGGATTCGCCGCCATCGTAATCATCAACCATCCTCCATCATCAATTTCAAGACGCTCACCGCCGGGAGTGAGTAATCTCTTTGTAGGCTTGCTGGACAGTGATGGGTTGGATGAGATTCATCATGTAATTGAGTTAGTTTTGTTAGGGCTTCATCCCTAGTATCCACTATGTTCTAAGATTGATGTTGCTATGACTTTGCTATGCTTAATGCTTGTCACTAGGGCCCGAGTGCCATGATTTCAGATCTGGACCGTTTATATTTTCGCGAATATATTTGTGCTCTTGATCCTACCATGCAAGTTATATGCACCTATTACGTGTTATGATCCGCATGCCCCAAGGTGACAATAATTGGGATTCTTTCCAGTGATTACGATAATTTCAGGAGTTTATGTATTCACTATGTGTTAATACTTTGTTCTGGTTCTCTATTAAAAGGAGACCTTAATATTCCTTAGTTTCCTTATGGACCCCGCTACCACGGGAGGGTATGACAAAATATGTCATGCAAGTTCTTTTCCATAAGCACGTAAGACTATATACGGAATACATGCGTACATTACGTTGATGAATCGGAGATAGTTTGGTGTCGCCCTAGGTTATGACTATTATATGATGAATATTATCCAACAAAATCACCGATCCAATGCCTACGAGCTTTTCACATATTGATCTTTGCTAAGTTACCACTACTTCTATTACTATCACTATTGCTATTGCTACGAACGCTATCAAATTATCATACTACTGTGCTAGTGATCACTCTGCAAGATATATTTAGTTCTATAGGTGTGGTTGAATTAACAACTCAACTGTTAATACTTACAAATATCCTTTGGCTTCCCTTGTGTCGAATCAATAAATTTGGGTTGAATATTCTACCCTCGAAAACTATTGCAATCCCCTATATTTGTGGGTTATCAATGATCTCCATGGAGTTCTATCCGACGTAATCTTCTTTTGCGGTGTGTTTGTTGGGATCCGATGAATTTTTGGTTTATGATCAGATTATTCATTAAAAGTAATTGAGTCTTTTCTGTACTTTGTTATGCTTGATTGTTATAGCTTTGTATTTCTCTCTGATCTATCCATTTGGTTTGACCAACTAGATTGATTTATGTTCAGTGGGAGAGGTGCTTTGTGATGGGTTCAATCTTACAGTGTCCTCACCCAGTGACAGAAGGGGTTGCGAGGCACATATTTGTATTGTTGCCATGAAGGATAAAATGATGGGGTTTAATCATATTGCTTGGTTTTATTCTATCTACATCATGTCATCTTGCTTAAAGCGTTACTCTGTTTGTCATGAACTTAATACCATATATGAAGTCAGGTATCGGTCGATTGGTGGAGTAATAGTAGTCGATGCAGGCAGGAGTCGATCAACTTGTCACGGACATGATGCCTATAGACATGATCATTGTCATGAATGATGTCATAACTATGCGCTTTTCTATCAATTTCCCAACAGTAATTTGTCTACCCACCGTATGATATTGTTTCGAGAGAGAAGCCTCTAATGAAAACTATGACCCCCAGGTCTACTTTAATTATATTACTAAAATAAAAAAGACCTTGCTGCAATTTATTTACTTTTATTTTTATCTATTTACCACTACCAGATTTAATCCTTGCAAGTAACGAGTTCAAGGGGATTTACGACCCTCTTCCCGCGTTGGGTGCAAGTATTTGCTCTTGTGTGTGCAGGTGATGTTCACTGGGATTTGTGTGGTTCTTCTATTGGTTCAATAACCTTGGTTCTAACCAAGGAAAGTACTTATCAGCTACTATATTTCTTCACCCTTCCTCTTCGGGGAAAATCCCAATGTAGCCCACAAGTAGCAATGGGCAAAACAAGATCAACACCGAATTACCGCTGGTGTAAAGGAAGTTATGTAAACTAGATTATTGACTCCAGTGTATGTGAGAGACTGTTGAAAATATGCCCTGGAGGCAATAATATTTGAGTATTATTTATTTCCGAGTTTATAATTAATGTTTATACTCTATGTTATAATTGTTATGGTTCTCAAACCTGTGATAACCAAGAGGCTCAGAGGAAAACGCATGTGCACGTGTAGAGTTATAAACGGTAAAACAAGATTCCTAGTCTTGCATCTAGTACTTTCCCAAGTATTGTATGGTGGTTCTGTTGTCCTAATCATGGGCATGACTATAATGCCCAACAACATTGAGCATGATGTTGGTAGAACACTTGTGTTGAACTGATCCAAATTGTATGTTATACTTAGAGATGGAATCGTTGCAAGTCTAGTTCATAACACGGGCAGTTGACATATGTATAATTCCTTAGACCATGAGAGTATCGATCCATTCCATGCCGGACGATGCACTTTGGGATTGTTCTAACGTCAACCATAACAGGGTGATCATAACGACGACAACTTACAGGTTCATCGAAAACGTATGTTGAGGGGCTAGATAGACTATGATTTTGCTCCTTCGACGTGGAGAGATATTCTCATGGCCCTTCCGGTGTGATGACATCTATTATCGCCTGACCATACACATCGTGAGCTTGATCACGGGGCTGCCAACCATCCAGCCTGTTTGTAACACATGTCCGAAGTGGCTCTTTGATGTGCTTAAACCGCTCTCAGAAACATCTCGTATGCCCCTCTTGAAGACTATGTGGCGCTCGTGACACGTATGCAATGAGATCACTCACGACAAAGCCCCTCCACCAACCGACATCTCATCGATTCCTACACAACTCCTAACTTCTTTACTATGCTTCCAACAATTCCTTACAAATGATATGTGCAAAAGACAAGATGGTTCTAATAGACTCGGTGCTCCGAGTTGCATCGGGAACCAGTACCAGTCGAGCGCCCGACGGCAATACTGACTACATGCAGGGTAGCAGCAGCACACCCGCCAGAGTGCCTGCATCTGCATGCAACAGTACAAGCGTGCCTGCTCGTTGCAGGGCCATAGCGCCAAGAGCTGGTCTAGGTCAACCACCAGGTGAAAGATGGAGTGCCACCTCCGGGATGGCACAAGCTTAACATGGACAACACTTTTTTTTTAATGAAGGCAAAAGATTTGCCTCATCCATTAATTAAGCAGAAGAGAATTGCCCAGTTAATCAACGAAAAACCGGGCGAAAACCGTCACAAACCACTGAGCGGCACACAAAGATATCCCAAGCACACCTTTACAAAGAGTGTCTCGTCAAGCTAGCACACAAGCGTCATCGTCATCACTTCTCCCCAAACAGGCGTCATCGCCATCCCTAATCCCCGAGCAAGCGACTCCGACTTCGACGTGGAGAAACATCGAACCAACACCCACCGCAGAGGTTGTGTAGGAAAACATGAAGATCCATGCCAGAACTCAACTACCCGCATCGAGGGAGACACAGCTCCAACTCTGAAGCAAAGACCCAAAGGAGAACTATGCAAGATTGGCATCGTTGAAGACCACCGAACGAGCCACCTGCTGCATGTCATCGTTGCCAGAGGGGCCCCACCGGTGCAGCTCCGACCACCACAACAACCAAATCGAGGTAATCCCACGAACATGCCGAAGAAGAGCCGACTACCACTGCAAAGTCTCCGACTTCACTTGCCATATCGTTGTTGGCACAGAAGCCTCGATGCCACACCAACGCATACCACCAACCTCCCAACACACCAGCTGGTCCCTCTGAATGGATTGAGCTCCAAAATCGATGCCCTCGAGAGGGAAACGCCGCCAACACGCCGCTAATGACCGACCCTCCGGGTCTGGGGTTTTCCCCAAAGCTGTCCCTCGCAGAGGAAGAGAGAGCATCCTGCTGACGCCTTCAAGAAGGTTACGGTGTCCACAGACGCCACCTTCAAACGCTCCGGCCATGGCAAGAGACGGGTTTTCACCTAACCCTCATAATCCTCTAGTCGACAGCCAATCCGGCAGCCCACATGCCCTCGCTGTATCTCCACACGTCCTCCACCTCGACAGCCAAAAACTGGTCGCTGCCTAGAGCCGCCACCAGGCCGGACTTGATGCAGAGAGGCCGACGGAGCCCGCCCCTAGCCGCCAGCCCAAGATGCGCCCCTTCCGCATCCGCACCGCGCCTCGCCGGCACCCCTGCCAGAGTGCCTGAAACCGCGCCAACGCCCACAGCGCGACCTCGCCACACATGCGACGCGAACCGCCGCCCTTTGCCACCTCGCACGATCCACGCGACAGCTTCTGCAGATCTGCGTGCGCCACATTTTGGCGCCCCTGTCGCGACCTCGAGTGACCGCGTCACTCCTTGCCGTCGTCAGATCGACGAACCCCTTGACGGCGTCCCTGAATGCCAAATCCCGCGCCGCTTGAGGCCGCCACGAGCCAACCGACGCGCCGCCCAACCGACGGCGCTTTTCTAGCGCAGGCAGGAAACGAGGCTCCGGTATGGTGCTCTGGGACAAGTCAGGCGATATCATCTTCACATCCTGCCCATAATTTATTCACACTAGATCGACAACGCGCCTTGGCGCGGGGGTGCCGGTCCAACTAATATGACCAAGCAGTGGAGATCAAGCCGCATGATGCATTAGTAGGATAGCAAGTTTAGCACATGTAACAGGACAACTTAATCAAAGAGGTGCTACTTGCAGTTGCCGAAACCCAACTCCCACATGCGTGTGTCTATTAAAGATGGAAATGCAGAGAGTATATGAAGGAATTAATCAAAAAAAAACTCAATGATCAAAACCTTGATATAGCTCTTTTTCTATTAACATGTGGTATTACTCAATATACCCCAGGATGGAAATATATCTGATATTACTCAAAGAGTAGGCGATGACAGATACTCACTACAGTAATCACCCCGTAAAATATCTACAAAAATGGCCATATCTACATGCATCGGCGCATTTGTCATGCAATGTGACATGAAATACCTAAGCAAGGTTTGGTATGATAGAAACCAAAAGCAGGCCATAGTATTAGTCCCAGATAACTTATGTACACTGTTTTTCATACTGCACAATAGTAAACTACATGATTGACTATTGGATATATAACTTTGTCCACACGCCTTCATCTGATTTGCTCGATATATAACTTTGTCCACACTAATTCATTTGATTTGCTTGCATGTTGTGACACACGGATCTGCTAAAGGACATATCTTGTTAGGCAAACTGTTCAAACAGTGCGTCTCATGGACAGGGAGAAAATAATTGGGTCTATATGAAGGAGAATCACTCTGGATAATATACAATGACCTGGATACAGCGTAGCCTCTTTAACATAAAAGAATATAAAAGATAAAATTAAAATTATTTTAGTATTCTACATGGCCTACAATATGCAAAGGTGAATCTGGTTATCATTCAGTAAGTTAACAAAAATATAAGCTCAGTTGGCAACTCTCTCTGAACAAATCATGCAGCAACAATAGTGACAACAAAGCAATTAACTACATGAAGGTCATATAAAAAACAGAGTTTAAATCATCACACTGTCTGGATCAAAATATTACTACTCATTTACTACTATCTCTAAGCATCTACAAACCCTATATCAGTGTTTACATCTGTGAGTACTTCCTTTGATTACAAAAATTACGGAGTCACACTGATCATTTTTTTGCAGCAGTCCAGTAAAACCAAAGAGGGGACATGACGTATATCAGCTGACCTATGCAAGTGCTCGGAGATGGCTGTTAGTGGAACCAGCTGAACCTAGCAAGCCATGAACCTAGATCTCTTCGTCAGCCATCGCGACCTAAACAGATCCAAGAAATTTCACAGAGTAGCTCAAAGCTCGACGCATAACTTTGGCAAAAACGAATGGACCAAAAACACAGAGTCTGATAGATAAAAAATAGAGCAAGTCATTTATATACAAAGCAAGACACTCACAGGTCATTCATAATAGTTAGATCAAGTCATTTGTACAGAAAAATCTGAAGGTTGAGTAGTGCATTAGAGGGTAGCCGCATAGTGCAGGAAACATACATTAGAGGGTAGCCGCGCAGTGCAGAAAACATATCCCACTGCTATGGACAGAAGTGTAGAACATCACAATCCACTCATTTTGTTCTGTGAGTACATCCTTCAACGATAAAAGTATCTACAAATTCCAAGGTGGTCCAACATGATATAAAGTGTGGTCAACTTGAGTCGTCAAAAATGATTTAGAGACAACATAAGTGGTTGAAATATATATAAGAAACAAAAAAAGTACATGCGAACGACAACACACAAATTCCAATTGGATTTCTTGCACAAACAGAAATGCAGGATACAAAGCCGAAGTTGATAACTTTCGGCAAACCTTGATATAGGTGGACGAATCCAATAATAACTTAAAACTTTGACAACATATTCTGCTTGGTTTCTTTATAATTCTTTTTAACATGAGAATGCAAGAAACTCATTTCCTTGTGAAACCTCAGACGGTTGATGGATACCCCATGGAGTAAGATCCTTATATATGGCATGTCACTTTTGTTGTTGCTAGAAACCCGTATCATTTCCACTCTCTTTTCAATGAAATGAAATGCAAAGGTCCTTTGCGTTTTCTTAAAAAAAACTTAACAGAAGTTGCAGAATATATAATGTGTAGAGCCACACACAGCAAAAGTTATCTCTAGTTACAACTTCTAAGCACTATTATCTCTGAATGCCTAGCTGTTGGCTGCAGTATAGATAAAGTTCGGCAAGTATGAAACACACATGGTACTGAGCTGCTGATAACTACAAGAAAGTTAAGTAAGTGGCTTGCCTGTAGACGACTTGCAACATTTTCCCTAGTGAGTTTTTCAACATTCATGAGGTCAAGTATCCTTTTCGGCACACCTTCTGCATAAACATGAAAGAATAGTGAGAAAAAAAGTTACTCCAGAAAAAAGTAGCTACAGAGAAGGAAGGTAAGTTCTTGCTGTCAATTCCAAGATGGTTGACAGCATAGATGAATTTTATATGTAGTTCAACGGATCAAACAACATGCTGCCAGATATTCCTAAGCTCCTCGATGCGAACGGGTTTTAGGAGATAGTTGCAGGCACCATGAGTTATCTCCTGCATTACAGTTTTTGTTTCTCCATTCACAGATAACACTACATGGAAAATAATTGGTTAGCACTGACATTTTTGCTTCCTCAATCAGAAGTACAAATCATAAGATTCGCTGTGCTGAATTCACATTTTGCATATAAAAGAATATACATCCAACAACTTTATAGCAAGGACTTGCTTACTTAAACAGTCAAACCTGTCAAGATTACAACGTGCAGCCATATTACAACGTATCACCTAATTTAGAGCCACGTGCATGACTGAACAAACAATGAAAAATCACAATACATATACTTAAGAGTATATAAAGGTTGCTCACTGTATTGCACCATACAAGGTATAAAAACAGAATTGCAGAGCACTTGCAGACTTGTATTGTATCAAACTACAGACTTGGAGGAGGAGGGGCACTTGTGCATACATGTTCATTTCAGAGCCGTCATCGTCGATGGGCTAGACTTGGAAGAGGAGGAGGAGGAGGAGTCGATCAAAAAATTAAGAATTTGCAATGGTTCAGAACTCAATGATCTAGTAATTTGTTTAAAACTACTGAATTTGTTTAAAACTTACAGATGCAATGGTCAGAACTTAATAGTTCGGAACTCTACTGAATTTGTTTAAAACTTACTCCACAACATAAATGATTACAACAGATTTACAAAACAGAGAGACCATAGTACAGAACAGAGTTTTAAAAACTCAGTTTTAAATTGTGAAACAGCAGCTTAATGCAGCAGGACCATTCAACATTCAGTTTTGACCAAAACTGAGATGGAGCAGTTGTGGAGTACCTTCAGGCTAGAGCAGGGGTGGAGGGGCGTCCTCCATGGCATCGGGGGCACGAACCGGAGCAGGGGTGGAGCAGCGTCCTCCATGGCGTCGGTGTTCGGGTGCCTGAGCGAGCTACAGAGCTGCGCGGTGGGGATCTGGGAGGGAGATAGGATGGGGTGAGGAAGATACGATGGGATGTGGATGAGTGGAGGGACTTACAGGATCCTCGCTGGAGCTGAAGTACGCTGTAGAAGCCCTCCTCGTCGTCTCCAGTTATCTGCCCGCGCTCCCGGCACAACCGCGCAGTTCCGCCTTAGGTCGTGTAGCTATCCTGCTCTTCCGCGCGTCTCCGCTGCTCTCTCCTGCCTGCTCCCCTGCACCGACTCGCCTGCCTCCTCGCATCCCACCTCGTGCGGTGCGGGGCGGCCGACCGGGCGAAGGAGATGACGGCGGCGGGGCAGGAAGGCCGGTGCGGGGCTAGGGTTTGGATGGGGAGAGAGGGATGAGGTGGGAGGAAGAGGAGAGGGGGCGGCTGCTTGGTGGCGGGCTTCGACTCTTGGGCGACGGGCGGGGACTGCTGCTTCTGCGGCAGGGAGGGGCGATGGGGAGGAGAAGGCGCGGGACGGGGAGGATGGCTGGCGGCAGCGGGGAGGAAGGGAGAGTGGGCTCGAGGGGAACGACCCAGCTCGCTCTCAGCCTCTCTCGCCCTAGCGCTATCAAGCACTTTTCTAACCAGGTGAAATAACAAAAATGCCCTCGGCGGGGCACAGGAATAACAGGCGGTGGCACAAATTTTTTACACTGTTTCGATCTACAGTGCCTCTTTTCGATCCAACGTTCCAGATCCCTTCATCTCGTGATCGAACAGTCTATAACGCATCAAACAAAGCATCCAACGGCCAGAAATCGCTAAACTCCAAGGAGGCTGGGTTCCTCCCACTATGTATCTTACCCTGATGCGAATATTTTCTTGCTACGAAACTAGAGAGGGAATTGCTTTAACCTTGGAGTGGAGCACACTTTCATTTATTCTTGAGACAAATAGTGCCGAGACTGCCGCAATGATTGCCAATCCTTGGAAAAACAATTCGCAACATGCCGCCATCATTCAGGAGATCGCCAACATGATGAGAGGAGGTAGAAAGGTAGTAGTGGTGAAAGCTATTACGACGGGGTGTAATCATGTTAGCCACCACTACTTAGCTTAGATGGGTAGATATGAGATAAAGACGGCTGTATGATTACGGTCAGACACTGAGATGGTTGTAAACTTGTGTCTTTGATGGCGTGTTCGGGGTGTTGCCCCGGTCTTATTCGTTCAACGGTAAAGGCTTCATTTTTGATGAGCCATCTTGGAGGCCCGCAAAACTGCATATCAGCGATGGAGCCGCGTCGAGCCCGGGGGAGAAGGTGATCCGTCATTCTTTTTTTTTGGTGGCTGTTGTGATGGTGCCGGAGACAAGTGACTGGTGTTGGTTTCAAGCTCAGAGATGTTCTACTATTCTTTTCAGTTTTGTCATGTCGGTCCTTACGTGATTTGTATTTTTGATCTTTATAATATAAATGAGACACGTATTATCATGCGTGTCATGGAAAAAAAGCTTGTGTTAAGGTGAATCAATATACACCCCCACAACAATTAAGATCAAAGTACAAGTCACGTAAAAATCAACATGACAAAACTGAAATTAGGGCTCGCAGGTCAACTCGATTCATTTATTTTCTCGTTTTATTAGTGTTCACTCAGGCTCGCTCGCAAGATCCTCCTAGTTGGGACTGAGAGACGTCGATGAAGCGGCGGTTTGTGAATCTGGTGACGCGGAATTGGGAAGATGGGATTTATTCACTGCGCCGCCTCAATCCAGACGTGCATCTCTTCTACCAGTCAAGAAATGACGCAAAAGAAGTAGCAGAGATCAACACGATGGATTCTGCAGCATCAGCAGCAGATGATAGCAACAAATCAAAGAGATCTTCCAGTCCAAGGATGCGTAGCCTGCGGCGGCTGCCTAGACCAATCGCCAGATTCGATCCGTCGCCGGCCGGCCTGTGGATCAATGACGGCCTGGAGTGGTTCGAGCTCCTGGGCCCCCGCCGCAGCGAAAGCAGGGTCGTCAACGCCAACGTGGCCGGCGACACCGGGCTATACGACGCCGACGAGGGCATCATCTTCAACCTGCCTTCGCTCCACGAGCCCAAGGGAACCAATCCCATCTGCCTCTCAATCACCCACCCCGACGCCGAGGAAGACGCTCTCTACGTCATGGACCGCTATCCCGGCCGGGCCCTTGCGCGGCGTAGCACTGGCGGTCCCGGCATGCGCTCCTGCTTCGAGGTGCTCGAGTACCGGCCCAGCTCCAGATACCTGGACGACAGCATGAAGGGTTGGGGTTGGCGGACTCTCCCGCCGCCGCCCTTCATCCACGAGCACGGGTACGAGCCCACCAGGATCACGTCCTACGCCGTCGTCGGCGACGGGACTACCTTGTGCATCTCGTCGGACAGGAACGGCATCGGCACCTACTGCTTTGACACGGTGCGCGACGATGATACCCACCGTCTAGGGTGGGATTACCGGGATGAATGGAGGCACGTTGGGCACTGGGCGATGCCCTTCTACGACAAGGCAGAGTATGTCCCTGAGTTCAAGCTATGGTTTGGCTTCAGCCCGCCCAGGCCGAACCACCTGTGCGCCGTTGACCTGTCCACCATGGACCATGGCCAACCGCCCGTCGTGCATCATGTTTGGGAAGATCTTGATCGGCCTGAGGAAGAGGACTGGGTACCAACGCATTTCAGGATACTGAACCTTGGGTCTGGCAAGTTTTGCATTGCTAAAATCATTAGCGCAGAGGCGACTGGCATGAAATTTTCTGTGCTCACTGGCATCGAGATGGTTCGCGGCAAAGATGATCAGAGCCTCCGGATGTTCAAGCACAAGAGTACACGCTACATGTTCAGCACGCCTGATGTAATCCACTGGGTTATCTGAATAATCTTGCATGGTGTGCCATGTTCACTGTCCTATGGATGGTGTTTGGCCGTGTTGGCCTGAGCCTCCCGATGCCCAAGCACACGTTCCATCATTCACCAGGTGCACAGAATAATCTTGTGCTCTATTAGTACTGCCTCCGTACTTGTTTATTGATCCCCATAGCCAAAATTTAACCATAGATTTAACTAAAACATAATAATGCATGTCGTAGTACTTACTAGCTTAGCCCGTGCGGCGCCACGCCGCGCCCGTCGGTAAGTCGCAACTATGTAGACCGTAGTTGAAAAGGTAGAATTATAAACAATTATGAGCTAAACAGAATATGTATTGCAGTTTTATGTGTATCTTTTTCTATTTGATAAAGAAAAGCATATCAATATATATGAAATTTTAAGCCACCCTACATAGGGGGATGTGTATACGATGACACAACCGTTCTGCAGTAAGAAATCGCAACTAATTTTTCTGAATTAGATCATCTTGGTATAGCCTCCTATAGGATTAGTTCCCATAATAAGGTGGTACAAACCTTTTGCAAATTCTTGGACACGTCTGACATGTAGTTTTGCTCAAATCATTGTTTGTCTTGTGAATTCATTCTGCTGAGTAGCTACTTCCGGGCAAGCCATGTTGAATTGCCATTGCTTGTTGGTCTGTGCCTTTTCTTGTGATGTAAATAGTCTTTCTTTTGTGACTTCAAGTGCATAGTGACAGCCTTTTCTTTAGCTTCGTCTTCTGTTTCGGCTGGTTCTCCTTGAAACGCCATCGAAGATTCTTACGATACGTTATGTTTATATGTAATAGTGTTTTTAATGTTTATTATAAGACTTAATTTAAAGCAAGAGAATTAGTATGTGGAATTATGGGCACAAAAAGAGAAGCTAGAGAAAACACTTCTTTTCTGTGGGGTTAAAGGGGTTTCATTGCTCAACTTCGAGGGAGATCCTTCATACAAAGTTGTAGTATATTAGCAGGATCCGATCTGATCCATAGCTAGTGTAGTATGCCCTTCAGCACGACCAAAAGAAACTAATCTATGACTTACAACATTTTGATTCCTACTAACATGAACAATAATAGAACTATCCCTCACCAAGACATTTCCTAACTTCATTCACCAACATTGCATTCAACGATCAATCCGGGGAACTGTGCCTGAATAGAGAGCATCACAGCTTTACAGTCCATCTCAACATCAATTGGCAGTGTAGACCATAGCAATGCAAAGTTTGGCCCCTCGAAACATGCTCTAATTCCGCTTGCACTGGGCTCGCACAACGCAATATGTTTCTGCATGCCGAGAAGATTATGCCACCAATATTGTCTGGTAGAATCATCCCAACACACTAGTAGAAAAAGGGCTGAATTATTTTAACCTATAATCTCTAATCACCCCTCATCACTGCTCAATTTAACCTCTAATCTCTATGACTTACAACATTTTGATTCCTACTAACATGAACAATAATAGAACTATCCCTCACCAAGACATTTCCTAACTTCATTCACCAACATTGCATTCAACGATCAATCCGGGGAACTGTGCCTGAATAGAGAGCATCACAGCTTTACAGTCCATCTCAACATCAATTGGCAGTGTAGACCATAGCAATGCAAAGTTTGGCCCCTCGAAACATGCTCTAATTCCGCTTGCACTGGGCTCGCACAACGCAATATGTTTCTGCATGCCGAGAAGATTATGCCACCAATATTGTCTGGTAGAATCATCCCAACACACTAGTAGAAAAAGGGCTGAATTATTTTAACCTATAATCTCTAATCACCCCTCATCACTGCTCAATTTAACCTCTAATCTCTAATCATCCCTCATCATTCCAAATCATCTAACTTTCCGGACGGTCACCCATCCTCTCACTACTCCAGTCTGAGCACGCTTAACTTCCGGGTTCTATTCTCCCTCGTTTCCAAGTCCGCACTTGTTGTTTTCCTGACATTAGTAAGATGTCAATCCTATTAACCCTCAGGAATTTAGCTTGACCATGAAGTCACACATTTCACTGTTTGAGTTTGAAACTATTGTTCTAAAAAACAATAATTATTTAGTAACACTAATATTTCTTGAATAAGTAGTTTGACCATAGTTTGACCAGATTTGACCAAAATTCAAAAAAACGAAATAATTATTTAGTAACACTAATATTTCTTGAATAATTAGTTTGACCATTGTTTGACCAGATTTTGACCAGATTTGACCAAAATTCAAAAAAACTGAAATAATTATTTAGTAACACTAATATTCTTGAATAATTATTTAGTAACACTAATACTTCTTGAATAAGTAGTTTGACCATAGTTTGACCAGATTTAACAAAAATTAAAAAAACTGAAATTTGAGCATAACTTTTTTTCCATTTAGAATATGAGGATTCTAAAAATTTGCAAACATGCCGTAGGCTGTCAGAATCGGATGCGAATTTTCGTGCTGAACATTTTGATATATTATACTTTTTTTACATCGCATGCAAAAGTTATAGCCGTTTTACATTTTCCTTACACTTTTTGCAAAACATGTGCAAATTTAAGTTTTTAATTTTTCCTAACTAGTACATGTAGTAACATAACTACATTTGGAAGGATTTTAATTTTTGAAGTTTTTATCATTTTCTTTTGCTTTTTACAAAACTGAAAAGGCGATCGAGGGGGGTAGAGTTTGAAAATGGGACCTTTAGTACCGGTTCATGCCACGAACCGGTACTAATGCCTCAAACCCCATTAGTACCGGTTGGTGGCTCGAACCGGGACTAAAGGTCTAACCTTTAGTACCGGTTGGTGCCACGAACCGGTACTAATGGGCATCACACCCTTTAGTCCCGGTTCGTGGCACTAACCGGGACTAAAGGTCCCATTTGAACCGGAAATAATACCTGTACGGTGCCCTAGCCGCTCGAACCGGGACTAATGCTCACATTAGTCCCAGTTTGTAATGCAACCGGGATTAATGCTCTTTTCTGGCGAACCAAAGCCCTGTTTTCTACTAGTGACACATGCTTCACCCGTCTCCTTGATATATGTCCCATCTATGTTAAGGTTAACATGGCCATGAGCAGCGGGGTCCATCTAGCGACGCATTATCTGGCCTAACATAAGATGAGACGGTGGGCATCCATCGACATCCATTAGGGCTTTTGCTTTTTTTAAAATCAGCTACAGTAGTTGTCAGACCACATTCAAAAGCATGAAAGGGAATTTGTCCGCATCATTATAAATTGTTAGATTTGTTGTCCTTCATCACAATTTAGGTCTGATTTACCACTGATTTTGCAGGGTGCACGTCCAAAAGACCGAAGAGAACAAAAGAGGAGATAGTTCACCCGGAGGTTCATCACCTTCTCCTCATCGACCACCCCCACACCAGCCTGACAGTCTCCACCGACTCAGCCTGAAAGCGCATCGTCGTCCTCCCATGCTTCCTTGTCGCGGTAGCGTCCTCCCTCGCCCACCATCAGGTCACGGTGTAGGCCACCGCCACCGGCATGGTCTGCACGAGGAACATGATCTGTAGTAGCGCCACCTCCAGGATCACCATCGCGACCTAATCCCTCGGGTCCCTTGCCGGTGCGAAGAGCGTGAGGCTGTGATCGTGGCGGAGGAGCGAGGCGTTGGAGGCGAGTGTGGCCACCGTGTGGCAGCAGAGGCGGTTGTGGGCGAAGTGCGCGTAAAGGGAAGCTAGCTGGAGAGAGGAGCAACTCGTCGATGGTGCTCATGAGACTCATGACACCGCTCAGCTCGCTGATGCCTCAAGCTCGCGCCCGTTGAGACTGCGGGCATCCCGCCCATCCTGTGTCGTCCAATCGTACCTCATGCTCGACGCCTCGAGCCACCTCCATCATCGACCTCCTGCCCCACCCATATTGTTGGTGCCCCTCCGTCACATGCCACCGGAGCCTGGTACCTACATCATCGTCGTCCGGAGCTGTTGCGTGCCTCCGATGGTGGCACACGTAGTCCACCAGCCGACACCAGACCTCTTTCATCTGTCCGCCGCTGCACGCGTTGACCGCCTCCGAGGCCAGGCTCGGTGATCGCTGATGCGTTGTTCATAGCTAGGTGGAGAAGCCCGGCAACAACCAACGGTGAGGTACACCTTGCGGCGGAGCCCGTGCCCCAGTACGGTGTTGTGGCTACCGCCACCGTTGTAGGAAACGACCCATGAGCTTGGTAGATGACTTGACGGGAGATCTGGCTGGTAGCCGTGGGAGGCATCTCTTCCGTGTGCTGATCGTGGCCAGCGCCGCCACGCCGCGCGCATAGGCCATCACCACCGTGAGGGCATCTCCTCCAAGATAATACCCACACAAGATCATTCGAGAGATGGTGTCGCAGCAAGAGGAGGTTGGTCGAGGTCTCGAGGAGAACGGGGAGGAAGGCGAGGTAGCGACCGTCGGGAGAGGTGAGTACCTTTTATAGTCAAGTAAAGCAGCATAGCTTAGCGGCACGAGATTCGGCCAGCGATTTATCCACGACGGCAGCGGCGCGTCTGCGTGCGAGGTGCTATCCCCCGGTCAGAAAAAGAATGGGGCCGCTTCCAGGTGGGCTGCGAGCCACCTCTGGACGGTGGAGCAAGGGATGGGCAAGATGAAAGATAAAGCAGGGTAGGGAAGAAGGGCTGGGGTGGCCACTGCTGCTCCACGGCAGACTGAATGGCGATGCAGCCACAGACAATTTTTATAGGCTCCTAACAGCGGCGAAGCGGTGGTTAAGCCGTGCACGCATTCGATAGGATCCTTCGGGGGAGATGTGGGGATAAATCGGCAACCATGCAACACACCTCTTCATAAAGGCAAAAAAACAAGGACGCATGCAACCGAATGGCTGTTCACAGACACATCTAAATAGGAAGGAGACAAAAAATACGTAGTCAACCATGCAGTCCATGTGCCAACATGGGGATGTCTCGCAGCTAATGTGAAACTGCTAGAGCCACCCCAAAGTGTACCTAGCCATATCCCCAGTAAACAACGTGGCGTGACCCGATTGGCCGGTTTTTCACCGATAGAAAAAAGTCAAAAAACTGGGTAAAAGAAACCTAGTTATGTTTCGTATATTAACAAACAATCATCTAAACCAAAATGCTAAAGACACCCCAAGTGCACATGAGAAAATGCGAATCAGTTAACAAATTTTTGATCGAAGGCATACAAGGCCACACGCATTTTCTACCTCGTAGCCTCCCAAACAAATGCACGTGTCAACAATTGATAGGCCTCCCAGTCCCCATCGGCCAAGTGGCGAGACCTGGGGCAAAAACCTCCCCGGATATAGAGGTTTGGGTATTAGGGTATCTTCAAGGCGCACCCCAAAAAAAGTCATGGTATCCGTCCGCGGACGCGTTCGCCAACAGTGATACGGAAGCCGGCCATCCACCCATGACCGCATAGATTTCAAACCGGATTTCAACGCACAGGATGAAAGTCTAAATGATTGCCGCCACGGGCGGCGCCCGTTTCCCACAACATGTCTTTCTCATGTCCGACAGCAAATTCATCAGTCGGCCGTGAGCCCCGGGAAGTGAAGATTCGGCGGGAGGGGAAGAGCAGTGGCCTTCGCGAAGTTGCGGGCAAGCTCATCGAATGTGTGACCCGGCAAGACGTCGACAATGGCCTTTCTGGGACCCAAGCAGTGGTGGCCTCCCATGTTCTACTCTTTCCCGCCATCGACAGGGGAGGGCGTGGACAGGCGAGCCTCGTCGTCATGGCGGTTGGGTGCGAACGGCGATGGCCGCGTGGTCGACGCAGAGCTAGCGACATCCTCGGTCTCTTGCGCCTCCTCTTCCTCTGCTGCCACATCGATGTCCAAGAGCAGGGCGTCTCTCTCTGCCCGCAACACGTGCAACCGCCACCGCTTGCGGTGGATCTCGCGAGCACCGCAGTAGGACAGGAGCAGCAGTTGCTCCTCATCGAGGAAGCCCAGACCGTCCGCCACCATAGTCATGACGGGCTTGTCGTTTGCCTGGTCGCCATGATTTGTTCCTCCGCGAGCTGGTGCTCGTCGAGGAGCCGAAGAGAAGGTGAGTACACCGGGTCGCGATGCGTGCGGCACTTTCGGCCGGCGCCGCTTCAATGCCGGCTCTAGTGAGATGTCACGTCTGCTCTGGGCCGGCATGGATGCGGCGTTGGTGCTCTGGAGTGGCACTGATCGGCATGATTGTGCGACAACCACTTCACTCGGGAAAGGGCGTGAGCAAGTGAGAGGGTTTTGGGTGGGTCCGGGTGTCTGTCGCGTGCTGCCCAACGGTGTGGACGCCCGCAAAGCACCCTAGTTCGCCTCTGGTTTGTGAAAGAACGGACGTCCGGGCTGGTCCGTGGACCGATGAGGTACCACGTTGGATGATAAAATGGGTCCAGACCGCTTGGTCCGGATGGATGGGAGTGACCATCAATGTTGGAGATGCGCTCAGTCCATATTGTATTTTAGGTCAAAGTTTGAGTACATACTTAACTAGTGAAATTCACTAAATTATTCACATATTCAACTCTGTGATGCTTATTATGAATCGGAGGGAACGTGAACTTGGTGAACGTTACCGGTCTTTTTTCTTCTGAATGAAAATTATCAGTATTGTCGCTAATGTTGTGTTGACATGAACTTGGTGAACGTTATCAGTCTTTTTTCTTTTCTTTCTGGACGAACATTATCAATCTGTTGTTAGCTACATTGACCTGAACTCGGGGAGATGATTTGCCCCAGAGTTGTTTCAATGACTAGTGATTCCGGCCCCACCCGGCAGCCTCTCATGGGGCAAATTATCTAATAGAGATATAAAATAGGGCAAAAGATCTGAGTGCGGCGTTTCGGTGCCCGGGTGCATCTGCACCCGTTCAAAAAAAAATTCGTAAAAAATTCAGAAAAATTCAAAAAATTCCGAAAAAAATTGAGGTGGTGGACAATTTGATGCGTGAGGTGCGCCCCAATTTTCAAAACATTTGGACTTATGTGCAGTTCTCAGCAAAAAAGACAAATCAGACCAAAACAGTATATGAACAGTACACATTTTTACAGACCTCTGATTTGTCTTTTTTGCTGAGAGCTGCACATAAGTCCAAATGTTTTGAAAATTAGGGCGCACCTCACGCATCAAATTGTCCACCACCCCAATTTTTTTCGGAATTTTTTGAATTTTTTTAGTATTTATTTTGATTTTTTTGGTGAGCGCAGGTGCAGATGAGCTCGGGCTCAGATTTAGATTTTCGAAAAGATCTAATTTTTCATGCGTTGGATCATACACACTCTCTTCGATCATGTACCGATGTACAGTAGTACACTCCTTGCGCAACGTTCGTGATCAATCGCAACCAGCTAAAAAAATAAAATTTCCCTCGCGTGCGCTCCTCCATCACATCCTCTTGCGTCGCATGATCCGGCGGGAGCGCTCTCGGTGATGCCGCCGGCGATCGCTTTGGCGTCGGCGCCGGCGCCGGCGTCGATGCGCGGCGGCGAAGGCGCGAAGGGTACGGCGCGGCGCCCGGACCGCGTGCTGGCCGCGCGCCGGCGACGAGCTACCGTGCTGCTCCTCGCTCTAGCGTACACGGCGGCTATGCTCGTGCTCCTCCTGGGCGCTGACGGCACGGGCCTGGGCGCAGGTGGTGGACGCGTGGTGGTAGGCGCGCCGCGTCCGCCAGCGCCGCCCGGATCGGTGTACCGCAGCCACCTCGTGTTCGAGCGGCTCCTGCCGGAAATGCGTGCCCTCGCCTCTCGTCCTAGCCCAGTGAGTTCTTGCTCCTTCCCAGGGACTTAATGTTTATCCGATCCATTCCCAGCGGAACGGGTGGATTGGCTTAAAAAACAGGTGGAAATTTTCTTCCGGTCATGTGCGTCGGATGATTTTTTCTCGTCCACTCCTTGATTTGCCATTGGATGCTCATAGTTTGATTACAAATCGTCCCAAAATTGTTTGTAGCCTTACCACACATTACATTCGAGTTTTGTGTTGGCTGTTTGTGAATTGTGACACAAATACAATGCTACATAGCTTACTACTAATCTCTAGTGAAACTGGTGGTGACACTGATAACACTGAATTTGGCTGCTTGTAGGAGGAGACAGCCATTGAATCCTTTATTGATATTGACGTAATGCACTACTGCAGGCCAATGAAGATACTTGGCACCTTGAGATGGCAATACATAGGGCATAAATAATACTCCCTCTGTTCACTTTTATAAGACCTTGAAGACATTTCAGACAATGTGCAAAACAAGTCATTTTGAGTTGTCTAAAACGACCTACAAAAGTGAACGGAGGAAGTACTACTTATGCATGCGAGTTCTGTTTCATGTTCATATGCCAAAAAGGTGACAGCCCTTCATGTGGCAGGCCTATAATATGTTCTGCAACTTGGGAGATGCTTGGCATTAGGAGCTCTTTAAAGGTCAAAGAGGATTTATCTGTCAGTTGTTGATTGTAACAATGGTGTCATGATGATGATCATTTTTAGCATTACAGTGCTTCTAATCCAATCACAACACATGTTTAATGCCTATGATCACTGTGACCAACAACATTTTTTTTCTTTTAGTTTACAGTCATACATAGACTCTTCGCATATGTATGTAACATGATTTTGCCGTGTCATTGCAGCTAATGGCATCCCATTATAAAAAGTCTGGAAAGAGATGGGTACCTTGCATCAGAAAGAGATTGACACAATCAGGTGCAAATTTGAAATGCTTTTTATGAATTTCTATACCAAATGTACCAAGATCAGCCAGTCAGAATCAGCTTTAGTATAAGTAGTAACAGGCGAAATAGCTAAGTAGGTTTTATTGATGGTCCACATTACACTTTTCAGCGTTACCACCTTCAAATGGTTTTCTCGTAATTGAAGCAAATGGTGGTCTGAATCAGCAACGCATTTCTGTAAGTTGCATGATCAATTTCTTACTGAACGTGGACCAACTAGATATATTCCCTCAGAGTCATCTTTATTACATACACTACTGAAACGAGTCACTGTTGGTACCGAAATACCTTTCTTTAATGGTATATTTTAAAAAGTAAAAGTATAATGACCCATGGCTCGATATTAATTACCCTGGATTCCTGTTTCACAGACTCCCTTGGATTTTTTTTTGAATTTATTTTTTGCATGAACATGCTGTTTCATGTTTTGTTGCAGCTTACCCTTTTATCTTCCACTAAATTCTGAATACTTTCAAAAGTCATTACGCATTCCACTGATCTTCATATGTACTCCCTCCGTCCCGAAATGTAAGACGTTTTTTGAGACTGTGATAGTATCAAAAAGCGTCTTACATTTTGGGACGGAGGGAGTAGAATTCTTTTCTTTTTTCTAGTGTCTCAACTGCCAACTTGAATTTCAAACTTCACAACGTGTTTGCTCTTTAGTGTTTATCTGAGTCTAACAGAGATGTCTCGATACAGATTTGTGATGCTGTTGCTGTGGCAAGCTTACTTAATGCAACTCTTGTCAGCCCAGCTTTTCATCTGAATAGTGTTTGGCGTGATTCTAGGTAACTATTTTGCTTCTTTGTAGAATATCCACAGATGTATTTGGAGAAACTGGCATACAACAGATGCGTCCCTGGGTCACTTTCTTGAGAACTAGCTTTGTAAAAATGTCGTTTGCATAATTAAGTTGCAAATTTACTTCAGTTAGCGTTTTCTGTATTATATAAGTGAAAATATTCTTTCTTTTCCCATGTTTATCTGCTCTCGATAAGTAAATGGATCAGTATCCTTTCCTTGTGGAAAAGAGAAACTTCATTATGTCTCTTCAAGCCCTTGTCTGCACTCTTTTTTTGTGCTATTAAGTCACTATTTTCTGTTGTGTCATTTCTTTTGTGCTTATGTTTTAACAATGCATTTTTCAGCACTCTTCTTTTGTTCCTTGTTAAGCATGTACCTCAATAATGTCAATAGTATCACATCGATCTTTGCATTTGCCATTTTATAAGCTGTATCCCTATGAAAATAATTGATTGAATAAAGAATTGTTACTTTTTATGCAGCGTTGGTTTTCTTTCATATGTGATTATATTTTCAGTTTATTCTCCTCATGCCTGTATCATATATAAGTTTTTGATTTTCTCATCACTTTTCCAGAAGGATAATTCTTCTTTGTTCCTGCATAATTTCTTTCAGCAAATTTGGTGATATCTTTGATGAAGACCATTTTATTGAAACACTCCGAAAACATGTAAGGGTTGTCAAAGAACTTCCTGAAAATGTTTCTGTGCAGTTTGACCATAATATCAGCAGTATACCGAATATGAGAACCAAAGCCTTCTCGTCTCACAATTACTACCTAGAAAATGTGCTTCCGAAACTGTTGGAGCTAGGGTATGTGCTCCTGTTGCACCTTCTTGTGACTAAAGGCTACTACCATATCTTTGCTCATTTTCTGTTCTATGACACAGGGCTGTGCGTATTGCTCCTTTCTCAAATAGATTGGCTAATTCAGTTCCATCAAATACCCATGCGTTGAGATGTTTGGCAAACTATGAGGCATTGAGATTTTCTGAACCCATAAGAATTCTTGCAGATAACATGGTTGACCGAATGATCAAGAAGAGTGCTTTGACTGGTGGGAAGTACATGTCAGTTCATCTTCGCTTTGAAGAGGTTCAAACGCAATGCCATGCTAGTTGGTGCCTGTTATTAAATCTTTTCACTAAGACCAAGCTTTATGATGATTATGTGTGCTGCATTTTAGGATATGGTAGCTTTCTCTTGCTGTATATATGACGGTGACTGGAAGGAGAATATTGCAATGGAGAATGCTCGTGAAAGGGGCTGGAGAGGGAAGTTTCGCCGACCAGGTCGAGTGATTAATCCCGAGGCCAACCGGAGGAATGGGAGATGTCCTTTAGCTCCTATAGAGGTTGAAATGTTAGTTCCCTGGAATTGTTTTGAGTATGCTCGTATTGCAACACTTCTAGGGCCAGTTAGGGGGACATTTACCAATTTTAGTAAGCTCTCTAAAGATATTCTTAACTGTTACATCCAAGAATAATAAGTGCTTCTAAATTGCCACTGCAGTACTAAATGGAGCCTTACTCTGTTTTTTTTTTCCTGAGTTCACATCATGTTCATTACTCCTCAGGCTATCTACTGTTAGAGAATACAGTTGGACACTCCAAATAGCATCTATGGTGTTGTGCATTGGTGCAAAAAGCATTTTGTAGGCATTTTCATTGCAGACTACAGTAGGTAGTGCTGGACGTCATGTTTTCAGACAATTTCTAGAATTCCTTATCATAGTTTCTTATTTTTCAGTGGACTGATTAGTTAAACTGGAGTTAAAGCTTTGGTAAATGTATCCTGCCACCACAATTTTCAGATATATTCCAATAGGCCTTGCTGCAAGCTGCCAAGAGGAGATCTTATTTACATGATATCATTGTACAACTTTTCTTTTTCCTCACTAGTTTGGTTTATGCAGGTTGGAATGATGCTGCGTGGCATGGGGTTTGATAATACTACCTCACTCTACGTTGCATCCGGTAAAATATACAATGCTGAGAAGTATATGACTCCTCTTCGAGAGTTGTTTCCACTTCTACAAACAAAGGAAACACTCACTTCACCTGAGGAGCTTGCACAGTTCAAGGTATTTCCCCCTCCCTTAGTTACTCCGTTTCTATCATAAATTGTTACTGTAGAAAGGATGCATTCTTACATTATTTCACAGCAAGCATGCATAATCCTTGTTCAGTTTGAAGGGAGGGTAACAGTTGGATAAGAGCCATTTCTTATCTCCATGACAGACTTACCTTTGACTCACATTCTTACATTATTTCACAGCAAGCATGCATAATCCTTGTTCAGTTTGAAGGGAGGGTAACAGTTGGATAAGAGCCATTTCTTATCTCCATGACAGACTTACCTTTGACTCACATTCCTATATCCAGGGGCATTCATCCAGACTGGCAGCATTGGACTACACAGTCTGTCTACGGAGCGAAGCCTTTGTAACAACTCAAGGAAGCAATTTCCCTCATTTCCTGATCGGACACAGGCGTTATTTGTATGGGGGGCATGCAAAGACAATAACACCAGATAAACGGAAGATGGTGCTACTCTTTGACAACCTGGATATCAGGTCAGCTTTGAGTAACCGTTGTCTGATTGCACGACGAAGCTGGAGAAGGCCCGAATTTTGCCACGTCTAATCTGGATATCCACATTTAGCTAGTTTCCATTTGGACAGTCAATTTTAGAGATAAATTATTGTAGAAAATCATAGTGAATTTAACTATTGTCCATATTATTTTATATGTAAACACTAAAATACAATTTAGCAGAATGTAAGGCTGTAACGGAACCTCTGATATCCAACTTGTTTGCTTTGACTGCAGATGGGATCGTTTCACGCACTTCATGCAGGATATTCGTCGCCAAAGTGAATCGAAAGGTTTCGGGTTCAGGAAACAGCATGGATCGATATACAACCTCCCGATGCCCGACTGCATGTGTCAGCAAGCTGAAGCATGATGATGTAGAGTACCGATTTATGTACTTGTAAGTAGCAGTAACACATAGAAGTTCGTTACATTTTTTTGTCTGTAGGTAAATTAAGGGTAGTAGACTAGAGATGCCAAATCGTGTGGTTGTTGATATGAAATCCAGCCCAGAGATGCAGTTATGCTGTCTGAAATGAAAGAGAGCCTTGTTTTTTCTTTTCTTCAGAATATGCCACAGCCTATATTGACTATAATACCCAAACTTAACTTTGAGTTGAGAATTGTTTGCCTGGTGTTAATGGAGATAAACAATATTCTGCCTAAACTAATACAGTAAAGAGTATGCAGCTTGGTATGATTACTGTGCCAAACAAATGAACTCCTCTAGGTTGCGGGCAGGCAGTCGCCACATTTTGTTTACCCACATTCAGATCTATGTGCCTAGAGGATTTTCGCTTCGTTCTTTCACAAGCATATTTTTGACTTCTGTGAGAGTCCATGGTGGCGAACGGTTTGATGGTGTTCCCAAAAACTGGACTGTTTGCGGAAAAAAAATTGGCCATGGGTGTACCGCGCCCGGTGGAAACATCTTCTCGAGCGTTTCTCTTCCTGCTTTGGTCATATCGTTGCCCAAGAGCTAGGTTGGGGTTGGCTAGATGGATCCCATTAGGTTATTTAGATGTCTAGGATGATGTAGCATGTGTGACATGACCTTTGTGGCGGTCATTCGGATCATGTAGTTGCGATGGAGGTGAAAAAAAGGTGATGAGGTCGAGTAAGGTATCGGAGGCTGATTCTGAAGAGGGGCGAATGGCGCATATTTGATCTAGCAGTGCGGGGTTTACAACTCCACCCACGTCACAAGCAGGTTGAGTTCTCGTCCTCGGCAGATTCATTGCCAAAAAAATGTGACATTTTTCTGTTTAGATGTCTAGGATGATGTAG